>NC_058371.1:42333333-42641354 GCF_018350175.1 Felis catus | reverse complement strand
TTGGTAAACAGGTAAATCTGGCTATAGACCCCTGTGGGTGAAGTTGCCCAGAGAGGAGCTAATTAACAAAAGAAAGGTGCCTTGTTGTCCCTGAGGTTACTTGCTCTGTCTTTCTTGTCCCCTAGACCAGTTTAGGTAAACAGAGGTGGTACCTCATGTCTGCTGTAAACATCCTTCCACCCCCACAGCCCAGGGGCCAGGATTTTGTTTTGCATTGACCCAAACCCCTAACTCTGCATATCTTCAAAACCCCCTTTCCCTCATGTCCATGAGTTAATGTTCACAGTTTCATTTTCCCTTTGTGCACATCTAATAACAACGGAACAAGGACCCTTAATCTGGGCTCTTGTCTTTTCCCAGACATTAGCCATCTCTTGCTTTCAATCCTATGTCCCGCTCTCTTGCTAGACAAGAAAGAACTCTAGACCCAGAGTCTATGACAAAGAATGGCTTTATTAATATCAGATAAAGTGGACTTACTAGCAAAGAAATCTACTAGGGACAAGGAGACTCACTGCATATTCATGAAAGCATTAATCCATCAAGAAGACATGGCAATCCTAAATGTATAGGCACCGGACAATAGAGCTTCAAAATATGTGAAGCAAACACTGATACAGCTAAAAGAGAAGATAGAAAAACAAAATAATAAATAATTCAATGCACTCCACTAAGTTATTGATAGTACTAGACAGAAAATCAGTAAAAATACAGAACTGAAACAGCGTCAATCAAAATGATCTATATGACATTCATGGAAGACTGCACCGACAATAGCGGAATACACATTTTTTCATAAGTATCTAAGAACACTTACCTACACACATAATATAGTGGACCATAAAACAAACCTTCACAATTTAAAAGATCTGAAATTATAGAGTACATTTTCTAACCATAATGAAATCAAACTAGAAATCAGTTGACAAGGACAACAGGAAAAATCTCCAAACACTTGGAAACTGAACAATGCACTTTTAAAAAATACATGAGTCAAACAAGCCTCAAAGGAAATTAAAAAAAAATACATATACCCTTATTAAAATAAAAATACAACACATTGTTTCAGAGTGCAGTAAAGCAGTGCTGAGCAGGAAATTTTAGCACTAAAATGCTTGCAATAGAAACAAAGGAGGTCACAGGTAGAAATACAAGTGTTTTCCCCAACAAATAGAAAAGAAGCACAAAATAAACCCAAAGTAAGATATAAGGGAGAAAGTAATAAACATAAGAGGTAAATGCTATGACATTGAAAATAAGACAATAGTATGGAAAAAGCAAGAAAAAAACTGGTTCTCTGATAAATTCAATAAATTGAAAAATCTCTAGCAGGACTGTTAAAGTTAAGAAGAGAGAAGACAGCAATTAATCATGTTACAACCAAAACACTCCTGTGGTCATTAAAAGGATAATAAGGACTGTGACATAATTACACCCATAAATTCCATACCTGAGATGGAATGGACCAATTCCTTAAAAAACACAAACCACCAAAACAATACATATGAAACAGATAAGGTATTTCCATAAGTATTAAATAAAGTGAGATGGTAATTAAAAATCTCCCACCATACACATACATAAATGTCCAGGGATTTCACTAAAGAATTTTACCAAATATCTTAAGAATGAACATGTACTTTAAACAACTTCTTCCAAAACACAGAAGAGAAGGTAATACTTCTCAATTTATTTTATGAGGCCAGTATCACTCTAATACAAAAATTAGACAGTCAGTACAAAACAAGAAAGCCACAGAGTCACAGACCAAAATTTCTCATGAACTTTAACAACAACAAAACCAATAAATTATTAGCAAATAAACCCAGTCACCAATAAAAAGAATTATATAGCAGGACCAAGTTGTAGCTTTTCTAGATATGTGATACTGTTTTCAATATCTGAAAGTCAATCAGTGCAGTCCATCATATCAACAGGCTGAAAAAGATTTATGTGATCTTATCAACTGAGGCAGAAAAGGCATTTAATTGAATCAAATGCACATACTTTGATGTAAAAAAGAAATCTTAGCAAACCAGAAATGGAGAATGTCCTCAACTTTGTAAAGAATATGTTTTAAAAACAACCCTACAATTAACATTATCCTTAATGGTAAAAGAGTAAATATTTTATCCTTAAGATTGGGAGCAAAATGAGGGTGTCTGCCCTCATTATTGTGATTCAACACAACTGGAAGTTGTAACAAGCACAGTAAGGCTAAACAGAGAATAAAAGCACATAGATTGAAAATGAAACAGAAAAATGTTCATGTTTGTAAATGACAGGTCTATTTAGAGAATCACAAAGATCTACCAAAAAAATGAAAACAAAACAAAAAGCCATCATAGAATTATTATGTAACTTCAGCAAGGTTGTAGGTTTTAAAATCAAAAGAGTACAATTCTAGATAACAACAAATATATAAAAACTGAAATTGAAATACAATAGCATTTACAATTGCATCAAAGAAAACAAAATACTTTGGTATAAGCCTAAAAAACTACATACAGAATCTGAATGCTAAAATTACAAAATGCTAATGAAAGACACTTAACAAAAGATCAAATAAGTGGAGAGACTCGTTGCATTCATGGACTGGAAGACTCAACATAGTAAAGATGTCAACTACCCCCAAACTGATCTATAGGTTTGACATAATGTCTATCATAATCCTAGCAACACCGTTTGTATATATATATAGCAGGTTTTGTCTAAAGTTCATATGAAAAATCGGGGTGCCTGGGTGGCTCAGTCAGTTAAGCATCCAACTTTGGCTCAGGTCTTGATCTCATGGTTCGTGAGCTTGAGCCCCGCATTGGTGCTGACAGTTCAGAGCCTGGAGCCTGCTTCGGATTCTGTGTCTCCCTCTCTCTCTGCCCCTCCCTTGTTCACGCTCTGTCTCTCTCTCTCTCTCTCTCTCTCAAAAATAAATAAAAGGTTAAAAAAATGTCTATCTGAAAAATCAAAATATCTGGAATAGTCTAAAAATCTTAAAAAAATGAGAATAAGTGGGAAGAATCACTATAGTTTACACAAATGTTTAAGATGCAGGTAAACTAAAGACAGCATGATAGTGGCAGAAATATATATACACATAAAAGAATTGAATAGAATGAAGAACCCAGAAATATATGCACAAAAATATGCCCCACTGACCTTCTCACAAAGATACAAGAGCAATTCAATGCACAACCTCTGTCAAAAGAATGAAACTTGATTCAAATCCAATACCTAACATAAAGCTATATAAAAGTGAACATAGGGGCGCCTGGGTGGCTCAGTCGGTTAAGCATCCGACTTCAGCTCAGGTCATGATCTCGCGGTCTGTGAGTTCAAGCCCCGCATGGGGCTCGGGGCTGACAGCTCAGAGCCTGGAGCCTGTTTCGGATTCTGTGTCTCCCTCTCTCTCTGACCCTCCCCCATTAATGCTCTCTCTCTGTCTCAAAAATAAATAAATGTTAAAAAAAAATTTTTTTAAGTGAACATAAATGTAAATAAAACTATAAAACCTTTAGGAAACAAAAGCAGAATATTCAAGAACCAGGGATATATGGAGCTCCTAGGCTTGATAGCTAAACCACCATTAAAAAGGGAAAGTTGATAAATGAACCCTCATCAACATTAAAAACTTCTGACCAATGAGATACCTTATGAACAGGCTGTAAAGACACATTACAGACTGGGAATAAATGTTGGCAAACTACACATCTGGCAAAAGATCTGTATTGAGAATATATAAATTGCTCAAAAATCAAGAGTAAAAACCAAGCAATCCAATTCAAAAATGGGTAAAAGATATTAATAGACATTTCACAGAAGGCAACAAATAAGTACATGAAAATATGTTCAACATCACTGGTCACTAGGAAAATACAAATCAAAATTACATGAGATAATCACTATACATCTATCACAATGGCTAATTTTTTTTAATGTGATAATACCAAAGGTGACAAAAATGCAATCTTTATCTCTCATACATTGACAGTGTAAATGTAAAATGGTAGAGATGTTCTGAAAAACAGCTTAGTAATTTTTTTCTTAAAAATAAACTTACACTTACCATATGATCTGGCAATCATATTCCCGGACATGTATTCCAGAGAAATAAAAAATTATATCCACACAACGAACTACCCAGAATGTTTACAGAAACATTATTTTTTTTTATAAATTTTTTTTCAACGTTTATTTATTTTTGGGACAGAGAGAGACAAAGCATGAACGGGGGAGGGGCAGAGAGAGAGGGAGACACAGAATCGGAAACAGGCTCCAGGCTCTGAGCCATCAGCCCAGAGCCCGACGCGGGGCTCAAACTCACGGACCGCGAGATCGTGACCTGGCTGAAGTCGGACGCTTAACCGACTGCACCACCCAGGCGCCCCCAGAAACATTATTTTTAATAGGTAAATTGGAAACAATCAGAATTATCTCTCAATAGGTAAAGTGTGAAAACATCTAAACCTGGTGTGGGAATGTGGTTATTTAGAAATTCAAATTTTTAAATAGGTTTCAAGTGATTGAGATTTTCTATGATTTCTTCCCTCAATTTTGGTAAGTTGTCCTTTTCAAGGAAACAGTCTATTTCATCTAAACTATAAAATGTATTAGCATAAAGTTTTCCTAATACCCCAAAATATCATCTTATTTTCTGTATGACTAATCATATATCCTTTTATTCCTAATAGTGATGGAATTTTGTTTTGTGCTAGTTTAGCCTTACTAGGGGTTATTAATGCTGTTAGTCCTTTTAAAGAACTAAATTCTGGGCTTAAATTTTTTTCTATTCTTTTTCATTCTTCTATCTCATTGATTTCTACCCTTATATGCATTATTTCCTTCATCTACTATGTTTTAACCCTTTGCAGAGTTTTGCATTTTGTATTGGAAGGCAATTAATTTAATGGCAACCTTCCTTAATCCTCTTGTTGCTAAGTTTTAGGCCTTGGGTAGGGAACTGGGGTGATAAGAGTATCTCTTACCCTAGAGTTTGGTCCTTCCTCCTAAGAATTAGCCTTTCTGGTCTCAGCTGAATGTCTAGGGTGTCAGCAAAGTCACCTTACTCTCTCTGGGCTGAAAATCCAACATCTCCCAATACTGTTTGACCGTTAGTATTATCTCCATTTTACTCTCTGCCCTTCAGTAGAGTTTTATCCAGCACATAGGCAGCCTAATCTTTAGTAAGAGACATAAGCATAACTCCCCTCCCCATAAAAAATCATACATCTGATGGCCCCTCTTCTCTGGTCCTGTGTCATGCCCTTTCCAGCTGCTTCAGCAGCACTGAACTCCAAATTCTTTGAGTTCTGCTTGGTTCCAACTCCCTATGCTCTGGTTAAGACTTTATCCTCAGTCAGAGGGCCAAGTTGAATATGGCTCACCTTCTGGGCTTTCTTTTCTCTCAGAAAAACTTCCTGATCAGCCTATTGTCAAATGTCTCAAAATAGGATTCTCATGTATTTTGTTCTGCTTTCTAATTGCAAGTGGTGAAAAAGACAATGTACTAATGATTTTTATTTTCATCCTCTCTCAGGTGCAATGTAGCAGAAGAATCTTATCCTTCACTTGCATTTACTTCTTCCCAATCATCTGTTCAGACACACGCACACAAACACACACACACACACACACACACACACACACACACACACATATCTCACAGACTAAAGCTAACTTTCTCACATACTTAAAATTTCTTGACTCCTATCTGCATTTTGGGAACAACACAAACTCATGTCTCACATGTGAACCTATTCAGATTCTGTAACCAATATGCTTTTGCATCCTCACTATCCCTTTCTATAAGGTCTTTCCACAAAGTAATTCCCACCACTTCCTCCACTGCTCATGTCCTATGAAATCTCAATTAAAATGACTCTGTGTTTCGGGGTTTCTTATTCTTTGCTCCTTAACCCACTTTCTTTCTCAGACCTCTGATAGTTTAAACAACCTTTTTGGATAAGGGATTCCTAAATTCCATATCTGAAAAGTAGTTGTTCTATTTAATCTGCCTTCACAGTAATTGTTACATTGTATTTGGGTTTCTGATCTGTTTGCCCAATAATTCTGTGAGGTAGAAAGCATCCTTTTTCTTCCCACCAATGGCACCTTAGCTATATAAAAAACTGCAAATATACACAGCAAAAAGCAAAACTTACCTTTGTAAATGAAGAATCTGGATACAATACTCCTGATTTGTTGTATGCATACACGAGGAAATGAGGGTCTAAAAATGACCTAATTCAACCAAAGTAATAACATTTCATTGTAATAGTAACATTAACAAAAATAGAATCCTGATATTAAGCAATTTACTTTCAATTTTACAAGCTCATATATCCAAAAATTAAATGGGCTCATCTCTTGATTATCTGGTTTGCTGAAAGTATATTGTGCATATAAGAAAAAATAATAAGCAGTATAATAATATCAGTAGGGACACCATAATGACATAGATTTATGTAGAGTAGAAACTAGGACTTCCAGATTCCCATGGCAAAGTTTTCTTTTACATTCAATGATCAATAAAACTCATGTCATAAATATGTTAGTATTTGCTAACAAACAGCCATGGATTGGTAATAAAAAACATATGCTTTTCCTGTCAGTTTTCATGAAATTATGCTTTGGTAAAAACAATCCCAGAATTCTCAATGCCTTAAAACAACGATTGTTCTTTACAAGTTTATTACAGAGTCAATTCCACACTACTTTCATTCTAGAACCTGGGTAAGGACATACCTCTTACCCCTGGAACATGCCTTTCTTGTAGCAGAAAGAGAAAAGAAAGTGTAGAGGCACACAATAGTCCTTAAAGACTTTGCTTAGAAGTAGAAGACCAGTGTTTTGCTCAAATTCTGTAAGCTAAATGATCTCTATAGATAAACCTCATATAAATGGTACTGAAGTTTAATCTTCTTCCATAGAAGATAGTGATTCTTATGGAACAATCTGACATCATTATTTATTGCCAGGGTTTCTCAAGAATCCAAATATCAAGGGGCAGTTCAAGACCAGAATCAAGGAAGGACTAGAACATTCACAGTGTGTTTGCTTTCACCATTTCTCTTTCCAGACCTGCTTTATCATCTCTCATTCCTGACAGCTTTCCCTTTTCCTTAATTCAAATAACAAAACCAGAGAGCTTCCCAGAAAAAAAGACTTGTATTCATCAGCTCATATTGTACATATATTCAAGGACACGCCAAGTCGCCTGGGTTGGTTTAGATGCAAGTACCTAAAACATGTGGCAAAAAGGCAGAGCCACATTTTAGTAACTAAGCATGTAAATGGAGGTGGTGGAAATGGAAATCCAGAATCATTTCCCAGGAAAAGGAATTTCAACAGGTTTCTGACAAGCACAATTAAAAGGATAACAGTTTAGTTTACAAGTTTATTCATCCTTAGTAAAAATGTATACTTTTGCTTCTACACAAAACAATAAAAAAATCTGCCTTAGTGAAGTAACAGATATACAAATGATCATTCAAGGGAAAACAATATCCAATGTAAGGAAAATTAACAACAAAAGGGAAGAAGGCAAAACTTAAAAGCAAGTTCCTAAGGAAGTTGAAGAAATTGATTACAGAAAATAATCATTATTTCAAGAAAATTTAACAAGTTAAAAAGTTAATAAGCTTTCAAAGGAGACCATTTCAGAGAAAAAAAAGACACTCAAACTAAAATAATGACAGTTAAAAATAAATAATTCAATAAATGTGTCAAAGATACTTTGTCTGCTGAGAACAGAATTCGAGGCCTAGTCAATAAAGAGAACAAATGGCTGAATAAATAATAAAGGAGATATATTTATTTGATTTATATATATTACATATGTATTTACGATCAATTAACTCATTCTGCACAAATCTATATGAATGACTCTCAAATAAAAATGTTATGCAAAATGTTGCACAAAAAGCACAGCCTCAAAACCAGAACTACACATAATAACATAATAAGTATCTATTGCTCACACTTCTGGGTCAAGTACGAGTAGCCTTAGCAGTTCTGCTAATGGTGGCCAGGCTTGCTCAATGGTCTGGTATTCAGCTGAATGTTGGGTGATCTAGAGATGATTAGGGCACCTTGGCTGTGCCCCACCTGTCTCCATCTCCCAGAAAGTTGGCCCCAGCTTATTTTCATGGGGATGGCAGACAAACAAGATGGAGAGCAGGAACGCAGGGGAGCTTTTTCAAACCTCTGTTTGAATCAAGTCAGCTAAACATCTTTTTGGCCAAAGTCAGTCACATAGCCACAGAATGGGCTACATGATTTGCAGGGCCCGTGATGAAATGAAAATATGAGGTCTCTTGTTCAAAAGTATTAAGAATCTCAGGGCAGCAACAGCAGAGAATGAAACCATGTACAGGGCATGTCTAACCATAGTGTCCTGGGGGACCACATACCCATGAAATTGGCCTTGCATAAATAAACTCAGATCCAAGGGCTGGGAGTGGGGAGGCTGAGGTAGATGTATATATTCTACCTCTTGATGACAGAAACTCAAAGTTATATGGCAAAGAGTGAAGATACAGGGAAAGGTAAAGAATTGGGGTCACTTTATTGGTCTACCATATTAAGATAAATAAATTATATAGAAGAGTACTGTCTCATTTGTGTCTATTTAAAGTAATAGTCAAAACATGATGATTCTTAATCTCTAGGCATACAGATGAATGATAAAATAATGGCAGAAGAATATGTATCAGTATCATAACTGTGATTAGCACTGGGGAGTGAAATAATTGAATATATCTAGGCATGGGAATAACAGATTTCACTATTATTTGCCATGTATGCTTTTTAGAAAAATACATAAATAAAATGCTTGCATGTGTGTCATTCATAGTGATATACATTATTCTCAGAATTTTCCTTTTTAAATTTTTAATCAAAAGAAAAAAGTCAATATAGAAAAATTAAGACAAATATAAACTATGGACTTTGGGTGATAATGATATGTCAATGTGGAGTCATCAAATATAATGAATGTATCACTCTGGTGGGGCATGTTGATAATGGGGAGGCTATACATTGTGGGGGGTGGGAGGCACAGGGTATACAGATACTCTCTGTACCTTCTACTCAATTTTGCTGTGAACCTACAACTGCTCTGAAAAATATTCAACTGGAAATAAGAAACTACAAATAGCTGATAACTGTTTAGAGAAGATATTTAGGGAAATACAAATTGACACGAAGATGTGATATAATATTTTAGCACATATTGCATGCTTTTGAAAATCTAAACTGCTACTTTCTTTCCAGAAACTGAAAATCTCTCTCAAAATCTTAATATAAAATGTGAGTAATAAAGAAGGTTGTTGTGAAAATTAAATTAGTTACTACATGCAAATTGCTTAGAAATACACCTGGCAAATGGCATGTGCTCCTTAAATGTCTGTTACTTTTGTTGTTGTTGTTGTCACTATTATTACTATTACTCATACTTCTTGTTACAGAAACCCATTTCTTAATACCAACCCTACAAAAGAAAACCTCTATTACATAAGAATTTACATACAAGGATGCTTACTGCAGTACTCTTAAGTGATAATTCCTTGAAATAACTTATGTGTCAATATTACATACTACAGAATGCTATCTATTAAAGAATGAGTCAAAATATATACATAGAGCCAGAAAATGAACATTATTGAATAAGACCTGTTGGCAGCAAAACTATTTCCAACTGTGTAAAAACAAACTTAAAAAAATAGGTTTCTATATTTTCATTTAAGGGAAAGATGCAATTTAGATAGAAAATGGTAGAAGGGCACCTGGGTGGCTCAGTTGGATAAGCATCTGACTTAGATGCCATGGATCATGATCTCACAGTTCAAGAGTTTAAGGCCTGAAACAGGCTCTCTACTATCAGCACAGAGTCTGCTTCAGGTCCCTCTCTTTGCCACTACACCCTGCTCAAAAATAATAAACATTTTACAATTTTTTTAAATGTTTATTAATTTTTGAGAGAGACATAGTGTGAGTGGGGGAGGGGCAGAGAGAGAGGGAGACACAGAATCTGAAGCAGGCTGCAGGCTCTGAGCTGTCAGCACAGAGCCCGACGCGGGGCTCAAACTCACAAACCGTGAGATCATGACCTGAGCTGAAGTCAGACACTTAACTGACTGAACCACCCAGGCACCCCAGTAATAAACATTTTTTTAAAAGAATAAAAAATTGTGGAAAGATACACATAAGATTATTAATACTGGTTTCCTCAAAGAGCAAAAGTGGGAAACAGAAAATTTAAGAGATTAAATTATATATTACACCAAGATAAGAAAAAATTATGGCATAATATTTAGTTAAATGCTTAAAATCACATAAATATATAAAATGACATGAAGGCGAACAAAATTAAACAGGGACAAATAGAGTTATTCCTTTAATTATTGCTATTGTGGTTATGTTTCAAGGAGTTACATAGAGCAATTTTAATTTACCTAATTACATATTAATATTTACATCATTAAATCAGAATTTGGCTCCAAAATTAAATTTAAAATCTCAAGATGAAGACTTGAAATTCTAATCTGACTTGAATCACAAAGATGTAACATGTTAAATATAATAGTCATGCTCTTGTTTAGGCTCAATTTAGGGTAGGCTGTAAAACTTGAAGAAACTGAAAAGTATATGAAAAGAAGAATGGCCACTTACTGTATTTCAAGATGGACAGTATATGTTTTCCTGTCAATTTTGATGGCATACATGACCTACAGCAAAGTATTCAGGGAGAAAGTAATAGAAATTTAAAATTCTTAAGTCAGAAGCCATAATTTTTTTAAATGTAAGTACTCTTTCATACAAACATAGATGGTATCACACACGTCTCAAAATTATATATACATGTATGTTGCTATCTTTCTTCGATCTCATGTATGACAGAACGAATAATTAAATTTCACTAAAATTAAGGAGGCTAAATGTATTTTAAAACTAAGAGCATTGGTCATTAGCATTTATTGTCATATGAAATTTTAATTTGAAATGGGTACATTTAGGAATGTTGGGTAATCTTTGAAGACACGTGAATTTATCTTTTTTTTTTAATGTTTACTTATTTTTGAGACAGAAAGAGCACAAGTGGGGGAGGGGCAGAGAGCTAGAGGGAGGCACAGAATATGAAGTCAGGCACAGAGCCTGACACAGGGCTTGAACCCACAAATTGTGAGATCATGACCTGAGCTGAAGTCGGATGCCTAACCAACTGAGCCATCCAGGCAACCCTTAATTATCTTCTTTCTACTTTGCAATTTCTAGCCCAAATAAATGAAAAATTAAAGAATATAACACAGGTTGTGGGGAGCTAAGATGGCAGAGTAGTAGGAAGACCCAAAGTTTGCCTTATCATTTGAACACAGATAAGTATCAAATCATTCTGACTACCCAAGATATCCATCTGAAAACTGACAGACCAAAATGCACAGCTAGAGGGAGAGAAGAGACCACATTGTGGAAGGTAGGAGATGCAGAGACCTGGTTTCCAGGAAAATGGATTGCAGGTGCTACAGAAGGGAGGGAGACCTGGTTACAGAGAGAGGAGAGAGAGAGAAAGACAGAGAGAGGAGCACATAGGGGATCATACAAGGAAAACAATTCTCCCAAAGCCAATGACTGGAAAAATGAGAGGGGGATTTTCCTGAGTTTTTACAACCAGCAAGGCTCAAAGACTGGAGTTTTAGAGTTTGCTCCTGTGGAGAAAGAGGGAAGATGGCCCGGATTCAGACAATCTGAGGATCTCCCTAGGATGCACTGAGAGAGACAATTCCATCCTCTTGGACCACATCAGGGACAGGTGGCATTGCCTCTCTGGGGACAAAAGAGCTGGTGGGTGCCATTGCCCTCCCCTGCCCTTCAGCATAGGTGTGGGAACACCTGCTGAGGGCAGCTAACCTGGACACCTGCTCTTTGCTGTGCTTTACTCCAAACTCCACACCCCTGCACTTTGATGGGACTGCCCTTCCGGGACAACCCTGCATCAGTACGAAAGCAGTGAGACTCCCCCACCAAAGGATCAGCACAGGTGCACACCAGGCCAGGTCCCTAAAGTTTGGAGTTTTAAAACTCAGCTGCCTGACTGGAATAGAGCCCAAAGTGCCCCACGCTGCAGGTGCGGCAGGTGGCCCAGACACAAACAGGGTCAAGACAGCAATCTGAGGGATGCCTGGGACACACAAAGGGAGATTGTTCACCCTTCTGGGAGGGCTTTCCAGACAGCAGCAGGTACAAACTCAACCTCTCTGGGGATGATGGAGCTGGCTAGAGCCATTATTCTCTCCCACACCTCTGCATAAACTTAAGTAAGCAGTACAATGCCAACACTGGCAGCCTAAACCACTTACACCCCAACCCCCTACAGATGCTGCTTTTCTCAGGCAACTGTGCCTGAGAGACCAAGAGCAGTGAGCCTTTCCCCCAGAATACCAGCACCAAACCCCTGCATGCACTATGTCTACTGACCACAGAGTTATGCAAAGCTTCAGCTCTTGGAAATAGTATCAGGTCTCTTTCAATAAGCAGACCAGAGCACACCTAGTTAAAACTTGCCCCACTCTGGCCAAGGTCCAAACACTCCCCACTGTAGGCAAGGAGAAGGTCTACCAAGGACTAACGTGAGGGAAAGAGCAGCCAAAACACAGCAGCAGAGTGGATACAGCATACACCAGAGACACTTCCTGAAGTGCCAGGCCCTGAACAATATATAACTTCTTCTTCATAAAGCCATTACTTTTAGGAGCAAGAAACATAATAGAAATCCTAACACACAGAAGAAGACAAAGACCTAGACAAAATGCCAAGATAAAGGATTTCATCCCAAAAGGAAACAACAGAAGGTCATACCCAGGGATCTAATCAAAACAGATATAAACAATATGCCTGATCCAGAATTTAAAGCAACAATCATAAAGATACTCACTGAGCTTGAGAAAAGCAGAGAAGACACCAGGGAGTCCCTTACCACAGAGATAAAAGACCTAAAAACTAGTCAGGCCAAAATGAAAAATGCAATAACTGAGATTCAAAACCAACTGGATGTAATGACCACAAGGATGGAAGAAGCAGAGGAATGAATGATACAGAAGATAAAATTATGGAAAATAATGAAGCTGAAAAGAAGAGGGAAAGAATACAACACAGGTCCTCTTTTCAGAATAAAGGAAGCATCCCTAAGCTATCAGAAGTGCTACCCACAGTCTTCTCCCTGTTCTCTTTGGGAAATTGCCTCAGCTAAAAAGTCACACCAAGTCACAATTTCCAAGTTAATGAGAAGCCCAACTCCAGATCTTGATGGACCAGGCCAGCTTCACACTTTGCTGAGACTCAGTTGAGTCTCTGTCTCCCCATTCCTGCTTCCTCCCGTCCTGTCCACAGAGGCTCATCAAAAGAGTATACCCTAATAAACTGCCTTCACAGGAATTTTCTCAAAGACTGCATCCCAAAGAATACAATCTGTGACATCATCATAAAACATAACACGTTCTTCATGGCATAACATACGGTTAATGCCAGAAATTTTCCCACATTTGCAAAAACATGAATTTTGTCACTGGTTGCAGTTTTCTGCATGAGTCATTTTAAATCTTGTATAGTGTTCAGTCTTTTGTAACCCTACAGCTCTTGAAATAGGTGTGTTGAAATCTCCCCCAAATTTTGTGATATTTCTTTCTCATTTTTTTGCCTTAGTTTTTTTGTCTTAGGAGCTCTGTTGTTAGGTACAAACACATTTAGTATGGTGGTATCTTCAGGATAAATCAATCATGTTATTATTAAGGTAACTTATCTCTAGAAGTACTTTTTCATCTGATATTATTATAGTTGCATCAGCTTACTTTTGATATTTCAGGTTTTTAAAAATGTTTTTTAAAAAATGTTTCATAATCATTTAAAATATAAAGATGCATTCTGAGAATAAAATCAAGTTTCAATTTTCAGAGATGTACTAACATAAAGATGCCTCTCAAATAATTTATTTCACAATAGGTATTGTTAACAGTAATTGTCTAGATGCAAACTAAATGGAAAACAAATTGATTTAAGTACTACTTCTTTAGTAGCTCTCCTCTTTATATTGTTGAGAATAAATCTGTATAATTTGCCTTCTACATTCTGGATATTAGATAGGTAATGACATCACCATATATCCAAGGTACTCGGAAGCAAAAATATGGTTCATGTAATAGCTGGTCTCTGTCTTACCATTTAAACCCTACTTTTTTAATTTTTATTTTCTTAATTTTTTATATTTTAAATTACTGAATAAAATGGAAATAATAGACACTCCTGTGTTAGTCTGATCCTAAAATGGAATGCTGTGATGTGTAAAACATTAAGGATGATTTAGTTATAGATGGCTTTGGTTGGTGCTGTCCTTGTTCCCTGGATCCATTTAAGCACATTGAGGCTATTCTATTCCAAAGAGGAGTATTATATGTGTATTTGGTGAATATGTATGTGTGAATGTGGAATAATTATCTGAGATGTTCTTTTGGATACATTCACTGATATTTGAAGTATGCTAGTGTGGTAGGTTAATTTAATAAAGTTTTTTAGTATTCACACATCCTTCAACAGAGAGAAAATCTACTTGGTCATAAAGTTCTACAATTATTTGCTACTTTTACTTTTTAAATATTTTAGTTAAGTGAAAGAACCTATCATTTCCTTTTCTGATACTTTATTTGATCTCTATCAAAGATACATTAATATTTTAAGCATTATTAAGTGATCTGAAGGATTAACTTATGTTCTTCTCGTGTTCTAGTCTCTGAAAAAGGCACATCATCTTTCCTTGAATATTGTCCAAAAACTTAAAACCATTTGACTAGTAAGATTTTCTGGCAATTTATTTAAATTATTAATTCATAATTAATTCATAAATAACTTCATGATTATAAATATAGTCTATAAGCAGATATTGTATTTCTACCTGAGTCAAAAAAATGTATTTGGGAAAGAAAAAATAAAACCAAATATCAAGATTGCAGACTTATACCAAACCTACAAATAATTACAAAAATTAAAAATATGAGTGTGCATATATCTAAAAACTAATTCAGTTCAAATTTACTATCTTTAGAAACTGAGATAGACATTCATTCACCTTCTCAACAATTCTCTGTGCTACCTATGAGTCCCAGAAGAAGAGAAAGGGGGGAAGAAAATTTATTTGAAGAAATAATAACTGAAAACATCCCTAATCTGGGGAAGGAAACAGATATTCAGATCCAGGAAGCACAGATAACTTCCAGCAAAATCAACAAAAGCAAGCCAACACCAAGACATACCATAGATTTGCAAAATATAGGGATAAAAATATTAAAAGTAGAAAGACAAAATAAGTCCTTATTTTAAAAGGGAAGACCCATAAAGCTAGCTAGAGATCTCTCCACAGAAACTTGGCAAGCCTAAAGGGAGTGGCATGATATATTCAAAGTGCCAAATGGGAAAAATCTGCAGCCAAGAATACTTGACCCAGCAAGGCTATCATTCAGAATAGAAGGAGAGATGAAGAGTTTCCCAGACAAACAAAGCCCCAAGGAATTCATGACCACTAAACCAGCCCTGCCAGAAATATTAAAGGATACTCTGTGAGTGTAAAGGAGAGACAAAAAGGGACAAAGACAAGGATCAGAGAAATCACCAGAAACAACACAAAACAAGTAATAAAATGGCAATAAATATATATCTATCAATAATTACTCTGAATGCAAATGGACTAACTGCTGCAATCAGAAGACATAGGTGTCAGAATGGAAAATAAAACAAGACCCATGTATATGGTGCTTTCAAGAGACTAATATTAGGACTAAAGACACCTGCAGAAGAAAAGTAAGGGGGTGGAGAAATATTTATCACCCAAATGGATGTCAAAAAAAAAAAAAAACTGAGTAGCATTACTTAGATAAACTAGATTTTAAAAGAAAGAATGTAACAAGAGACAATGAAGGGTACTATATCATCATAAAGGAAACAACCCAACAAGAAGATATAACAATTGTAAATATTTATGCACTCAACATGAAGGCATCCAAATACATAAAACAGTAAGAAACATAGAGGAACTAATTGATAATAATGCAATAATAGTAGAACACTTTAACACCACACTTACATCAACGGGAAAATCACCTAAATAGAAAATCAACAAGGAAATAATGGCTTTGAATGACACATTGGGTGAGAGGGACTGAAGAGATATATTCAGAACACTCCCTAAAACAGCAGAATACACATTCTTTTCAAATACACATGTTAGCATTCTCCAGAACAGATCTCATATTAGGTACAAATCAGGCCTGAATACAAAAATCCTGAAACCATATCATGTGCCTTTTCTAACCACAACACTATGACCAGAAGTCAACCACAAGAAAAATGTGGAAAGAGCACAAATATATGGAAGTTAAAGAATATGCTACTAAACAATGAATCAGTCAACCAGAAAAGCAAAGAAGAAATTAAAAAAAAAAAAAAAAACACGGAAACAAATGAAAATGAAAATACGATGATCCAAAACCTTTAGGAGCAGCAAGAGTGGTCCTAGGAGGGAAGTACACAACAATACAGGCCTACATCAGGAAGCAAGAAAAATCTCAAATAAACAGATTGAATTAGTAAACAAAACACTCCCAACAAAAAACCAGATGGCTTCACAGGAACACTCCCAACAAAAAAACCAGATGGCTTCGCAGGCAGATCATACCAAACATTTAAAAAGAGTTAATACCTATTCTTCTCAAACTATTCCAAAACATGGAGAAGAAAGAAAAACTTCCAAATTCATTCGATGAGCCAGCATTACCCTGGCTCATACCAAAATCAGATACCAAAACCAGATAAAGACTCAACTTAAAAAGAGAATTATAGGCCAATATCTCTGATGAACATGGATGTAAAAATGCTCAATAAAATTCTAGCAAACCAAATCCAACAAAACATTAATCATTCACCAAAATCACGTGGGATTTATTTCTGGGCTGTAAGGATGGTACAATGTTCACAAATCAGTCAACATGCCACATTAAATGCCACATTAATATAAAATGCCACATTAATAAAAGAACCATATGATCATTTCAATAGATGCAGAAAAAGCATATGACAAAGTACAATATGTATTCATGATAACAACCCTCAACAAAGTAGACTTAAAGGGAACATACCTCAACATCATAAAGGTCATATATGACAAACCCACAGCTAATTATCATCCTCAAAGGGGAAAAACTCAGAGCTTTTCCTCTATGGTCAGGAAGAAGACAGGGATGTCACCCTCACCACTGTTATTTAACATAGTACTAGAAGTCCCAGCCTCAGCAATCACACATCAAAAAGTAGTAGGAGGCATCCAGATTGGCAAGGAAGAACTAAATGTTTCATTATTTGCAGATGACATGATTATCTATATAGAAAAACCTACAAGATGCCACCAAAAAACTGCTAAAACTGACACATACATGAATTCAGTAAAGTCACAAGATACAAAATCAATGTACAGAAATCAGTTGCATTTCTATATATCAATAATGAAGCAGCAGAAAGAGAAATTAAGAATCCATCCCATTAATTTAAATGAAATTTAGCACCCAAAACAATAAGACACTGGGAGTAAACCTAACTGAAGAGGTGAAAATCCTGTACCCTGAAAACTATAAAACACTGATGAAAGAAACTGAAAACATCACAAAGAAATGAAAAGATATTTCATACTCATGGATTAGAAGAACAAATATAGTTAAATATAGTCTATACTACCCAAAGCAATATACACATTCAATGTAATCTCTATCAAAACACCAATCACATTTTTCAAGATATAGAATGAACATTACTAAAATTTGTATGGACCACAAAAAACACGAATAGCCAAAGCAATCTTGAAAAAGAAAAGCAAAGCTGGAGGCATCACAATTCCAGGCTTCAAGTTATATTACAAAATTAGAGTGATCAAAACAGTATGGTACTGGCACAAAAACAGACACACAATCAATGGAACAGAATAGAAAACCCAGAAATAAACCCACAATTATGTGGCCAATTTATATTCCACAAAATAGGAAAGAATATCCAATGGGAAAAAGTCTCTTCAATGAATGATGTTGAGAAAACTGGATGGCAATATGCAAAAGAACAAAACTGGACCACTTTCTTACACCATACACAAATATATTTTCAAAATGTGTTAAAGATCTAAATGTGAGACCTGAAACCATAAAGATCCCAGAGGAGAGCACAGGCAGTAATTTTTTCAACTTTGACTAAGTTCTTTCTAGATATATCTTTGGAGGCAAGGGAAACAAAATTAAATTCATCAAAATTAAAAGCTTCTGCACAATGAGGAAGACCAACAAAACTAAAAGGCAACATACAGAATGAGAGAAGATATTACAAACGACATATCTGATAATGGGTTAGTAACCAAAACATAACAAGAACTTAAACCCAACACCAAAAAAGCAAACAATTCAATTTAAAAATGGGTAGAAGACACAAATAAACATTTCTCCAAAGAAGACATCCAGATGGCTAACAGACACATGAAAAGATGCTCAACATCATTCATCATCAGGGAAATGTAAATCAAAACTACAATGAGATAGCACCTCACACCTGTCAGAACCGCTAACTGGCTAAAGAAACAACATATGTTGGCCAGGATGTGGACAAAGAGGAACCCGCTTACACTGTTGGTAGGACTGCAAACTAGTACAGCCACTGTGGTAAAACAGTATGGAGTTTCCTCAAATAGTTAAAACTAGAACTATGCGATGATCCAGGAAATGCACCACTAGTTATTTAACCAAAGAATGCAAAAATACTATTTCAAAGAGATACAAGTACCCCAATGTTTATAACAACATTGTCTACAATAGTCAAATTATGGAAACACCCCAGTGTCCATTGATGATGAATGCATTAGGTGATACACACACACACACACACACACACACACACACACACCACACACACACACACACACACACACACAGGAATATTACTCAGCCATAAAAAAGAATGAAATCTTGCCATTTGCAAGGACATGGATGGAGCTAGAGAGTATTAAGATAAGCAGGTCAGTCAGAGAAAGACAAATGCCACATGATTTCACTCATATGTGGAATTTAAGAAAAAAACAAAAGAGCAAACTGGGAGGAAAAAAGAGAAAGAAGGGCAAAACCAAGAAACAGACTCTTAATTATAGAGAACACACTGATGGTTATCAGAGGGGGTGGAGGGGAGAGATGGGTAAATTGGTGATGGAGACTAAGGAGTGCACTTGTATGAGTACCAGGTGTTGGATGTGAGTGTTGTATCACTAAATTTACACCTGAAGCTAATATTACACTGTATGTTAACTACCTGGAATTTAAATACTTAAAATATAAACAAAAATGGCACAAATAATATATATGTCACACAAATGTCATAGAAATTATACTTAATGAATTATTCATAAAAATCATGCTAATATTAAAAGAGCTTTACCACTGAAAAAACATTCTGTGCTACCTAGATTTGACAATGTACATGCTTTATTTTAATCATATGAAAAATAACAGTACTTGCATTTTAACAAAGATTTATATATGTATATATGAGCAAATATAGGCATTCTTTATATATTGTCATTTTAAAATGACAATATAAATTTTATCATCACCTCACTTATATAGAATATTTAAATGTCCATATTTTGTAGACAAAAAGTCCAGTAGACTGTATATAACATTTTGTGTGATAAGGATTTGAGGCACTTTTTTCTGAGTCTGTGCTCTAAAAATATTTCATAATGTTCATTGGGAAATGAAGAAAAATCAAGACACTTGCTTTCATTCAGACAAAATGACACTTTAACACAGCAGTTAGAACACAAAATTTCAAAGGAATATATGCATGGGCTGATTTGGGTCACGTAGTTCAGTAAAAATAAAGCACTCAAAAAAGAAGTGATTTCTTAATTACATGCGTTTCTGAAACTTCACCATCGGTGTTTGTCTCTATCTTCCGTGGCACTGTAATTTGTAGAAGTGATGTTTCAGGATCTGCAGTAAGGAAAACACCTGTAAGCATTCCCCAGTGCCTGCCAGCATCCTTATTCTTCACTGGTCCTGCCACTTCACATCACTCTTTGAACTCCCACGAACTCATACACACACACACACACACACACACACACACACACACGCAGGCACGCTCCCACCACGGAATCAGACTTTGTGCATTCCAGAAGAGGCTACCTAGAAATGGGACGTGACCCTACCACCTTCCAGAGACACTTTGGGATTTGCTGGCCTCCGCCCCAATAGGTGAAGAGCTGGTCTGGGGACCCCACCTCCCAGAAGCTGCTCGCCCCCTCCTCCAAGTGCAGGGTCAGGCACGTGAGGACAACAGTCCCAGTCCTGTTCTGAGCCCTCCCAGCAGCAGGCCCCGCAGGATCCTGACTCTAGGCGGGCTCTGACAAGACGCAGGGCTCCCCCCATCCGGGCACAGGGTTCTGGAGCAAGCTTCTGGAGCCCGCCAGGCTCACAGGCTCTGCGACAGGTGACCCTCTACGAAGCAGGTCCTACACTCACGATGGCCGGCGGAGGTCAACCGGCCCAGGCCTGAGAGGATCAGTAGGACAGGCAGCATTGCGCGTCCTGCCGGCCTTGCCACGGTGATGGCGGTTGGCTGCGGAATGGCGGCCGCTCGCGCGCTTGGCCCTGAGCTCCGGGCCTGCAGGGAGTGGGGGCTGCGCGGGCGGCGGGGCCGTGGGGTGAAGGGCGATGGGGGGGAGGGGCACGCGGCTGGTCAGCCCGCCCCGCCCCTTCTGCTGACCCGCTAGCACATCCGCAGTCCCGGGCGCCCACCCACTGCCCTCTGTGCTGTGGAGGCACATGGCAGCCTGACCGGTGCCCACGTGGGCTTGGGTTTGGGCTTTATTTTCCAAACGCGGACATTTGAAACTCATTTAGGGATTACGTAAGAATCATAAAGTTTTCTCTTCTGGAAATGGACCGTCTGCTGGTGAAGTGCTTGGCTGTGTCCATAGTCCACGTGATCGGTTTCTGGCACAATAGCTGAATTACTGTAGTGAAGAAAAACAAAATGGAAATTCACAATATGGTTAGTAGCAGACGGTTGCCTGTTTCAACCGTAGCTACTGCCAGAGTTCTAGTTAAGTCTTAGGTCGAAACAAATATACACACGTGCACGCACGTAAAAAAAATGTAAAAAATATAATTAAATCGATTTTTCTATCCTAAATTTGTTTCTTAGAAAACTCTTTGTTTAAGGAAACTAAATAAAAAGTTAAATATGAAATGAGCGTACATATGTGTTTTAATCCCTCGGCATGGGTTAGCAATTTAAGTATCAGACCAAAAATAAAAACAAAAAACAATGTACAACTATTAAATGATCCTGTAAGAATTACTTTATTTTTCCATTATTTATTCCATGGTGTAGAACTTGAATCCTTAGGAAAATATGTAACTAGTAAAACGTTAAATGTAAAGTTTTTTCCCCATCAGTATGACATTGACAGAACTTTAATTTTTTGTCTTAATATGCAAGTTGATGACCTGCATAATTTTGATTTTACAAGGATTTTCACCAACCAATTCTTGAGTTGTCCTTTCATGGGATACTTTTTTTTTTTTTTAATTTTTTTTTTCAACGTTTATTTATTTTTGGGACAGAGAGAGACAGAGCATGAACAGGGGAGGAGCAGAGAGAGGGAGACACAGAATCGGAAACAGGCTCCGAGCCATCAGCCCAGAGCCTGACGCGGGGCTCGAACTCACGGACCGCGAGATCATGACCTGGCTGAAGTCGGACGCTTAACCGACTGCGCCACCCAGGCGCCCCTCATGGGATACTTCTGATCACATCCTTGCATGCAATATTTATCCACAAAATTAAATGATTGTGTTTTCTCAGATTTTAAAAGAAAAAATTTTTAAACGGAGAAGGCTAGACTTTAACAATATATATTCTATGTTCATGCTTTTCCTAAACCTAATTTTAGTGCCTATCAAGAAAATATTCTTACAATTAACAAATGGTAACAGAAGAAATTTATCTTCAAAATAGCAATTCTGAGTATTTTACTAAAGTGTTTATAGCCTAATCATTTAGTCTTGTTGTGATACATGTTGTATGCCATATTCATTTATTTGACTATTTCTATATACCTTAAAATTAGTATTTTTATCTTTTTTGCCAAATCACATGAAAATTGATGGAATTAACATCAGGATTAATTATGGTGCTCTTAAAATTTCTTCCTGATTGTCTACAACATGATCAAATTTTTGAAGTCTAATATACATATATGTCACTTAAGGCATGGTAAGAATTAAAAGCTTGTAAGTGGTTCTACTAAAAGTCTCTGTTGTTCAGTCAAGTAACCAAAAGGGGAAATCGCCTCTATTGTTTAAATTTGTTACTGTATTTCCAATGTTGGTATTGACTGCTCATTTTTAACTGGTATAATTTACAGACATTCAAATTATTTGAATTTAATACAACAATTGTTTTTTACATGCTTACTACAAGCCTGGAACCAGGCAGACGTGAAAATATACATGACAAGGTACATGTTTTCAAGAACCCCAGAAACTAACAGAAAACTGAACATATACAAGAAATGAAATGTACATGTTAGAAATGTACACAGCTAGAAATGAAAAACTCTTTGTTACATGGATATTCAAAATTCTCTGGGAATATGGCTAAGATAATTTTGTTTTCTCTACAGATACTAAGTGAATTTAAAGGTGGCTGTGACATTTATGATGTGAGCCATATTCAGATGAGTGAATGATTTATATGGACATTAGTGCATTATAGGATTTTGTTCTTAAATAATTACATAATTTAAAATTATCCAAGAATCTTAGGGCAAATCAGTGATGGATTTTTGTGTAAGAATGAGAACTTGTAATGGGTTGGGGGTGGTGGGTTTGAAATGATGAGGACTAGAAACAACAGGTTCACTAAGGGGAAGTTTTTGTGGTTTAGACCAAAGACGTCTACATCCTCAGGATTAGAGAGGCAAGAGAAGTATATGTAGTAGAAAGATCAGAGAGATATTTAGGAAGAAATGTCAGTGTGTTTAATAATTTATTCTGGAGGTTGATGACATTGTTAAGAGGACTAAGCCACTGGGAATGAAAGAGGCACCAAGTTTGAAAGCAGCGATTTGAATAGGAAGATAATGCATTCAGCTACAGATGTTGACTTGGAGATAGTTGTGGAATACCAGGTATAGACATTGGAAATTGGAGTCTGATGCCCCAGTGTTTGAGTTGAAATAGACCAATTTATGAACGCATAAAAAAGGAACTTGAAGCAAAAGAGTGACTAAGATCATTTAAGACAAATGAGTGGAAAGAAAAAGGAGGTCTAAAGTAGACTCCTGGGCAACACAAAGGATTTGGGGATTAGGAGAAAAAGAATCTAGATTCAAAGTGAAACTAACAAAGGTTAAAGTGAGTAAGAATTAGAAGATATTATGATGACTACTAATAAAATAAAATAGAATTTCTAAATGGAATATTAGAAACTTTAAATGCTACTCAGAGATTAGGTAGAATGAGAACTGAGAACGTAATTATTGTTTGGGTAGTAATGAACGTCCCCATTGTGCTCTCCAGGAAGCAGATGCTGAGGAAGAGTTAAGGAGCAAAAGGTTATTCAGGGACTAACAGCTGTGAAAGACAGGAGAAGTGAATTGGGAAAGGGAACCTAGGACCATAATAAGGACCTGGCAAAGTTTCTGCCAACCCAGAAGATTGCTCCAGAGCCAGGGAGCTCCAGAGCAAAGATTGCTCATTAACGGAGAAGAAGCTTAGGGCTTTGTACCAGTGGCTTGTTCAGTAATTGAAATGACGCACTCCCAAAAGGTCATGTAGTTGGCTCAAAAGCCCAGACAGAACTTAAGGCAACCAAGAGGTCAAGGCTGTCAGCTACTCACACTCCTTCCTCCAGTAGCAAATCCTTTCTTTAAGGGGGATCTAAGTGTTGCATTTATCTGTGAGATAAACAGAACTTGCTAGAAGCTGTCAGAATAGCAGCGATAGGACCCATCATGCAGAAAGGAGGGAAAGGGAGATGAGAAGCTGCAGATATTAGAAAGGGTAGCCTATATTTTGGCAGGGCCAGAAAGTTCCAGTTAGAAAGGAAGAAACATAGCAAGGTAGAAGGTGGATAAGAAGGAGTGATTAGAAAATGAAATATGAGGGGCGCCTGGGTGGCTCAGTCTGACTCTTGATTTCAGCTCAAATTATGATCCCAAAATCATGAGATCAAGCCCTGCATTGGGCTCAGGGCTGGGTGTGGAGGCTGCTCTCTCTCTCTCTCTCTGTATTCTCTCTCTCATTCTGTCTCTGTCTCTCTGTCTCTGTCTCCCCCTGCCCCTGCAGGGGAGGGGCAGGGGGAGACAGAGACAGACAGAGACAGAATGTACATGTACATGCGTGCTCTCTCTCAAAAAAATGTACAGACCTGTACATGCGTACTCTCTCTCAAAAAAATTTTTGAGACAGAATGTACAAACCTGTACATGTGTGCTCTCTCTCAAAAAATTTTTTTTAATTAAATAAAATATGAAAGCAAAAAGAGAACAAAATCACACTTTGAAAGAGACATCATTAAAACACTGAATTAATAACCTATTGCCATTTTCTGAAAAATGAAGAAGGGAGAAACATTATGCCAAAAGATATGACTTAGGGGTAATAAAAGTAGTAGTTCAAATATTAAGAGGCACTATCTACTGTGGGACACAAAATAGAGTAATCATAGTAATATTTTCTTAATTAGAATGTAAGCTATATGGGGCAAGGATATCTTTATTTTTTTATTTCTATTTTTCTCACTGTGCCTAGAATAATGTGTAGCATATAGTAAGTAGTCCATAACCACATGCTGAATAAATATCAGTTGGACTACCTAATGAATCATCTATACAGCTCATTAAACTATGTTACATGCAAAGGGGGAAAACAAAGTTTGAGCTAAATGGTAAGAGAGGAGAGTGTGGAATACTGCCATGACATATGCTGTAGCAATTTACCAATGACTTTCAATGGATGACAAAGGAAAGCATTATTAAAGACACAAAGGATATTTAAAAAATTGAGGCAAGAAGAATAAAGGTGCCAATGTGAAGGCAGTTTGAGATTTATATGTATTTTCTCCCTGTCTTTCACATATATTTTTAATAGTAAATGTAGAGGAAAAAATAGAATGTTGCTGAAGAGTTGCTATATGGAAGCAGGTACTGTGGATTGTTGAACAGAGTGCAATTAGACCTATAATGACTTTTATTTTTTTCCCAAGATATAGAAATGATAAAATTAACAGATTCTTGGAAAGATGAATTATATGCCATTATGTCAGATCATAAACATGTAGTATTTCAGGTAATACATAAACTGGCTTTCCTATAACATAATTAAATTCATTAAGATAGCTAAAGAGTAAGGGTTGCCTGGGTGGCTCAGTTGGTTAAGGTCTGACTTCAGCTGAGGTCGTGATCTCATGGTAAATGAGTTCAAGCCCCATATCAAAGCCCCTGCTTGAGATTCTCTGTCTCCCTCTCTCTCTCTCTGCCCCTCCCCTGGTCTCTCTCTCTCTATCTATCTCTCTCATAAATAAATAAACATTTGGAAATGTTTGGAAAACTACAAACATGTATATTGAACATGCATATTGAATATAAAAAGTGTAATCTTAAATGTATACACTCAAGAAAATAAGAGAAAGTAAGAGAAACAACAACAAAAAAATGAAGTAACATATATAAACCTAAATGCTAAGATGGCATTAAATTTTGAGATGATTTTGGTTTTCTTTTCTTATATATATATTTAAGTGTAATTGATGTACAATTTGCACACATTTAAATCTAGAACTCAATGAGTTTTGGCATATGAATACAATCCTGAAACCACAATCAAAATACTGAACATACCCTTAACCTCCAACAGTTTTATTATGTCCGTTTATATGAGATTTGTATCTCCAGCACCCTGAATACTCAGGCGGCCACTCAGTAGACTGCTTTCTGTCACTATAGATTAGTGTACCTTCTCTAAAATTATATAAGAATGCAAACATACAGTATATGTGCTTTTTAGTCTGACTTCTTTCATTCAGCATTTAATGATTCATCTATGTTATGTATATCGATATTTCATTCCTAATTATGGTTGAGTAATATTCCATTGTATAGATATATCACAATTGTTTATGCATTCATGTATTCAAGGGCAGTAGGTTGTATACTATTTTTCCTATTACAAATAAAAACTGCTATAAACATTCATGCACAAGTTTTTGTGTAGCTATTTGTTTACATTTTCTTGGATAAATATCTAGAAAAGAAAACGCTGGGTCATAAGGTTAATATATAGCTAATTGTGGGAGGCCGGGCCCCGGTGCCAGGCTGAGACCGGGTGGAGCAACGGTTCCCTGTTGACTCAGCCAACCCGGTGGTTCCCCCTCCCATTCCCCCACTTTCAAGGGGGATACGAAAGCCTTGCCAAGGCTGCGAAAGTTAAGTCCTGAAGCCTGTGGTCTGCAGGTGTTGGCAGTAATGCTACCTCCCTTTTTCTACCCCGAGTCAGATAGAAACAAACATGGGAATTGTGTTTTGCTAGCAATCTTATCAACAAGGTCTTGTTGTGACCCGTTTAGAAAATTCACAAGAAACACAGAACTAAATGTTTTGGTTGGCAGCGATTGTGTGAAACCTGTTTATTCTTAGAATGGCCTGACCCATAAGAGTCTGGATATAAAAGATTGTGTACAGCAACAATAAAGTCGTCACTTGGGCCATCAGCCCAGGGGACCCTCCTGTTCCCAAACTGTCTTCTCTTCTCTCTTTTTTTCTTATATTCCCCTGCCCTCAGGACCCTGATCTCGGTGTTTGTTGCGCCGGTTGCAACAGCTAACATAAGAAACTTTCACAGTGTTTTCTAAAATGTATCATTTCAGATGCTTACTAGCAATAAATGATTCCCAGTTGCTCTAAATCCTTACCAATACTTGTTATATTAGTCTTTTATTTTTAGTAATTTTTAATGGGTTGTAATGATACCTTATTGTGGTTTCTTTCATGTGCTTATTTACCATCTATATATCCATTAAAATGTCTGTGTCTAGTTTAATTGGGTTTTTATTACATAGTGATGATGAGGCCAATTCAACAAGAGGGTATAACAATTATAAATCTATATACACCTAACACTGGAGCACCTAGATATGTAAAGCAAATATTAACACATTTGAAAGGAGAAATAGGCAATACAATAATAGTAAGGTATTGCAATACTCTGTTTTCAGCAATGGATAGATCATCCAGATAGAAAATCAACAAGAAAAGATTGGACTTGAACTACACTTTGGATCTAATGCATCTAACAGGTGTATACAGATATTCTATCCAACAACAGCAGAATACACATTCATCTCAAACACATGTGGAATATTAAACAGGATAGATTATATGTTAGGTCACAAAATAAGCCGTAGCAAATGTGTGAAGATTTAATATCATACCAAGTATCTTTTCCCACCATAATGCTATGAAAATAGGAATCAATGATAGGAGAAAAACTAGAAAGTAAAAACCAGGTGAAAATTAAGTAACACGTTCCAGAACAACCAATTGGTCAAAGAAGAAACCAAAGTAAAAATAAAAATCTATATTGAGACAAATTTAAATAAAAGCACAACACACAAAAATTTATGGGATGCAACAAAAGCAATTCTCAGATGGAAGTTCATAGCAATAAAATCTCAAATAAACAAGTTTTAAGTTTATACCCTTAGGAGAAGAAATGAAATAACAAAAATCAGAGCAGAAATAAATGAAATAGAGACTATAAAGATGAAAAAAATTAAGTTTGGTGATTTTAAAAGATAAACTAAACTGACAAACTTTTAGCTCAACTAAGAAAGTGAGAAGATGCAAATAAAATCAGAAATGAAAGAGGAGGCATTACAACTGATACCACAAAAATTAAAATTATAATGAAAGACTACTGTGAAAAATTATGTATCAACAAATTGGAGAACCTAGAAGAAATGGTAAATTCCAAGAAATACACAAACTACCAAGACTGAATCAAAAGAAATAGAAAATCTGAACAGACCAATTACAAGAAAGTTGAAACAGTAATCAAAAATTTTCAAAGAAATGTTTGGGAGAAGATGGGTTCACTAATGAATTCCTTCAAACATTATATAATATATTTAATACCAATACTTACCAATTCTGATGAGGTTTTGGGGTGATGGGGGTTCACAGAGTCCAGAGCCAATGGCCAAGAGAGAATTCTTGAAGACATCTTTGATGCAAAAAGATGATTTTATTCAAGTATGGGGACAGGACCTATGGGCACGAAAAGCTGCCCTGGGACTGTGAGGAGAGACTTGTTATATACTATGGAGTTGGGGGGAGGTAAAGTCCAGAAGTTTCCAAGGAGATTTTCATATGCTAAAGAAGACTCCCAGGATACTGGAGGCCTAGCTATTGTCAAGCTAGGCTTGTTTTTCCCTCTAGTAAAGCTTTAAGATGGTAGGGAGTTCCTGCAGAAACATTTTGCTCTGCCTGCCTCAAGTATTTGCCAACGGGCTGCATGTTATAAAGAAATTTAATTTTATCTGCTCTTTCCTTCTGCCTTTATTTCCCACATCAAATTCTTCCAAATCTTGAAGAGGAGAGAACACTTCCAAAGTCATTTAAGGAAGTTAGCATTACCATGATACTAAAGCCAAACAAGTAAATAAAGTAACAGGCCAATATTTCTGATAAATATAGCTGCAAAATTTCTCAACAAAATATTAGCTAACCAAATTTAATGGCAGTTTTAAAAGATCACAAAACATTAACAAATGGGATTTATCTCTGGCATGCAAGGATGATTCAGCATGTGCAAATCAATAAATGTGACATTCCGTGCACAGAATGATGGATCAAAATTATATGATCATCTTAATTGATGCAGAACTAGAATTTGAAAAAATTCAATGTCCCTTTATGATAAAAAGTCTCAAGAAAATAGGTATAGATGAAATATACCTTATAATAATAAAGGCCATTTACGACAGCCCACAGATAGCATCAACATAGATACTCAACAGTGAAAAGCTGAAAAATTTTCCTCTAAGATCAGAAACAACACAAGGGTGAGAACTCTTGCCACTTTTATTCAACACAGTGCTGAAAAACCTAAGAGAGCAATCAGGTAGGAAAATGGAAAAAAGAAATGTCCAAGTTGGAAAGAAAGAAGTAAAAGAAGTAAAACTACCTGTTTGTACATGGCATAATCTTATTTGTAGAAAAGCCTAAAGAATCCATGAAAAAAACCTTTAGAACTGATAAATATAGTAAAGTTCCAAGATGTGATATCAACACACTAAAATTGGTTGCATTTCTATGCACTAACAACGAACTATCCAGAGAGAAAAATAAGAAAACAATCTCATTGATAATAGCATCAAAATAATGAAATACATAGAAATATATTTAACCAAAATGGTGAAAGATTTGTACAATGAAAATTAGTAGACATTGATAAAATAATTTTGAGAAGACACAAATAAATAGAAAGAAATCCCATGTTTATGGATTGGAAGAATTACCGTACCTTTGAGATATGATCTGAGTATCTATAGCTGCTATCTTCCTGGGTTTTTTGGTAATTCTACCCTCAGTTAAGAATGTGGAAATCTGGGCTTAGCCTAAACAAAGAGGAACTGTTTAGGGAAAGACAAACAAGCAGAACACATGTAGATCTACAATGCTATAGGG
The DNA here is from genome assembly GCF_018350175.1 of Felis catus. Taxonomy (NCBI): domain Eukaryota; kingdom Metazoa; phylum Chordata; class Mammalia; order Carnivora; family Felidae; genus Felis; species Felis catus. Next base: position 42,611,536 of record NC_058371.1, on the reverse strand, counting down.
AAAAAAAAAAAAAGGATAATTGTGGAGCCTTGACACATATCTACATTTATCCACAAAATTTTAGCCAATTAAAAAAATATATATACAGGCTGATCCTGAACTTAATATGTGTTATGGACTGAATTGCCCCCCACAATTTATACGTTGAAGACCTGACTCCCAGTGCCTCAGAATGTGATTGTATTTTAATATAGAACATTTAAATGGATGATTAAATTAAAGGGCCACTGGGGTGGGCCTAGCCCAATATGATTAATGTCTTTATAAATAGGAAATGTGGACACAAAAAGAAACATCAGCAATGTTTGAGCACAGAGAAAAGACCATGTAAGGACACAGAGGAGGCAGTCATCTACAAGCCAAGGAAGGAAGCCTCAGAAGGACTTCCAGCCTCCAGAATTACGATAAAATTAACTTATGTTGTTTAAGCCACCTAGGCTATGGTGTTTTATTATGACAGGCCTACCAAGCTAATACAGAAAGGCAAAGGACCCAGAATGTTTCCAATCTGAAACTTGGAATATATGCATTTCTCCATTTAAAAACATGCTACAAGCTACAGTAATCAAGACAGTGTGTTACTGACAAATGAAGAGACATATAGATCAATGGCATTGAAATGAGAGTACAAAATGAATCCTTACATTTACCTTCCATTGATTATTAATAAAGGTGCAAAAACAATTCAATGGGGAAAGATTGTCTTTTCAACAACTGGTGTTGAGAGAAATGTAAAACCACAAGAATTAATCTGGGGACGCCGGGGTGGTTCAGTTGGTTAAGCATGCAACTCTTCATATCAGCTTAGATCATGGTCTCACAGTCCTGAGATCAAGCTCCACATCATGCTCGGTCTGGAATTTTTTCTCTCCCTTTTTCTCTCTGCCCCTCTCCCACTCACATGTGCACGTGACCACTCTCTCTCAAAAGAAATGAAAACAAAGACTTAAAAGAAAAAAGAATTAATCTGGACCACTACCAAACATCATACAAAAATTAACCCCAAATGGATCATATACCAAGTTGTAAGTGCTAAAATTATAAAACTGTTAGAAGCAAACAGAGGTGTAAATCTTCATGACCTTGGGTTCAGCTATTATTTACTGCACAGAACACCAAATGTAGAAGAGGCGAAAGAAAAAAATGGACAAATTGGACTTCATCAAAGTTAAAATCTTCTACATTTCAAAGGACACCATCAGAAAATGAAAAGACAATCAAGCAGGGATAATATATTTTTCTTTCTGAGTTTCGTTGAATTTTAATTCCAACATAGTTAACATACCATGTAATATCAGTTCAAGGTATATAACATATATGACAAGGTGATTCAGTAATTCCATACATGACCCAGTGCTCATCATGACAACTGCAATCCTTATCATCTATTTTACACATCTGCCCACCCACCTCCTCTCTGGTAACCATCAGTTTGTCCTCTATAGTGAAGAGTCTGTTTCCTGGTTTCTCTCTCTCTCTGTTTTGTTTTGTTTCTTAAATTCCACATATGAGTGAAATCATATGGCATTTTTCTTTCTCTGACTTATTTTGCTTAGCATTGTACTCTCTACCTCCATCCATGTTACTGCAAATAGCAAGATTTCATTCTTTTTTATGGATGAATAATAATCTATTGTGTGTGTGTATGTGTGTGTATGTTTGTGTATATATACATATATATATATATATATATATATATATATATATATGCCATTCCTCAATCAGTGGATACTTGGGCTCCTTCCACAATTTGGCTATTGTAAATAATGCTGCTATAAATGTAGGAGAGCATTTACTCCTTTGAATTAGTGTTTTTGTAATTTTTGGGTAAATACTGAGTATTGTAATTACTGGATTGTATGGTATTTTTTTTTAACTTTTTGAGGAATCTCCATATTGGTTTCCACAGTGGCTGCACCAGTTTGCATTCCAACAAATAGTGCAAGAAGGTTCCTTTTTCTTCACATTCTCCCCAACACTTATTTTTTCTTATGTTTTTGATTTTAGACATTCTGACAAGTGTCAGGTAATATCTCATTGTAGTTTTGATTTGCATTTCCCTGATGGTGAGTGATGTTGAGCATCTTTTCATGTGTCTGTTGGCCATCTGGATGTCTTCTTTGGAGAAATATCTGTCCATGTCTTCTGCCCATTTTTTAATTGGATTATTTGGGAAAACTGGTCAGCTACATGCAAAGGAATGAAACTGGACCACTTTCTTATATGATACCCAAAAATAAATTCAAAATGGATTAAAGGACTAAATGTGAGACATGAAACCTGAAAAATCCCAGAAGAGAGCACAGGCAGTAATGTTTCTGATGTTGGCCTAACAACATTTTTTTAGATATGTCTCCTGAGGCAAGGGAAATAAAACAAAAATACACTGTTGGGACTGTATCAAAATAAAAAAACTTCTGCACAGTGAAGGAAACAATTAGCAAAACTAAAAGACAACCTGCTGAATGGGAGAAGATATTTGCAAGTTTTGATAAAAGGTTAGTATCCAAAATATATAAAGAATTTATGCAACTCAACATGGATAATATATTTACAAATTACATATCTGATAAAGAACTTGTATCCAGAATACAAGCATACAATGTAAAGAAGTGTTGTAACTTAATAACTCAAATAATCCAATTTTAAGGTGGAAAGTGATTTTATTTTTAATTTTTTTAATGTTTATTTGTTTTTGAGAGAGAGGCAGACAGAGTGTGAGCAGGGGAGGGTCAGAGAGAGAGAGAGACACAGAATCTGAGGCAGGCTCCAGGCTCTGAGCTGTCAGCACATGGGGCTCGAACTCACGAACTGCAAGATCATGACCTTAGTGGAAGTTGGATGCTTAACAGACTGAGCTACTCAGGCACCCAGGGTGGAATGTGATTTTAAAAGATATTTCTCCACAAAAGATATATGAATGGCCAATAAGCACATAGAAAGATAGTCAACATAATAAATTATTAGTCTGTGGCCACTATAAAAAATTATATTTAGAGTCTTAAAACAACTTAAATATATTGTCTTGAATTTCTGAAAGCCAGAAGTCTGCAATCAGTTTCACTGTACTGAGACTGAGATGTCAGCAGGACTGTATTCACTCCATAGGCTCTGGGGCATATATTATTTTAATAGCTATTTTAAAGTAATTATATGTAAGCCTCAATGTGATATAGCTGTGTCCATTTTTGTTGCTATAAATGGCAGTGGCATTTGGAATATTAATTAGAAAGTCTTTCATATTTACATATTAATTGTACACACTAAAGATACCTGTAAATAAGAATTACAGTTTTCAGTAAAGAGAAATATTAAAGTATCATTTCTAATGCAAAAGATTGAAATAAAGCATTCAAGGCTTTCAAAATATTCATGCCATCAATTTTGAAATACCAAATATATGAAGGCTTTACTGTTATTGTTAATAATGAGTGACCATTTTAATAATTATAAACTATTTACTAGTTATCTTGTTCACTTTTTTGCTAATTATACCTTTACTCTTTTTTGATTCTTAAACAATCAATCCTAAGCTTCTATCCTAAAAAATTAGCAAAGTTTACCTGATTATGAATTTTATTGGAATTTATTTTCAGGTTTTAAGTGTAATAACTACTCTCAGCATTATAGATCACAAACTGACAAGACATTAAACCCATATTCAAAAGTATTACATGTAATAAACATTAAAATAAAACCACTAAGATGCATTACAATGACAGTGCTGTAAACCACAGAAAAAGTGGTAACCAGAAAAGAAAGAAAACCTTAAAAGCAAAAGAATAATAATACAATTTAAGATTGACTTTCCAACAGAAACAATGGAAACCACAAGATTGAATGACAAATTCAATTTGAATTTGAATGAATACTGAATGACAAATTCAAAAAAGAAACAAACCATTTATTATCTTTTCATTCTATATGCAAAGAAAATACCTTTCAAAATTGAAAGGAACAATCCAAATGACAGCCCTGCCTTAGTTTAAAGCTAGGTTCTCTTTTCTGCTTATTATGGATCTTTGATAAGAAATACAATTGCTGAGAAGTCTGTTTTACTTGCTGTTTGCTACGAGCATTGTGAGGCCTTTCCTGAATGTAACCCGCTGTGTAGTAGAATGGGTTGTAAACCTTCCTAAATGTAGTCTGATATGTAATGGAATGAGTGATTGTACATAAACTAACCGGCATTTCTCACTTCTGTAAACCTGCTTGCTTAGCACATTCCTCACCTAGCCTACCCCCTTCCCCCTTCCCCCTTTTTCCTCCCGCCACAAGTAACGGACAAAGCCTTCCCGCCAAAGGACAGACAAAGGACGCCCAATCAGAGAACAACAAATGTCCTTACTTTAAAATCAACTAATCAGGCCCCTCATAATTTGAAACCTCCCCTGTGCTATTTGTCTCTGTCTATAAAAGCGCTGTACCAACCCTGATCGTGGCCTCTTGCGTCACCGGCGACGAGTGCGCAGAGGACCAGGTTCGAACCTGCAATAAACGACCCTTGCCGCTTGGCTTTGACTTACGACTCTGGTGGACTTCTGTGGGAGGTTTCGGGACTTCGGGCATTACAAAATGAAATACAGTATTTTCAGACAATAATGAAGAAAATTTATCTCAAGCAGTCATGGACTAGAAAAAATGTAAACTGAGTTCTTCACATTCTCACATTCCTGAGTTCTAGGAATTGATCCTAGATGGAATGTTTCAGAAGTACAAAATGCATACAGCTTTCTCAGATTGAGGAAGTCCCTTTTTGTTTCTAGTTAGATAAGAGTATTTGTTATGGATCAGTGTTAGATTTTGTGATAAGTCAGACACAAAGTAAAGAAAATTGTATAGATAAATCTATATGAAGGGGCTATGAGAAAGAAAAACTATATTTAAATCATCTACTCCCAAAACACGTATAAAACTGAGCAATTTTGTCAAAACAACATTACAGGACTATAAAAACTTATCAAAACAAACAAAAAGTGAGAATCATTTATGAAAACCTGCCACCAAATAAGGTAAAAATAGTGGGAGCTGTATTCTTCTTTCCTGAGTCTGCCCCTATGCCTTCTCCCAGATTAGTTGATGGTGTTATTTTACTAGAGCAAGGCTAGTCATGAAAACATTTAAATGAAATGTCAGAGGAGTGGTTCTACATTTGGTGCAAATGGCAAAAAAAATCTCACCCATCAACACTTTGAATAAAAGTAGCAAACTTGGTAGGGAATGAATGAAAACCAGAAGTGCTATGAGCCCAAGATTGAGGTCTCAGTTGGGGTTAGTGACAGATCAGACAGAAATTAAAGGTACCATACTGAAAATAATAACTCTACAAAGGGTAATGATAAAACTATGTATATCACATCCCCAGCTGACAGGTAGGCTACATGCATGTGCTAGAGGAACCTGAGAAGGATTGATGGGAAATAACACTAATGGAAATTTTAAATTTGCCTAGAATCTCAATGTGTTACCCAATTATAAAGAAAAACCCTGGGGCAAATGGCTTTAGTGATGAATTCTATGGAAATACATAAAGAAAAAAATATTACTAATTCTATGCAAACATTTATAGAAAATGAGAAAGATAAAACACTTCCTAACTTGTAAGGCAAATATTATTCTGATATCAAAGCCAAGCAATGACATCACAATATAATAAACATACACATAACAATTCTTAATAAAATATTAGCAAACTAAAGCTAGAATTATGTAAAAATTATTACACACCATGACTAGGTGGGCTTATCTAGGGATGCAAGACTGGGTTGATATCTAGGAGTAAATTCATAGAATAAAGGAAGGGAAATGTACAATCATCTCAAAGGACACAGAAATTGCATCTCATAAACTCCAGAACTGATCTGTGATTAACACTCTCATCAAATCTAACTAGAAATAGAAATGAACTTTCTCAAATAGCAGTGTGCACAATAGCAGTGTGCTGTCACTCTTCAATCAGGAACAAGACAAACATTTCTGTTTTCACTACTTTTATGACAATGCAGCACAGATTTCTCAGATATACAAACACGATGATCTGTAAAAAAAAAAATAAAAAAAAATAATTGGACTTTATCAAAAATTTTTCCTCTTCAAAAGATGTCATTAAGGAAAGAAAAAGGATAAGTTGAAAGGAAATATTTACAGTTCATATATCTGATAAAGATTATACTCTGAATACGGCTACCATCGATCAAAAAAATGTATCCATTATAGAAATTCCAGAATGAGAAGAGAAAGAAAAAGGGGCAAAAAACTTAGTCAAAGGAATAATGGTTGAAAACTTTCCAAATCTGAGGAGAGATATGTACATTCAGGCACACGAAGCTTGTAGAACTCCAAATAAATTCAACCCAAAGAGGACTTCATGAGACACATTGTAATAAAACTGTCAAAACTCAAATATAAACAGAGAATTTGAAAGGAGTAAGAGTAAATAAACATCATATAAACGGGAATATGCCTAAAACTGTAAGCAGATTTCTCAGCAGATACCATGTTGGACAAGAGAAAACAGGATGATATATTCAAAGTGCTAAAAGAGAAGAACTAACAACCAAGAATACTTTACCTGGCAAAGTTGCTCTTCAGAAATGAAAGATAGAACTTTTCATAGAAAAACAAAATCTGAAGGAATGCATTATCATTAGACCTGCCTTACAAGCCAATATGAAAAGACAGCAATTAGTAACATGACAATGTATGAAAGTATTAAACTCACTGGTAAAGGTAAGTGTATAGTCAAATTCAGAATATTCAAATACTGTAATGGTGGTATGTAAATCATTTAACTCTAAGGTAAGGGTTAAAAGACAAAGTATTAAAAATAACTTTACTGCTTAATAATTTGTTAATGGATAAACAGTACAAAAAGATGTAAACTATTATATCAAAAACATAAAATGAAGAGGTAGAATTTTTGTATGCAATTGAAGTTAAGTTTTTATCAGGGTGAAATAGATTGTTATTACTATAATTTGTTTTATGTAAGCCTCATGGTAACAACAAAGCGAAACTCTTCAGTACATATGAAAGATAAAGAAGGAATCAAAGCATAGACCACAAAAAATCATATGACAAAGGAAGACCACAAGACAGAAAGGAACACAGGAACTGCAATAGAGCCAGAAAACAATTAACAAGATCACAAAAGTAAGTCCATACCTATCAATAATTACTTTAAATGTAAATGAATTAAATTCTCCAATCAAGACTGGCTGAATAGACTAACAAAACAAAGCAAAACAAAAAGCTGAGACCACAGTGTATGCTACATAAAAGAGACCCACTTCAGTTTTCAGCACACACACTGAAAGTGAAGAGATGGGAAAAGATTTTCCATGCATATGGAAACCAAAAGAGAAGTTAATGTGTGTATAACATTGACTGCTGTACAGGTGTTGAATCATCTTTGCATCCCAGGGATAAATCCCACTTGATTATATTGTATGATATTTTTAATGCTAGGTTTAATTGAGTTTGCTTGTATTTTTAAAGATATTTACATCTATGATCATAGGGATACTGGACTGTAGTTTTCTTTTCTTGCAGTGTCCTTGTCTAGCTTTAGTGTCAGGGTAATGCTGGCCTTATAAAATGGATTTGGGTATATTCCTCTTTCTTTGATTTTTTGGAAGAATTTGAGAAAGATTGGTATTTTTTAAGTGGTATAATTCACTAATGACGCTGTCTGGTCCTGGACTTTTGCTTGTGAGGAGGTTTTTGATTATTGATTCAATTTCCTTACTAGTAATTGGTCTGTTGCTGTTTTCTATTTCCTCATGATTTAATTTTGGTAAATTGTATATTCCTAGAAATCTATCCATTTCTTCCTTTTTTAAAAATTTTATTTTCTTTCGGTGGAGGGCAGGGAGAGAGAGAGAGAGAGAGAGAGAGAGAGAGAGAGCATGAGCAGGGGACAGGTAGAGGAGACACAGAATCCAAAGCAGGCTCCAGGCTCCAAGCTGTCAACACAAAACCTGATGCAGACCTCGAACCCACAAACTATGAGATCATGACCTGAGCCAAAGTCAGAGGCTCAACTGACTGAGCCACACAGGCGCCCCTACTCATTTCTCCTCATGTTTCAAGTTTGTTGATGTATACTTGTTCATGGTAGTCTCTTATAATCTTTTGTGTCTGTGATATCAGTTGTAATGTCTCCTCTTTCATTTCTGATTTTACTTACTTGAGTCCTTTCTCTTTGTTTTCTTGGGGAGTCTAGCTAAAAGTTTGTCAATTTTATTTATTCTCTCAAAGAACCATCTGTTAGTTTCATCACTCCTTTTTTTTTAGTCTCTATTGCATTTATTTCCATTCTAAGCTTTGTTATTTCCTTCCTTCTGCTAATTTTAGGCTTCATTTCTTTTCTAATTCCTTGAGGTGTAAAGTTAGGTTTTTATTTGATGTTCTTCTTGTCTCTTGATATAGGCATTTGTCACTATGAATTTTCTTCTTACAACTTCTTTGACTGCATGCCCAAAATTTTGTATTTTGTATTTCCTTTTTAATTTTCTCAAGGGCTTTTTAAACTTATTTCCTTTTTAATTTCTTCTTTGACCCATTGGTTGTTCAGTAGCATATATTGTTTTATTCTGTACATTGTAATTTTGCATTTTGTTGACATGTTTATCTTCTCTTCTGTTAATGTCTATCTTTTCATTAATTAAAAAACAAGTTCACATTTACTTCATGAAAGATGGTTATAATGGCATCCTGTCAGGATTTGCATCTGTTGATTGTCTTCTTAATTAAAGCTTGGTCAGATTTTCCTGGCTCTTTCAATGTTATGTAATTTTGGATTATATCCTTAACATTTTTAATACTGTGATATGAGGCTCTAGATCCTGTCAAAATTCTCTGGACAATGCTGATTTTGGGGGAGAGGTTATTTGTTTTAGCAAATAACCATGCTGGTTAGATTCATATCACAAATTCTGTCTCATCTTCTTGCAAAATAGTTGCAAAGTCAGTTCAAAGGCTTTTATATTCTATTTGAGTCTACTGAATGTATATATCATTCAAGGTTTCATCTAGAATTTGGGCAAACATCTGTATCAGAGTTCAGTTCTTAAAAAGTTTACCATATTTCTTTGGATGTGTTTCTGTGTGTGCACAGCTCAGGGTAGCGTCCAGAACTTATACCAACTCACACCAGAATTAGGAGTTGACATTTTTTACCTCTCTTCTTTTTGTGATTTTTTCCGCATCCTTGAACGATGGGGCATTTTACCCATTTTCTTTGTTCAGAAGGATGACATTAGCCTTCTGTACTGTTGTGCAACTCTGCATAACTAGAGAGTGAAGTTGTGAAGGAAAAGAGAGTTGAAAATAATGGGTAGTTTTCCCAAACCCTTCAGACATTTGGGGTCCCTTTTCCTACTTTCTCTGAATAGAAATCCTTCTGTCAGGGTTTAGGTACCTGTGCCACTATGCTTGTGGCAGTGCTATCCCATAAGTAGAGTTAGCTTCAAAGTAGGGTAGGTAAGTAAAATAGAGACAGAAGAAATGAATATTCACCCCCATGTATCCAAGAATACTTTTTTCCATTCCTTTCACTAGAAAGATGTGCTTTTTACATAGTGCCTGTCAGAACTATTTGGGATTAAAGCCAGGAAAAAGAGAAAAAATAAAATTATAAACTTTACCCTCCTACACATTAATATTGAGATTTTGACTTTAGTCTTCAATCTATCTGATATTGTTTATGTCAGGGTTCTTAGTAGTTTATTTTGTATTCTGTCCAGAGTGCTTAATTATAATCAATAGGAAAATAGACTACATGGCAGTTTATTCCATCTTGGATGTATGATACAACTATTAAATACAAAATAAAAGGAAAAAAGAAAAAAACTACCAATATATTCCTCCATCTCATGGAAACTCTTAACATTTATTTATATGAGCTACTTTAGAACAGTATATCTTACAAACTTCTTCAAGGGAAACTTCTCCAAAGAAATGATTATAAAATGCCATGTAGTTCTTGTGTATAAAGCCAATTGAACATTTAGAATATGAGATCATATTTTTGACCTTGGTTTACATTATCATAAATCATTGAAAACACTTAAAAGATTAAAAAAAGGTAATTAAGCAACCATGGAGTCAAAAAAGCAATCATAGGGGCGCCTGGGTGGCGCAGTCGGTTAAGCGTCTGACTTCAGCCAGGTCACGATCTCGCGGTCCGTGAGTTCGAGCCCCGCGTCGGGCTCTGGGCTGATGGCTCAGAGCCTGGAGCCTGTTTCTGATTCTGTGTCTCCCTCTCTCTCTGCCCCTCCCCCGTTCATGCTCTGTCTCTCCTCTCTGTCCCAAAAATAAATAAACGTTGAAAAAAAAAATTAAAAAAAAAAGCAATCATAAAGGAAATTAAATAACACATTTAAAACAAGAGTACAAAAACACATAGCCAAACTTATGAGATAAAATGAAAGCACTACTAAAGAAACCAATTTATACTAGTAAAATACTTACATAAAAAAAAAAGATCTCAAGTCAACAATTTAACTTTACATAATAAGGAACTAGAAAAAAGGAGCAAGCAAAATCCAAAACTGGCAAGAGGAAGGAAGTAATAAAGATTAGGGAGGAAATAAATAATAGAAACTCAATAGAGAAATTCATAAAACAAAAGTTGGTTCTTTGAGGAGATCAACCAAATTGATAAACCTTCAGTAAGGCTGACTAAAGAAAAACTTCAAATTTTTAAAATCTTAAGTGAAAGTAGGAACATTACTACTAGTATTACAGAACTTTTTAAAAAAGTATTATGAGACTATTTTGAACAATTGAATTGAACAATTTTATGCCAACAAATTGAATAACCTGGATAAAATGGACAAATTCCTGGAAAAAAAACACACATAGAGATGAATTCACGAATAACTAGAAAATCTGAATAGACCTATAACAAAAGATTGAGTTATAAAAAACCTCCCAAAAAGAAAAATCTTGGACCATAACTTTTCAATGATGGATACCGCCAAACATTTAAAGAAGAATTAACACAGACTTTGTTAAACTCTTTTAAAAAATGGAAAAGGAAGGAACACTTACAGATGTGTTTTATGAGGCCAGCATTACCTTGAGAGCAAAGCCAAACCAAAGTACTACAAGGAAAGAAAACTACATAACCAATGATTAATTTTGACATAAAAATCAATTGATAACAAAATGCCAGCAAACCAAATTCCATCGTATATTAAAGGTGTATACACTATGACCAATTATTTCTGATATGCAAGCCTGGTTCAAAATACAAAAATCAGTCAAGGTAGTACATCACATTAACAGAATGAAGGGGAATAAATATGATTATTTCAATTGATCCAGAATAAGTATATGACAACATTTAAAAATCATTCAAAATAAAAACATTCCTGAAACTAGAAATAGAAAACTATGTCTACATATTAAAGGCTACACAGGAAAAGCTCACATACCCCATAGTGAAAGATTGAGAGCTTTTCCTCTAAAATTAGGAACAAGACATGAATGCCTGCTTTCACCAGTTCTATTCAATATAATATTGGAAGTCTGAGCCAGAACAGACAGACAAGAAAAAGAAATGAAAAATATCGAAATCAGAAAAGAAAAAGTAAAATCGTTTCTGTTCACAGATGACATAATCTTTTATCTGTAGAAAATCCTACAGATCTCATACACACACACACACACACACACACACACACACCTGTTAGAATTCACAAATAAATTCAGCAAAGTTGCAAGATATAACATCAACATGCAAAAATCAGTTGCATGTCTATACACTTACACTGAATAATATGAAAGGGAAATCAATAAAATAATTCCATTAGCAAAAACATCAAAAATAGTAAAATAATTAGAAATAAAATTAACCAAGGAAGCAAGAGACATATGATGAAGACTATAAAACATTACTGAAGAAATTTTAAAAGACATAAACAAGTGGAAAGATAGCAGTGTTCATGGATTTGAAGTTTATTTATTAATATGTCAATCTAATGTATTCCCTATTAAAAAACCAAATGATATTCCTTGCAAAAATAGAAAACACGTTCTAAAATACATATGGAATTTCAAGGGATCCTGAATAGAGAAAACAATCTAGAGAAAGAGCAAATTTGGAAGACTCATGAGTCCTGATTTCAAAATTTACTATAAAGCTGCAGTAATCAAAATAGCATGGTCCTGGCATAAAGATAGACATAGAGTAATAGAATAGAATAGAGAACTCAAAAATAAATCCTCACATATATGACCAAATGATTTTTGACATAAGTACCAAGACCATTCAATGAAGCAAAGACAGTCAGTCTTCAATGAATGATTCTGGAAAAGTTGGATATTCACATGCAAAATAATAAACTGGACTCGCTCACAACATATAAAATTTAACTCAAAATAAAACAACAACCTAAAATTAAGAGCTAAAAGTATAATATTCTAAAAAAAACATATAGAAAAGTCTTCATAGCATTGGATTTTGCAATCACTTCTTGGAAATGACACCAAAAACACAAACAACAAAAGCAAAAATATATAAGTGAGAAAACAAAAGTCAAAGTCAAAAGTCAACCTATGGATTGGGAAAATATATTTGCCTACCATACATCTGATAATTAGTTAATATCCAAAACATATAAGGAACTCTACAACTGGTAAAAAATCAGACAATCTGATTTTTAAATGGTGAAAGGGCTTGAATAGACATTTCTGCAAAGTAAACAAAATACATAGCCAACAGGTATATACAAAGATGTTCAATTACTCATCATCAGGGAAATGCAAATAAAAACCACAATGAAATATCACCTTGTATCTATTAGGATAGCTACTATCAAAATTAATATGTAGGTGAATAGATGATGATGATAGATGATAGATAGATGAATGATAGATGATTGATAGATGATAGGTGACACAGGAAATAAGATGTGTTGGCAAGGACATAAAAAAATCGGAAATATTGTAAACTATTGGTAGGAATGTAAAATGGTACAGTCACTATGGAAAACATTATGGAGGTTGCATAAAAAATTAAAAATAGAACCAGCATATGACCCAACAAGCCCACCTTCAGATATTTATCCAGAAAATTGAAATCAAGTTGTCAAAAGATATTGCACTCCTGTTTCCTTTGCAACATTAGTCACAATAAGTAAAAGGTGGAAACAACCTTTTATGATGAATAAAGAAAATATAAGATAAACATCCAATTTCATTATTTTGTATGTGTATATTCAGTTTTTAAAACACCATTTTTTGAAGAGGCTTTCCTTTCCTGATTGTGTATTCTTGGCATCAATGAGTTGGCAATTTTTTTTGAATTTCTTTCTGGGCTATTTCATTGTATTTGTCTACATGTCTCTCTTTATGCCAGGACCATACTGTTTTAATTACTGTAGCTTTGTAGTATGTTTTGAAATCAGGAAATCTACTCTCTCAAGATTGTTTTTAGCTATTTGGGGTCCTTTGTAGTTTCATATGAATGTTAGGATTACTTTTTTCTATTTATCTAAAAAATGCTATTGAAATTTTTATGGGGTTACATTGAATCTGTAGATTTCTTTTAGGTAGTATGGACATTTTAGCAATACTAAGTTTTCTAACCCATGAACATGGGGCATCTTTTCATTTACTTGTGTCTTAAAAATTCCTTTCAGCAATATTTATAGTTTTCAATGTATAGGACTTTAAACTCCTTGGTTAAGTATATTTCTATGTATTTTATTCTCTTTGATGTATTATAAATGGAATTTTTTTCTTCATTTCCATTTGAAAAACATTTTTTAATGTTTATTTATTTTTGAGAGAGACAGAGAGAGAGCGAGCATGAGTGGGGGAGGGGCAGAAAGAGAGAGGGAGACACAGAGTCCAAAGCAGGCTCCAGACTCTGAGCTGTCAGCACAGAGCCCATTGCAGGGCTCGAAATCATGAGCCATGAGATCATGATCCGAGCTGGTTGGATGCTTAACTGACTGAGCCACCCAGGCGCCCCCTTCATTTCCATTTTTAGAATGTCTGTGAGTGTATAGAAATGCAAATTATTTTTGTATGTTGATTTTGTATCCTGTAAATTTGGCGAATTCATTTATTATTTTTAACAGATTTTTTTTTTTTTTTTTTTTTTTTGAGGAATCTGTAGGGTTTTCTGTCATAGACTCTGGGTCTAAAGTTCTCTCTTGTCTAGCAGGGAAGCAGGACACAGGATTAAAAGAGAGAGAGCTAATGTCCAGGAAAAGACAAGAGCCCCGAATAAGAGTCCTTGCCCTGTTGTTATTAGGATCAGAAGGCGTACAAACACGGTGATGGACGTGCACAAAGAGAAAATGAAACTGTGAACATTAACCTGGGAACGTGAGGGAAAGGCGGTCTTGAAGATATTCGGGGTTGGGGTTTGGGATAATACAAAACAAAATCCTGGCTCAGGGCAGTCCAGGGGAAGGTTGTTTATAGAGGACCTGAGGCACCACCTCTGTTTATCTTAGCTAGCCTAGGGGGATGAGACAAATAGGACACATGACCTCAGAGTTAACAAGGCACCTTTTTTTTTGCTAATCATCTCCCCTCGGGCAGCTTCCCACCTGCAATGCAGGGGTCTATAGCCCTATTTACTTGTTTACCTAACTTGGTCCTTCCCTCCTGTAAAAGCAGCTTTCTGCTGTAGTACTAAATTGAGGGGCGCTTCTGCCTTGAATACCTAATCTTGGTTATTTCATATACCTATGTTCTATATTGGGGCCTTTGCCCCGCCCTCTCTATACTGGGGCTTCTGCCCTGCCTTCTCTATACTCATTTACCTAATCTTGTTTACCCAAACTTGGGTGTGAACATCCTATGGCTTTGTACTTTATAATTTGTTAACCCATTGGTATAAGCCCAGGGAATTTCTAAGCTTATTCCCCACAGTTTTCTACATATAAGATCATGTCATATTTTAATAAAATAATTTTACCTCTTTGTATCCTATTTGGATGCCTTTTACCTTACTCTTAGCTAGTTGCTCTAGCTCAGTTTTCCAGTACATTGTTGAATAGAGGAGGTAAAAGTGTGCATCTTTGCCTTGTTCTCAATCATAGAAGAAAAACTTTCTCTTATATACCACTGACTGGATGTCTCCTGTGGTCTTTTCATGTATAGCTTTTATTATACTGAGGTAATTTACTTCTATTCCTAATTTGTTGAGTCTTTTTATAATGAAAAAGCTGTTGAATTTTGTTAAATGCTTTTTTTTGCATCGGTTGAGATGATCATATGATTTTTGTCCTTTATGCTCCTAATATGGTTTATCACATTGATTTATTTCATGTATTGAACCTTCCTTGTATCCCAGGAATAATGGTTTTGTCATAGTTTATGACATTTTTAACATGCTGTTGAATTTGATTAGCTTATATTTTGTTGATTTGCATCTGTATTCATCAGGGATATTAGCCTGTAGCTTTCTTTTCCTGTAGTTTCTTTGGCTTTGGTGTGAGGATAATGTAAGACTTGTAAAACGAGTTTTGAAGTATTTCCTTCTCTTCAGTTTTTAGGAAGAGTATTAGAAGAATTGGTATTAATTATTCTTTAAATGTATAATAGAATTCACCAATGAAGCCATCTGGCCCTGAGATTTTCTTATTGGGAGGTTTTTGTTTTGTTTTGTTTTGGGGGGGTCTTTTTTGTTTGTTTTTTGTCACTAATTCAATCTTCTTGATATTTTTAGTTCTGTTCAGATTTTCTGTTTCTTCATTATTCAGCTTTGGTAGGTTTATGTTTCTAGGAATTTGTCCATTCCTTCTATAATATCCAGTTTGTTGGCAAATAATTGTTCACAGTAGTCTCTTATAATCCTTTGTGTTTCTGTAGTACCAGTTGTAATGGTGCCTTTTTCATTATGTGTGTATTATTTATTTTTGTCTAGTTTAAGGTTTGCCAGCCTTTTCAAAAAAACCAACCCTTACTTTTGTCAATGACTTTCTATTCACCATATTGTTTATTTCTACTCAAATCTTTATTGTTTCCTTCTTTCTGTTAATTGGGGCTTCATTTGTTGTTCTTTTCTAATTTCTTGAGATACAAAATTCAGTTGTTTACTTACCTTTGTCTTTTTTTAATATACGTATTTAGTGCTATACATTTCCCTTTGAGTCCTGCTTTTGCTGTACACTGGCAGTTTTGATATTTTTGTTTTCATTCTTGTTTGTCTCAAGATACTTTCTAGTTTCTCTTTTAATTATGTTTTGGCCCATTAATTGTCAAGAATGTGTTATTTACTTTCCACACATTTGTTGATTTTCCAGTTTTCTTTCTGTTATCAATTTCTAGTTTCATTTTATTGCAGTAGAAAAATGTTCTTAATATGATTTCAATCTTCTTAAATTTGTTAAGAGTGTTTTGTAAACTGACATGTATATCTTGGTATATCCTAAAGAATGCTCCATGTTTGAGATGAATGTTTATTTTCTTGCTTTTGGATGGATTGTTCTGTATATATCTCTTAGGGTCATTTGGTCTGTAGTATTCAGGTCTTTGGTTTCCTTATTAATCTACTGCCTGGATACTCTGTTTATTGTTGCTCTTTCTCTCTTCAGTTTTGTCAACATTTGTTTCATATATTTATGTGTATTAATGTTGGTTGTTTATATATTTATAATTGTTATATCTTACTACTGAATTGGCAATTTTATTACAATATCATGTCTGTCTTTATTTCTTGTGGCATTTCTTAAGGTCTAATTTGTCTGATATGAGTATGGTCATCTTTATTCCATTTTGGTTACCATTTGCATTTAATATTTGTTTCCTTTTTTTTTTTTAACTTTTAGCTTAGGTGTGACTTTAAATCTACAGTGAGCTTCTTGTATTCATCATATAGCTGTATCTTATCTTTTTCTTTTTTATATATCCATTCATCTTGTCTATATACTTTGACTTGGAATTTTTATCCATTTATATTTGAAGTAATCATTGATAGAGACTTCCTATTGTCATTTTCTTCATTGCCTCTTCTCTGTCTTGTAGCCCATCTGTTCCTCCTTTCCTTGATTACTATTTTCTTTTGTATTTTGTTAATTTTTTTGTAGTGATGTGCTTTGATTCCAGCCTCATTTTCCTCTGTGTATCTTCTATAGGTATTATCTTTGTGATAATCATTAGGTTTACATAAAACATAGGTATAATGATGTATTTTAACATTATAACATTTTGACTTCAATCACATACAAAAATTCTACACTTTTATTTCTCCCCACACACACTTTTTTATTAATATTACACATTATATCTTTTTATATTGTATATCTATTAACATATTTTTATCATAATTTTTAACCTCTTTATCTTATATACCAGAATTTAAAGTGATTCATGCCCTGTTGTTACTATAGTACAATATTCTGTATTTGTCTATATACTTACCTTTACCAGAGAGCTTTATACTTTCATACGCTTTAGTGTTCTTTTTGTATTCTTTTATTTCACCTGGAAGGACTCCCTTTAGCACATTTTATAAGACAGGCCTCGTAGTGTTGGACTATGTCAGGTTTTTTTTATCTGGGAAGTTTCATATCTCTTTCAATTTCGAAGGACAGTTTTTCCCACTATAGTATTCTTGATTGGCAGATTCTTTTTTCTTGTAGCACTTTACATATATCATGCCATTTCCTTGTCACCAGCAAGGTTTTTATTAAAAATCTACTCATTGTTTTATAAGGGTTTTATTTATGTTACAAATTGCTTTTACTTCTTTCAAAATGATCTTTAAGTTTTGACAATTTGATTATAATGCATTTTGGTGTGGAATACTTTTGATTTATCCAATTTTAAGATTTTTGGGCTTCTTGAATTACATTGCCTTTCCCTAGAGTTGGAAAATTTTTGCCCAGTATATAATTTTCTATTAAAAAATATATATTTATTTTTCCAGCTTCATTGAGGTATATTTTCAATAAAAATTATATATATTTAAGGCATACAACATGATGTTTTCATAGTCATATACCTTGTGAAATGATTATCCCAATTGAGCTAATTAACATATTCATCACCTCACATAATTACAATTTGTGCGTTTGTGGTAAGAACAGAAAATCACTTTGCAAAATTCACATATACAGGAAAACAGTATTAACTATAGTCATCATCCTGTAGGTTAGTTCTCCAAAACTGATTCATCTTTCATAACTGAACCTTTGTAACTTTTGAGTAACATCTATCCATCAAACCTATATCCCTAAGCCCCTAGAACCACCATTCTGCTCTCTATTTTTATGAGTGTGATTTATTTAGATTCCACATATAAGTGAGATCATGTAGCATTTCTCTTTCTGTGCCTGGCTTATTTCACTTTAGCGCAATTTCCTCAGATATTATATCCATTTATCCATCAATAGACATTTAAGATTGTTTCTGTATCTTACTGTTATAAATAATGCCCCAATGAACATAAGAGTGTTATATTTCTTCAAGATACTGACTTAATTTCCTTTGGATATATACCTAGAATTGGGACTCTATGTCATCATTTAGTAGTTCTACTTTTAAGTTTTTGAGGAATCTTCATACTGTTTCAAATTGCATTCCCACCAACAGTGAACAAAGATTACCCTTTCTCCATTCTTGCCAACATCTGTTATTTTTTGTCTTTCTTATTATTGCCTTTTAAAGAGGTGTGAGGTGATATTTCATTGTAGTTTTGCTTTGCATTTCCCTGATGATTAGTGATATCTATCTTTTCACATACTTGTTGTTCATTTGTGTGTCTTCTTTAAAGAAATGTCTGTTCGTGCTCTTATCCCATTTTTGTTGTTTTTGAGCTATCAAGTTGTTTGAGTTCCTTGTATAGTTTTGATATTAACCCCTTATTAGATATATAGCTTAAAACTGTATTCTCCCATTCAGTAGGTTACCTCTTTACTCTGTTGATTGTTTTCTTTGCTATGCAAAAGCTTTTAGTTTGATATAATCACATTTGTGTATTTTTGCTTTTGTGGCCTCTGCTTTTGGTGTCATATCCAAAAAGTCATTGCCAAAACCAATGCAAAGTATTTTTTTTAATGTTTTCTTCTAGCTGCTTATATTTTCAGGCTGAAGTTTAAGTGCTTAATCTACTTTGAGTTGATTTTTGTATACAATGGACATTAACGGTTCCATTTCATTCTCTGTGTGTGGATATTCAGTTTTCCCAACCATTTATTGAAGAAATTATCTTTTCTTAGCACCCCTTTTGAAGATCAGCTGACCATGCATTTATTTCTGGGCATTCTTTTCTATTCCACTGGGATATGTGTCCTTTTTATGCCAGAGCCATATTGCTTTGATTACTATAGCTTTGTAATATAGTTTGAAATCAAGAAATATTGTGCCTCCAGCTGTGTTCTTCTTCCTCAAAATTGATTTGGCTATTTGAGTCTTTTGTCGTTCCATATGAATCTTACAATTGTCTTTTCTATTTCTGTGAAGAATATAATTGGATTTTGATAGGGATTGCACTGAATCTGTACATTGCTTTGAATAGTATGAACATTTTAACAATATTAGTTCTTCCACTCCAAGAATGTGGGGTACATTTCTATTTGTGTCTATTGTAATTTCCTTCATTAACGTTTTGTTATTTTCAGTGTACAAGGGTTTTGTTTGTTTTTACCTTTTTGGTGATTCATTCTTAACTTCAAATATTTGGGTAGCATTGTAAATGGTATTGTTTTCTTATTTTCCTTTTCAGATAGTTCATTGTACACAGAAATGCAACTAGGTTTTTTATGTTACAAATTTTCTAAGTTTACTTACTACTTCTAACAGTTTTTTCTTACCTTTTAAAGGTTTTCCACATATGTGATCATCCCATCTGCAGAGTTAATTTTGTTCAATTTGAATGACTTTTATTTCTTTTCTTATTTTTATTTTTTTATCTAATTGCTCTTGCTAGGTCTTCCTGTACTATGTCGAATAGAAGTACTGATAGTGGGCGTTCTTGCCTTGTACAGTACCTTAGAGGTAAAGCTTTTAGTTTTCCCCCACTGATTACACTATTATCTGTGGAATTTTCATATATGACCTTTATTGTGTTAAGTAAGCTCTTTCTATACCTTGTTTGTTGGGAGTTTTGATCATGAATTGATTTTGAACTTTGTCAAAAGCTAAACTGAATCAAGAAATAAAATACCTGAAGAGACTAATAACAAATAAAAAGATTGAATCAATAATCAAAAGCCCAGGAATAGATGGTTTCATGGGTCAATTATACCAAGTATTTTAAAAACAATTAATGCCAACTCTTCTTACTATTACAAAAAGTAAAAGAGAAGAAAACAACTCCAAACTCATTTTGTGAGGCAAGTATCAGACTAATACCAAAGGCAGAGAAAGACAACACAAGAAAAGAAAACTACAGGAAAATATTCTTGATGAATATAAATGAAAAAGTCTTTAATAAAATGGTAGTAAATTGAATTCATCAGCACATTAAAAGGATTATACACCATGTCTGAGTGGAACTTACTCCTTCGAACAAAGATGTTTCAATGTATGCAAATTAATTGATGTTATACAACACATTAACAAAATGAAAGAAATACAACACATGATCGACCATATTAATAGAGAAAAGGCATTGGTCATTATTTTTCTCAATAAGCTCTCTTGTCCTTTCTGTCTCTCTCTTTCCCTCTTAGGACTCCTATAGTGCATGTATTGATTTATTTGATGAAGACACAGAAGTCCCTTAGGCTTTCTTCACACCTTTTCATTCTTTTTTTTGTTTTTGCTTCTGTGATAGGATAATTTCAAATGTTCTTCCTGTCTTCAAGTTTGCTGACTCTCTCTTCTAGTTGATAAAGTCTATTATTACACTTTTCTAGTGAATTATTCAGTCTGGCTATTTTAGTTTTCAGCTCCAAAATTTCTGTATTTTTTTCTATCTTTATTTGGAAATTTCTAACTTATTCATAAATTGTTTTCCGGAACTTACTAATTATCTTTATGATCATAATTTGAATTCTTTATTAGGTAATGAATCCCCTTTTTCTTTTGGTGTTTTCTTTTGTTTCCTGTGTATGTGTGTGTGTGTGTTTAATGCCCTCAACAGTGTGGGTATCTGCATATTTGAAAAAACAGCGCTTTTTCTTAGTTTCTATGGACTGGCTTCATACACGGGAAGACCTTCACCAATTACCCTAGCTAGAGATTCTGGTGGGCTTCTCAAAAGTTTTTGGTGGATGTGTCTTTTCTCCAAACTTGTCCATGTAAATTCATAATTATAAGAATTTGTTGGTTTATTTTTTCAGGAGTTTATGATATCTTGCTCCCTCTGGTGTCTGTTATCTTGTAGTTCCTGTGAAGAAGCAGCATATGCTGGTCCCCAGGCATCCAGAGTGTACTATATCCTGTCCGTACTTAGAGACAGGCAAGACAAAAACCAGTCCCTTGGGGAGCTCCCTGAAAAGTCTGAATGTTAGATATATGTTTTATTTTTCTCTTTCCCTCTTGCATGCTTCGACTCTTTCCCTTCCCAGGGAGGAAAGATTTGGGTGTTCTCCCTTGCTCAGTGCTGAACCAGGGGAAGCACTTTGGCTAGTAGAGCGTGCTAGTTCAAACCGCGGACTATATTCTCAGTGTTCCCAGACCTGGGCCCTTTTCCAATCAGTGCTCATACTCAGTACAGTAATTGGTACCTTGGGCAGCCCCCTAAATAGTCTGAACTTTGGACATATGGTCCAGTCCTCTCCTTCCCTTCTTAGGGAGAAGTTGGGAGTTCTGGTTTTTCTCATGATTGTGTGGCACGGAGTAGAGGGAAGAGATTATGAGTAAGGTGTCATTTTATTCATTTTGGCTTTTGTCCCTATCATCTCAGTGGCAAGAGCCTTTCAACAGGTTTCTGGATTTCTAACAAAAGAAATTGGTCCATGTTGTTGAATCAGCATTTCTGTGCAGAGAAGGAAGGTCCAGGTTTCCTTTTTTGCCTCTTGCTAATCCAGATACAGCAACTTTGAGGAAAAACAGAACTTTTCAAACTGACCTAACATCATATGGAAAATTAGAATAGTCCTATGTTGTGAAATAAAGTAATTTGACACTTCTCCATAAAATAAACCCTTAGGCCCACATTGTTTAATTAGTATATGCTATAAAAAATTAAAGCAAAATAACATCAATTTTACCCAAACTCCTTCAGAGAATGTAAAAGAAGGATTATTTTTTTAAAAAAGCCTATGTATCTTGATATCAAAATTTGGCAAGGACATTACCAAAAAGAGAAAGAAAGAAAGAAAGAAAGAAAGAAAGAAAGAAAGGAGGGAAACTAGAAAAAAAACAACTAGAAACCAATATCCCTCCGGGACATAAAATTTTAAATAATTAACAAAACATTAGCAGATGAAATCTAGCAATATATAATAAGAACAATATATCATGAGAATACACTTATCTTGATAAGCAATGAGTGATATATGGAATTGTTAAATCATTATATTGTACACCTGAACCAATATAACACTGTTTGTTAACTACACTGGAGTTAAAATTTAAAAAAGAATAAGAAAGAAAGAAAGAAAGAAAGAAAGAAAGAAAGAAAGAAGAAAGAAAGAAGGAAAGAAACAAATTAAACAAATATATATATTATGACCAAGACAGATTTAGCTTAGGGATGAAAGATACTTACAACATTCAAAAATCTATCATTACAGAGGTGCCTGGGTAGCTCAGTTGGTTGAACTTCCAGCTCTTTGTCTTGGCTCAGGTCATGAACTCACAGTTCATAGGGTGGAGCCCTGCTTGGGATTCTCTCTTTCCCTCTCTCTGTCTCTCATCCATGCTCTTTCTCTCTCTTTCTCTCAAAATAAATTAATTAAAAAATATATATATCTATCATTCCAATTAAAAGCATTAAGTAAAAAACTATATAATTTTCTCTGTGGACTTCAAAACATGTTCAATGACATTTGAAAAAAATTAAAAAATATTCATTCCACTCATAATAGAAAAAAACTTCTTCAATAAGCAAATAGTATTCATACAGTGTGAGTGTGTGTGTGTGTGTGTGTGTAGGCCCTCATCTATTCTATACATTGTCATCTTAGAGGAACTAATTGATATATATTAGATAGATAAATAGATGAAAGCAGGAAATCAAATTGTCTTTATCTGCATGTGACATAATTATATATGCAGAAAATCTAAAAGAGCATACAAACCACTTGTTAGAACAATTAAGTGAATTTGAAAAGGTCAAGAACAATATACAAAAATCAATTGTACTTAGATACCAGAAACATCTATTAGAAAATGAATTTAATTTTTTTTAATGTTTATTTTTGACAGAGAGAGACAGAACATGAGTGGGGGAGGGGCAGAGAGAGAGGGAGACACAGAATCCGAAGCAGGCTCCAGGCTCTGCAGTGTGAGCACAGAGCCCCATGTGGGGCTCAAACTCACAGACCATGAGATCATGACCTGAGCTGAAGTCGGATGCTCAATGACTGAGCCACCCAGGCGCCCCAGTTAGAAAAAGAATTTAAAGGAGATTACTATCTATAAAAATATACCATAGAACAATTTTCAAGACTTCCATAGTGAACGCTAACCAAAAAACTTTTAGACAACTTGAACAAATAACTACACTTATGGAGTTATATTTATAGTCATAAATTACATGACTCAACATAAGATATAATTTCTTTGCAAATTGACCTAAAGATTCAATGCAATGAGAATCAATAACCCAGGAGGTTTTGATTCTAGTTTCAAAAAATAAAATGCAGAGGATCTGGAATAGCCAAAAAAATCCATTAAAAAATATTTATTTCAGGGGCAGCTGGGTGGCTCAGTTGGTTAAGCACCCAACTTCACTCAGGTCATGATCTCACAGTTCGTGGGTTCCAGCCCCATGTCAGGCTCTGTGCTGACAGCTCAGAGCCTGGAGCCTGCTTTAGATTCTGTGTCTCCATCTCTCTGCCCCTCACCTGCTCACGTTCTGTCTCTCTCTCTCTCTCTCTCTCAAAAATAAACAAACATTTAAAAAAATTAAAAAAAAAGGGGGCACCTGGGTGGCTCAGTCGGTTAAGCATCTGACTTCAGCTCAGGTCATGATGTCACAGTCTGTGAGTTCGAGCCCCACATCAGGCTCTGTGCTGACAACTCAGAGCCTGGAGCCTGCTTGCGATTCTGTGTCTTCCTCTCTTTCTGCCCGTCCCCTGCTCATGCTCTGTCTCAAAAATAAATAAAAACATTTAAAAAAATTAAAAAAAAATAAAACACTAAAAAAAAACTAAAAAAAATTATTTCAACTAATGGTGTTGGAACAACAGAATATTTATATACAAAAAATTTTAAAAGAAAGAAAGGAAAAGGTTTTTACTAAATAATATAAAAATTAATTGAAGGTGAATCATGAAATAAAATGCAAAATCTATAAAATTTTATGGCAGAAAACAAACTGTCTTCCTGAACTTGGTGTAAGCAAAGTTTTCTTAAGCATAGCACTGAAATGTCCCAAATATGTAAAAATAAGTTGATATATTAATCTTTAAAATTAAACATTCTTTATCAAATACATCATTAAGGTAGTATAAACAAAACCAAAAGAAAACAAACCAGAGACTGGAAAAATATTCTTAGTATACATACTTGAAACAGTATTTGTATCCAGAATCAATCAACAGCTCATACTAGTCAGTAATAAAAAGAAAATCAAATTAAAAAAAAAAAGCTTTCCAAGTCTTGAATAGGCACATCAGAAAAGATATGTGAATAGCAGTTATTATAATAAGGAAAATACAAATTGAATCCACATGTGATATCACATCTACTAAAATAGCAAAGAAAATGTTGCTGAGAATGTGAAGCAACAACAAATTTCATTATGTTGATGAAAATGGAAAATGGAAAACCACCTTGGAAAACTATGTAGCAGTTTCTAATAAGTTATTACATAACAATTCCACCCTTAGCCAAATACCTAAGAAAAATGTACTCAAATGTCTACACAAAGATTCAGACCAATGTTCATAGAAGCTTTACTCATACATGTCAAAAGCTGGAAACAAATTAAATGTTTATTGATGGTTTAAGGAGAATGGTTAAACAACAAGATTGGTATGCTTATGTAATGAAAACTTATCGAACCATAAGAAGAAAAACATTTTTAATAATGCAACATGGACGAATCCCCAAAACACTATGTTGTATGAAAGAAGCCAGAACCCTAAGCATACATATTGTATGATTCCATTTGTATTAAGACCAGACCCAACTAATCTATGGTGATAAAAATCAAAATAGTGGCTGACTCTGGGTGAGAGGGGATTGAAAAGAGGCAAAGGGAACATTCTGAATGATGTCAATGTTTTCTATCTTAATCTATGTGATAATAAATTTTATTAATCTTGTGTGGCGGCTATTTGTTCTGTCACTGGCTCCTTGAGTGCCAGCACCACCCCCGCCCTTGCTTGTTTTGAACTTTTATGTAGCTACTTCCCTTTTCTGGGTACCCATCCTCAACATGTGTGTTGAAGTAATAAATCTCATGATGACTGCCGTATTTTGTCCCTTTCCTCTTTTCCACGCTGATTCTGTTACAAATTATCTAATGTGAATGCTTCCAGGGTACTACAAACTACCCCACCCATGACTCTCAATAAAGGTATTTGCCCATTGCCCATAGAACATTCCTCCGCTTCTTCTTTGACTGTTATGATCAAACTTTGGGCTCTTGGTGACTTTGGGTGGCCATCTGAGCCTACTGTGCCTCCCTTTTTAGAACCTGTGAATATAATAAA
Organism: Felis catus; assembly: GCF_018350175.1. Lineage (NCBI taxonomy): Eukaryota > Metazoa > Chordata > Mammalia > Carnivora > Felidae > Felis > Felis catus. Next base: position 42,585,794 of record NC_058371.1, on the reverse strand, counting down.
TCCTTTAATTTTTCGTGCTTTTCAGAGTGATTTCACTGCCGCGCTGGAAATTATCCTTAAAGAACCCACAAGGGGGCGTCTCTCTTCCATTTACAACATGACTCTCTAACAAAATTTATGTAGTTTCCTGTATATGAATTATATTAAGTCCTGTTTCCATATGAAATTAAATATTGAAAAAAATACCGGTCAAGTGTGCTTACAGACTTTAATGTGAATAACTTTATTTCACTCATAACTTTATTTACAATTATGTAACAACCATACCTCACTTTTTTGTAATTTTTTTTTTTTTTTATGTAACAACATCTCTTACTTTTTTGAGAATAATACGTTATTTTTCCAAAATCATGAGATGGATGTGTAGTCTTTCTTTTAAAATAATGTATGCATTGTATATGATACACTTCCTTCTCAGTCAGCCATTAGCTGAATCTGAGAAATTTTATCATTTTTAAACCATTATTCAAGTAAAAATAGTTTCTAGTTTCTATTTTGATGGTGTTTTTTGACCTATGAATTATATAAACCTATGTCTTAATTTTCAAACATACAGAGATTTCCCAGTGAACTTTTGGTTATTTACTTGTCTTATTTTACCTGGGTTAAAAAATATTTTCTGTAGGATTTAATCTTATAAAATTTTTCAGATTTGATTATGGGCCTGCACATACCTATATGGTAAATTTTTGTAAATTTTCCAGTGTACTTGTAAACAATATGTATTTTGAAATTGATGAGCTTGATAATCTATATATCTTAATTAGATCAAGTTCATTAATCTTGTTTTTAAAATTGCTTATGTATTTAGTGATTTGGGACTAGCTGTTCTGTTAGTGAGATTTTAAATAAAAACAAAAAAATTGCAGTCTAATTGTGGGTATGTATCTGTGTCTTTTGTGTTCCATCTACATCAGTTTTTGCTTTACACTGTTTGAGGTTATGTTGTTTAATGTATAGAAAATTTAATATCGTCATATCTTCCTGGTAAGTTAAACACTTTGTGTTATAAAGTATTCCCCTTTTATCTTTGTGATAATTTGTTTTATGTCAACTTGGTTTAGCTATAGTACCCACTTATTCACTTAAACACTAATCGCAGTTGTCTTGAAGAGATTTTGTAGATTAGTTAATACCTATACTTAGTTTGCATTAAGTAATAGAAATTAAGTGGGATAATTTGAGTGGGCTTCATCTAATCAGTTGAAAGGCCTTAAGAGCAAAAACCTAAGTTTTTCTAAAAAAGAAATTTTGCCGGTAAACTGCAACATTAGATCCTGTCAAGAGTTTCCGGTTTTCTAGCTTGCCCTCCAGATTTCAGATTTTCTAGCCCCAACAATCATGAGAGCCCATTTCTTGATATCTATCTGTCTATCTGTCTATCTGTCTATCTATCCATCCATCTGTCTATCCATCTATTTATCTATCTCCTTATTGGATCTGTTACTCTGGAGAACTCTGATGCAATAAAATACTATTTGCCTCACAGTCTACACTACTTCATATTTATACAGCTATGTTAGAGGCACAGAAATATCCTGAATCACCTCAATTTCTTTTGGGGGTTATCATGAGCATTTTCTCATAAGATAATAATAAATGTCAAATTAGTTACCATGAACAGTTTTAAGAAAATTCCTGACACAAGTGAGTGGTCAGGAAAACTTGGATATTATTTTTTAAATTTTATTTATTTTATTCTTTTTATTTTTTTAAGTTTATTTATATACTTTGAGAGAGAAAGTAGAAGATGGGGAGTGGCAGGGAGAGAAGGGGAGACAGAGAATCCCAGGCAGGCCCTGCACTGTCAGTGTAGTACATGATGTGGGGCTCGAACTCACAAACCACGAGATCACAAGCAGAGCATAAGTCAGATGATTAACTGAATAAGCCACCTAGTCACCCCTGGATATTATTAATGTAAACCAAAAACAGTGGAAAACATAATCACCAAAATATTAATGGTAAATGCCAGTGGATATTGATATTTCAATAATTTTCTTCATTCTTCTTATATGTTCTAGGTCACTTAACTATTTTTAGCTGAAACCTCTTTTACTTTTAAAACAAAGCTACTCTCTACATAGACTAGCATAACATAATAATAAAGAGGAACTTGGATTACTATATACGGTACCATGTTGTGAGGGAAAAAATTTGTTTATCATCGTCCTGGATAAAAGTTCTTTTGCAGGTTTATTCATAATAGTTCTTTTTTTATTATTATTTATAATAGTTCTGGCATTGTGCTCAGTGAAAAGAAAAATGGGATTTCCAGATGTAGATGTTCACCAGGCAATTGGAAATGTACTTTATGGCTATGGAGATAACCCAGGCAGTACAATCATTGCATACAAGAGTTCAGCCAAGTCATCAAACAAGTGATATATGCAAGGCAGTCAGATTCGTATCCGTCAGAGCTGGGAGGTTATGGAGCAAAAAGCTGAGTTTTGAATTTCAGGAGCTTTCTTTCACAATGACCTGGCCACAGGTAAAAAGATAAAGGAAAAGATAAAGAATCGATAGAGGATAGTATGATTAAGATGCTTTTCTGACCCCTTGTGCAAAGGGATTTTCAATGAGATGTGGTTATTGCTGAAGAAAAATCAAGATGAATGAGGACTGAAAATGTTTCCAAAATATGAAAATATGAAAAGGGTTAAAATGTGAAGGTAGAGATAAATAGGTAGAGAGAAAAGTAGGATGCTAAAATATTACTGTTTCTGGAGTTGAAGGTAGGATGGATGTAATAAACAAGCAGAGTCAAGAAGAAGTTGTATCAAACCATGCTTCTTAAAAAAACATCAAGCCTCAGAAACTTTTCTGAGATAGAATTATCTAAAACTTCATTACATGTATCTGTCTTGACTCACCGATGGAAAACAAATCCAGGTAAAAAGAGTGAAACATCATAGGAATAAACACACATTCTCCAATTCCTAAAATTGTTTTGGTTGTGTTTGCCTTCCATGATGATAATCCAACACGATATTCTTATTTGTGTTTTTGCCTCGGGCCTGGTTTCAAAAATATCAGCCTCATGGATTATTCATTCTGAAGCTTAGCCATGTGTTTTCCTGTGTAATTTTAGTTTCAATTTCCCTTAGTTTTATTATAAGGAGAACATATTCTTGTAAAACTACATGTTAAAAAAGAAAAAAAAAAAAGAATCCATGATTCAAGGGAAAGAGTAGTGTAAGAAATATTCTAGAATGCAGAGTCATGTACCAGGAAGTTATTTCAAGTACTCATAAGCTGGATGACAAAACTGCATTCTTACAATGCACTGCACACTAACTCCTCATTTCTCCTTTTGATCATCATAAGGAACGATACAGTTTCTCCTTTTCCTTCAGCTTTATTAGTAAGATCAAACAATGCCTGTAAGTGACCACAGAACTACATGCACCCCAAAGAACTTGCCAAATGCAGTTTTAATTTGCATTTTGGAAGAAACATTTTCAGGATGTTTTATCCTTTATTCAAACTTTTAACATATTACAAACTCTCCAAATGTGAAGTACTATTGCTTCAACAGTCCTTAGCAGTCAAATATAGTAGAGATACAGAAAAGTCTTCCTAAAAATTACTTCTAAGGAATATGAAGAAGAAAGAACTGTATCACTGAGAACACAGATAAAAGACTGAATAAGAAAAATGGGCATGTAGAGAGTTACTGTCTTTCGTTTTTTAATTTTTAAAATAATTTTTTAATGTTTATTTTTTAGAGACAGAGAGACGGAGCATGAGCTGGAGTGGGACAGAGAGAGAGGAAGACACAGAATCCGAAACAGGCACCAGGCTCTAAGCTGTCAGCACAGAGCCTGACACGGGACTCAAACCCTCGAAGGGTGAGATCATGACTTGAGTTGAAGTCTGACGCTTAACTGACTGAGCCACCCAGGTGCCCCAAGAGGTACTGTCTTAATTCCTCACCTGCTTCCATTTTTTTCTACATCAATCATTGCCTACATTAGTTCAATGTAGCATGGTTTACATTTCATGGTTGCTGAAATAAGACACTACCGTGTTTAAAGAACCCTAGAGACTTAATGGAAAGCCAATGATAGTAACAGTGAAGGGATATTTTAGGACTTTAGCCTTGGTCAAATTCATTGTCTTACTTCAAAGATTTAAAAGTTCCCATTAAAAAATGTACTTTTCTAGTTACCTATATTCATGGTTTTTGTTATTTCAGTTTCTTTCCCACATTCCCTATGACAGTAAACGAATGGCGTTCCCAGTGACAAATACTTCATAGTACCATAAACTTTCAGTTTCTTCATATGATGAACAGAGATGCTTTTGTGGTTTTATTGTTTATCAAATTACAAAGAAAGAAAATGAAACTATTCCAAAAGTGGAAGTCATTTCTTGCTGCTTACGTGTGTAAGTTTGCAATCATTGGCTATGGCAACCTCTATAATAAATAGATGCTCTGAAAACTCCTTGCACAAGGAGGACCAGAGAAGTAGACTGCAAGAATGTCACACAATAGAATATTGCCTACAAAAAATTCTTGGAAAAATTTGAAAGAATACCATATAGATGAAAAGGTGGGCTTCGTTCTGCCAACTCCACAGGTAAGACAAGAACTGATGTATGGGCAAAAATGTTTTCTTATCATTACTTACCTGAGCAAGTTAACTTCTGTTGAGCAAATGTGGTTCAGTAATTTTTACTGAACAAATGGATGAAGCAATGCCAAAAGTAGAGCAGAATTTGAATAAATGGTGCATACTTAACTTCCTTAAAATTTTCTGCCTAGAGATTGAGTCTTAAATCCATTTTTTACTTACCTTACACAGATAAGGTAAGTGATGAAATAAGGAAACTACAGAAGTATTTTGGCTTAGTGAAATTGCATTTTGGGGGGGCATTTTGAAAAAAAAACCAACAAAGTAATAAATGATGCATGTCAAAGGAACCCCTTTTCTTGGTTGATAATACCTTAAATTGTATGAAGTACATGTTGCTACTTTGATTAGGTTTTTGAGACAGCATATCAAGCAATTTTGTGTTGTATTAATACTACTTGTCGCTACTAAGTGTAAGATTTGGATGAGAGTCTGAATTGCCTTTTTTTTTTTAATTTTACAAACTTTGCCTGCAAACAGCAAGACATGTAGACTAAATGTTTGTCTTTAAAACTACATTTTTTTAAGTTGTATTTCAAAGAATGCCAGGAAAACCATCTTATTATCTATTTCAAATAACAAACATTTATATAGCATCGTTAAGCATTTACAAATACTAACTTACTCCACCTTCATAACCATCCTAAAAAGTATGTATGTTATTAACCTCATTTTCCTGATGAGAAATTTAAGCCATGCAGAGGGCATCTTTAAATGCAGCAAACATATTTTTAGTTAGAGATCTAATCTAACTGTACTTAGAAATAACATCCTGTAGGGGCATCTGGGTGGCTCAGTTGGTTACGTATCCAACTCTTGATTTCTGCTCAGGTAACGATCTCAAGGTTCCTGGGATCTGAGATCGAGCCCTTCTCTCTTACCCTCTGCCCCTCTCCCCAGCTTATGCTCTCTCTCTCTCAAACAACAACAAACCCACTAATGTCATTGCTTAAAGCACTTTGTATTTACAAATCACTAATACTTAGACCTGCTCCCCCTCCATACAAGCACACTGCAGTGCCAGGATAAGATGATTTTGGAAATGTACTTATCAATGGTACAACAAGAAGTTGCAAAACTCTATATATAATTTTTCTCCCAGAGTAAATTCTTTTAAAAATTAAGACAATCGTGGCAGTTTTGGAGCTCTAAGAACAGATTCCAAGGCGTAAAGCAAAACAAACGAAAGCAAACAAAAACAAAACAAAACTCTTCCTGGACTACTTAAAAAGTAGTAATTACTACTTAAGATGTTTAGGAAGTTAGATGATATTCTGAAACAAGGAGAACAAATTAGTCATTACTTTTATTTCTTCACTGAAGATCTTTCCTAGAAATTATAAGTTCACAATGTTCATTTCATATTTTATCATCAATCAAATTTCTATTCCAAAAGAAAATAATGTCTTCTAGTTCCACATAGATACAAAACACATTCTCTAATCTAGCAGAAGTTGATGACCCTCTGTGTTATTCTTAATTAATTTATATTATATCATTAAGCATCCTCTGAAACAGAAGTATATTATTGATTGAATTTCTGCTTCTGTTAAAAGTTCTGTCAAAAGGACGTTAATCACAATATATGACAATAAAAAATATTTCTGTTATTTGGGGAAAATAGTAAAAACCAAAAATTCAGTTGTGTTCCAGAGTAAAATGCAGAACAACAACAACAACAATATATATATATTATATATATGTATATAATATATATATATTATATATATATTATATATATGTATACATATATATTATATGTATATAATATATATGTATACATATATATTATATGTACATAAATATATATGTATATATATATATATATAATATATATATTTGTTACTAAAAACACCACTGCACAGCATTTGTGTGGATAGGGAGAAGGTTTCAGAGAAACCAGAGAGGTGACTATCTAGTGAATATACTGCTTGCATATTTCATTGCTAAAAAATCTGCACTAATAGACAAAGACTGGCCAATTATCTGGAGTCCCTGAAAATGTTTGGATTTTATGTGACGTTTGCCTTTTTGTCTTCTAGCTTATTTATAATACTAATTGTTTTGAAGCTTAAAATTTCATCAGTGTTGGTTTGAGTTAATCTTTCTGTTTTTGCTGCATCCCCATAGTTCAGTATTGATGACCTCAAGAACATATCTGGAAACAGCTTAATGAGAATGAGAAAGGCATGGGGAAAGAGCATATGGGAAGTTGAAGCTCATTTCAGGGCAGTGTCTAGGTCTTTTGTTTACATGTTTTCCTTTGACGTGAAAGTATAAATATGATAAGACCCAAAGAGACACTTTTGTTTGGATTTTATTTGCACTTACCAGGAAAAATATAAGCCTATAGTACCAAAGCAGGCAATTGGTACATATAGGTACAGCATCTCTTACAAGTCCAGCACTGTCCAAGGTTCTGTAAGAAATACAAAATTAAAAGCTTGATAAAATCCTTACCATCAAATGGGGTAGCGAGATGTTAAAAGAACATTGATTTTTGAGGGGTGCCTAGGTAGCTCATTCGGTTAAGCATCTGACTTCAGCTCAGGTCATGATCTCACGGTTTGTGAGTTCAAGCCCCACGTTGGGCTCTGTGCTGACAGCTCAGAGCCTGCAGCCTGCTTCAGATTCTGTGTCTCCCTCCCTCTCTCTCTTCCCCTACCCTGCTTGTGCTCTCTCTCTTTCTCTTAGAAATGAGGAATGAATAAGCTTTAAAAAAAAAAAAAAAGGAAAGAGCATTGATTTTTGAAAGTTGGAAACACTTAAAAGTTCAATCACAATAAACTATATGTACAAAACAATCTCATAAACTGAGCCTTGTTTTCCTTATTCATGAAATGGAGATAACAATCAACTTTTTAGGTCATTATAATATTTAAATAAGAAATTATTGAGCAAAGTGCCTAGTCTACTTACTGACATCTAAGAAATCTCAATTTTCTTCCATTAAAAAAATTAGAATCTAGCCAGGAAGAGAAAATAAATAGCAGATAACAATAAATTACTTAACAATGTGAAGGTATAATACACAGGATTTATACTTGGGGACCTAAGTGTATGTTGGAGTAATCGGGATGATTTTAGTGGAACTTTTGAGGTAGCCTGTGTAAAAGAGCAGGTGAGAGTGCTGGAGGAGAGGAAGAAGTCTTGAGCTCTGAGTATGCAGGTAACAATGCAAGGACTGGGGTTACTGGACAGGTAAGTGTTTGTCAAGACAGCATTACACAGAATTGATCTACAGGCAAGACAGACTATGAATCAGATGCAAAACTATTTCATAAAAATTTTCACTGTGAAATAAATGTCCCATTTCTTTTTTTCTAGGAGGAACTACCTTACCCTTATGATCAATGGATTTCCATTGCTAAAAACCTGCCTGAACTTATTGACAAAAATGAACTACGTAAAGAAGTTGAGAAGGTTTGGAAAGGCATTACATTCATCTTTCTGTTAGAGCTTCTTAACATTTTTCACTTGGCTTTAAAGCTATAATGTCACCCATGTTGATTTGAGTCAATCTCTTTTTTTATTCCCAGTTAAAAATGGTCAGTATTGATGACCTCAAAGACCACAAGTCACAGCGCCTTGCACATCTGGTCCTGGGGTATATCACCATGGCGTATGTGTGGAACCAAGGCGGTGAAGATGTTTGTGAGGTTTGGAGATTTCCTGGTATTTCTTATGCTATATGACAATTTACATCCAATTTACATTTAACGTAAAAATAATTCTAAAATTATTATAACTAAATTTGGTGATGCTTGTATAACAGAAAATAAAAAGAAGACAATGTTTCATTGACTTAACATGCCAGCTGCTATCATTATTGGATTTTTAATCTTTCACTTACATAACACATTTGCTCCATCCTGTGGATATAGACATATGTCCTGAGTCTTTCACTTAAATTATATTGTAAGCATTTTTTAGTTACAACATAATCATGCTAGTCATCATTTGAAATCACTTTATAGTTTTTCATTGAGTTACTGGACTTTATTTATTCAATCCTCTGTTTACAAATACTGTACTTGTTTTAATATTTTGCCATTGTAAATGACATTATAATCAATATATTTGAAAATTAAATTTTTTCTCTCTTTATGAGTTTTGGGAGATATGGACATTTTATGACTCTTCTTACTTAATGCCAAAGTGCTCTCTTACATCAATGTAAATGTAATCTGTCAACACTGAAAAACATATGGGTTTCACTCTACTCTCATCAACAGTAGATAACTTTAGATTTAAAATAATACCATACTTTATTTTAGCTGGCAATCCTAATCACATGAAACCAATTGACTGTAATACCTGATCTTTAGACAAGAAAGAGATAAAATAGATTCCAGAAGCACCTTCTGCCATTTAATGATTTTTTTTTCCTTTTTGACAATTTAATTGGAATTATTATCTTGTCTTTCCACATCCTGTTTAAATACAAAACAACACATATAGTTCCCCTATGTGATAAGTCATCCTCTGATACGTAAACAAAAGGGAAAATGTATTCTGCATAATCATGGGAACACCTTTTACTTCTTTATAATTATCAGATTACCATATATAAATTTTGTGATGACACAAAAAAGTTTCAGATTAGTTCTAGCCTTACAACCTAAGCACACAGCCCCACTAGACTTGCTAGAATCTGAGTTTAGCTAAATGTGTAGGTATTGTATAGAAAGATCATCAATAGGGGCACCTGAGTGGCTCAGTCAGTTAACCCTACAACTCTTGGTTTCGGCTCAGGTGATGATTTCAGAGTTCATGGTCTGCGCTGACGGAGTGGAGCCTGCCTGGGATTCTCTCTCTCTGCACCTGCCCTGCTCACGCACACATGCACACACTCTCTCTCAAAATAAGTAAATAAAGTCAAAACAAAACGAAAGATCATCAATAACAAAGGGCAGCATATGCTAAGTGGAGAAGTATGAGAGTCCAGAGGAGTTAAATAGTAGTTGGTATAATAATGAAATGTTTCAAGGAAGAAGTGGGACTTGAATTACTTATTAAAAGATTGGTACAGCTTATTCAAAGAGGAGAGAAGCAAAAAAGAGAAAGAGAGAACTAGCAAAAAATATGGAGACCAGAATGTACATGGGATAATAAAAAAGATAATAAATTTACCAGACTGGACATCAGAATTATAAAATAAAAATAAAAATATATTTTTAATTTATCTAGTTTTTATATACCACATTATTCTAAAAAGGATTTTAGAAGCCAGCAACAAATACATATACACATATATATGTATATACATATATATAGAAAATTATATATATATATATATATGACTATTGAAGTGAGGAAACTATAGGAAATATATATATATGTGTGTGTGTGTGTGTGTGTGTGTACACATATTGTCAATAGTCATACACACACACACACACACACACACACACACACACACATATATATACAACTACTGAAGTAAGGAAAGAGAACAAATGGATAAAAAATAAGATATATCAATATAAGGCGAATTTTGCTTGAGAATGGGTTAGAAATTAGCATCTGAGTTTCTTAGTAGCTGTGTAAATGTCTCTAATAGATTAAGATGGGTTTGAACATTTCCTTTCTTTTTTCCAAGTCATCTCAAATTAATTTTTCAATTAAGCACCTTCCCTTTTGTTTCCCTTTGATCTTCCCTTTAAATCATAAAGAGGCAGAAATTTCCTTTAGAAACAAATGTAAATCATTTGCAAACCAAAATGTTTCACTTTCCAGAGGCATAAGTTCTGCAAGGGCTTTGATAGCCAATGTTACCATGCTAACATTTTGTCTTCTTTGTTAAACCATCATCTCCAGGTGTATTAAATTAATCCGAAACTACTGAGGTTAGAGCTCTCCTGAGCTCTCAGAACTATTGAGTGGGCCACATTGTCATGCCACCTCTCCCACCGTAGCCCCCCTCCTACTACCCCAGATGAGCCACACATATTCCAGCCATAGGCTGCTGATGACAAGGATGATCTTAATTATTACATGGGACAATCTGGTTATAAAATCAGGCAGATAAAGAATAAAAGGTCAGCATTATGATTAATAGAGCAGTTGGAAAACATGGCATGCATGAGTGGCAACAATGGGCACCCTAGGAGAGCGCTTGCCCATCAGGATTGCCCTGTGGGGGTAGGAGCCTTTTAGAATGTGGGCAAACACAGAGCAGAATCCTGAGTAATAGGCTCAGGAAAAGAAAAGTTGAGAACAAAGGAAACTGAGCATGATTTTATCCTTGTATTTCTTATGGATGAAAAATTCCTTGCATAGAGGAATTGCCCAACAAATATTCATGGGGTGGACACATGAGTGAATAAGTAAGTGACTACAAGTAACCACAGACCGCTGGAAAGTCAAGGATACATCCTTTGTTCCTTGAACCCTTTACCTCCTTTTTCTCTCTCTGACTAGATTATGTCCAAATCAGCCCACATCTAAAACATAAACATTTAATAATTCCCAGGACTAAGTTGTGAAATGAGGAAGAGAAAATTATAGTGGTTTGGTTTCAGAATGCCATGATGTAGAACAGCTAATGTTCTGGCACCCAGAAAGCAGAGGAAAAGGTAAGATACTTCAAAGGCTAATACTAAATACTGTGTTTTAATTAGGTCTTGCCAAAGAACATTGCTGTTCCTTACTGTGAACTGTCTAAGAAGCTGGATCTGCCTCCTATTCTGGTTTATGCAGATTGTGTCTTGGCAAACTGGAAGAAAAAGGATCCCAATGGGTACGTAAACTGTGATTATAGCAGGAATTAAAGAAGTACATGCTTGGGGCACTTGGGTGGCTCAGTCAGTTGAGTGTCGTGGTTGACCAGTTCGAGCCCTACATCAGGCTCTGTGCTGACAGCTTAGAGCCTGGAGCCTGCTTCAGATTCTGTGTCTCTCTCTCTCTCTCTGCCCCATCCCTGCTTATGCTCTGTCTCTCTTTGTCTCAAAAATAAAATAAACATTATTATTATTTTTTAAAGAAGTGCATGCTATTTATGTCAATAGGGAGTTAGTCATTGGTTCAGTTTTCAGCAGCACAGCTTTCTTCTCTTTCTTGGGGGTATGTTTTCCTCTGCTGGTATATACAAGAGAGAAAGGTGTATAATTAACATACAATGAAATGTGCCATCCTGACTGTTCGGTTGGGGGATTTTGACTCTTCTACACACATGGATAGCCTGTGACGAGATACAGAATATCACCTCTATGGTTCTTTCTATTCAATTCTCTTCTCTACCTCCAGGTACACACATTCTGATTGGTCATTTTAAAAATTAATTTTTTCTGCTATTGGATTTCATATTAGTGCGATTATAGAGCAGGTATTCTTATGTCTGGCTTTTTTTTTCGAGTAACATGTTTTGGAGATTCTACAACTTTAATGTTTATCTCTCCAGTTAAGAGTAAACACATTTTCGGCAGTGGAAAGGAAAATGCCCAGGCCCTCAGTGCAGCCTGTTGAGGGACTAGCCCCCTGCTATCATTTTAGCAGTGGGATTTGATACCCTAAGGGGACAAGAGACATAGGGTGTCCCAGGGCTCTGGGTGTGTTTCTGCAGAGGAGTACTGTAGACCCAGGAACCATAAAATGAAAGGATTTGATCTAGAAAAGTTTATTAGGAATGACTAGTTTTGACTAACCTTCTGTGTTCCTTGAATATTTAATTTTTTTTTTCTTAAAAAGTCCTAAGTGTTTGCAATGCCTAGTTGATAAATATTTTTTAAAAAAACATATATATTTTTCTTTTTTTTTACTTATATCTTACCTTTGATAGATCAGTAGTATTAAATTGAATAATAATAATTCAAAACCACTTTTTGAGTTTTTAACTGATTTTCTTTTTCTTTTTCAACTGGCCCACTGTTTGATGGCTGCTTTCATAAGGCCCATGACTTATGAGTAAGTATTTGATCATTTTATTCTAAGGATTATTTTTTATTCAAAGTAAATATAGGTTTATCAGTATCATCCAAATGTACTTTTTAAGAGACCAATTGAATTCAGGCAAAAAATAACTCTAGTAATTTTTTAAAGAGCAAATAATCCCAATCCTTAATTAGATCTCGGACTATCATAGGACCATGTCTGCTTGATATCATAGCTATATTTACATGCAAAAATAACACCTGCATATATAAAATGTAATTAAAAATGCACAAATACGAAATGCACATCCATCTGTGTGTCTTTGACTTAATAATCTCAGTGGCCAGAAACATAAACTTGTTCTTTTTGGCCCAATCCTTACTATTTTTGATCTATGTACTGAGAGGAGGCTAAAAGCCAGGGAAACAAAGGTAAATATCATAGGAATAAGCCTGCTTTGGTGCAGAAAGTGGATACAGGCAAATTATGTAAATTGCTCCTTGATTAGGAAGAGGGCAAGAGGAGCTCTAACCAAATAAAAGGGATGAAGAAGGAATTCCTGTAGCAGGTTACTTAAGCTGAGTTCCAAAGAGTGAGTAGGAAGGAATTAGCTACAAGAAAAAAATGAGTGTTCATAGTGGAGGATACAGCAAGAGTAAGGGCCTCAAAGTGATGAAAATCTTGATGTATTATCAGACTGAAGGAAGGCTAGTGTCGTTGATAAGTAGTGACTGATGCAAGTAGTAGTGTGGTAAAGGGAGGAAGAAATAAATTTAGCAAAAAGATTATGTAGGACTTTTGGCTATGATAAGGAGTTTATATAGTATCTTCAGATCGCTGGACAGCTATGGAAGGCTTTTACATGGGAAGATGGTATCATCAGTCCCATGTTACAGATGAGAACACTGAGGCAGAAACATAAAATATCTAGGTCAAGGTCACACAACAAGTAAACTTGCAGAAATGGTCTGGCTTCGGAGACTATGAATTTAACCACCATGAACTTCATAGATATACAGATACTGAATCCTTGGTAGCACTAGTGTGAAACTTCACTAAAAAAGAAAATATGGTATAATCAATTCTTTGAATTTCCCAATTTCTTTGTAAAGCAAGTAAACCACTGAGAAATTGAATCAGGTTCACAGATAAAAATATAGATATGAATATATTTATTTAAAGCAAAAAGCCTGCTTAAAATTATACCTCACAGATGTCTCTATAAGCATCAAGTATGTATAAATCTGTAAATATGGTAATATATATGCATGTGAAAAATTAATGAGACAAAAGAAACAGAAATGGTCTTGGAATTTCTGGTTCCAAAATTCTAAAATAGAATTTAAAGTCCCAGCTTAATTTACCATTAGATCTTAGACAATGGACCTAACACTCATATTCCCAACAATATAATAGAGATAGTAAAACCTAGCATACTTATCCCACAAGATTATTTTGAAACTAAAATAGAATAAAAATACTGAAAACTACAAAGCACTCAAACAAATACGCCAGTATTTTTGCTAAATTCTTGACTCCCTTGACTTATTTTCTTAGGAACATGGACATTCTGTTTTCGTTTCCTGGTGGAGACTGCGGTAAAGGATTTTTCCTGGTTTCTCTGTTGGTGGAAATAGCAGCGGCTTCTGCAATCAAAGTAAGTCTGTCCATACTGGCAAATTTGTATCTTGATTTCCATAAGCAGAGCAATCATTCTATACTATGCATGAAATAACTTTATCTTGATTCAATAGAGCATTCAATTATTTAATTGGATATAAGGGTTCATCTGGTAGAAAAAAGTATTTTATTTATTTTTGTGTCTCATCTAAAATATAAAGCGTAGGACCCACACATTTAGAATAAAGTTTGAAAGCTCAAAAAAAGAGATGCATTTTTAATGCAAGTTGTTATTGGAACTAGATCACAGAGTGATATGAATCTAATGGTTTTGACTATTAGAATCAGAAATAAAACTATATAAAACTATATAAACTTATCTCTAAATGTTAAATAAATAAAAATAAACCCAAGCTTAATTAAATGCAAGGAAATTAAGTCAAACAATAAGAAGGTACTCACCAAAACAAAAGAAGTGGAAATCCCACATTTAATTTGAGGATTAAGAATTAGAAGAAGTTTATTCTATACCAATATTTAGTGCTAAGAAATCTTAAATGTTTACCTTTTTTTTTTTAAGGTAATTCCTGATTTATTGAATGCAGTAAAATGTGAGGACCACAATACTCTGCAAAGGGCGCTGCGTTACATAGCTTCTTGTCTGAAACAAGCCAAGGAAGAGTTTAAACAAATTCATGGCAAGTATTGTATGCCAGGCAACATTCAAGGCTGGCAGTCACAAGTTTCTGGTTACCTGAAACGTAGAGTTGTTAAACAAATAGGAAAAAAAAAAAACAACTCTCACTTAAGTGGGTGTGTTTTCACTTTATCTCACTAAATTATTATACTTTCCTGTGGTAGGTTTCGTTATATTAATTTTATAGATAAAGTAATCTACTGGAGAGATAAGATAAATGGCCCAAGGTTACATAGATAGTAAATTGTGAAGCTAGAATTGCAAGCCAGGTAATTATTTAACTGTCAGGAATGTCCTAGCCTCCCACTGAAAACCATGGAGACAGTTGCTTAAGGTTCAGGCTGTTTTAATTTCTAAAATACTTAGCTTCTGCTTGATAAGAACTCCCTAAGAATTCTGCTTTTTCACAAGTTAAGTAAGAAACAACAGAGAAAAGCTACTGAGCTCAAAAGTTATTACAAAATTAACAGTTAAAAAAAAGCAGCAATAACCAAAAAAAGTATATAAACAAAGGTCTACCAAAAAAAAAAAAAATGCGCTCTGCAGGACAGCTTCAACAAATATGTCACGGTGTATCTCTAGGCTTTGAATTACTGATGATTGGTCATTGGAAAGAAATAGACCCTCAGATAAAAAATGTTAGTAAGCTTTGGGAAGAGAGACATGGGGATGATCCACAGGGAAACAAACCCACAGGGTTCCTGGGGTTGTTGTTTCTGCTTTTCATGTTATTTAGATTTGTTTCTTTCTTTATGTAAGTAGTTTATCTCATGGCAGTAAGCATGTGAAATAGCTTTAAAGAAACATTGGCAGTTTAATTGGTCTCCCTAGGAGGAGTCTGATGTGGGCTTAGGCTCTTTGATATAAGCTGTGTGCTAGCCCTATGGTAGACCCTGTTCAGTGGACATGAGGCTCACTTGGGAGAGCTTCTCCTCAGGGACTTTTTCTGCACAGATGGACCTAATGCCTTTCCTGCAGCCTAAGCTGAAACCCGCTATCAGTTATTTACAATATCTTGATCTCCTGTGATGGTTCTGATAACTGCTTAATTTAACATACCTTATCTTTTTACAGAATATGTGGACCCAAACACATTTTTCAATGTTCTTCGCATATACTTGTCTGGGTATGTAGTCTTACACCTGAGTTTGTTTTCTCTTAAACATTTATCATAACACATCAAATTCCCACTGATGATCCCCACTATCCATTGGGTTTAGGAAATAGTTCATATCTTAAAAAACATGTTGTAGAGAAAGAATATTCTCTCTGTTATTAGTTGGCCAGGCATGGACTCGACTATGGACAGGAAAGGTAGTCATTTAAAAAAGAGGAATGGAGGTGCCTGGGTGGCTTAGTCAATTGAGCGCCTGACTCTTGCTTTTTGGCTCAAGTCATGATCTCCCAGTTCATGGGATCGAACCCCATATCAGACTCAGCACTGACAGCACGGAGCCTGCTTGGGGTTCTCTCTCTCTCCCTCTCTCCCTGCCCTTCCCCCACCTCTCTCTCTCTCAAGATAAGTAAATAAACATTAAAAAGAGAGAACAGAATGATATTTTCTCCAATGCAAAGGTAAGCTTCCATTTATAGAATCCTTATGCCAAATTTTCTCAGAAACATTTTATTTAGCATTCTCAAAAATGAACATGAGTGGAGGGAAGTGTGGAAGAAGAATAATGAAATCTATGTCACGTCACTCTCCATTCACCCTCTACTATAAAATTTTATATCTGAAAATTTGGCAATTAATCTAAATAATGATTTTTTTCCTTCCTCATCTAGCTGGAAAGGCAACCCCCTGCTGCCAGAGGGTCTGAAGTATGAAGGTGTCTGGGAAACCCCAAAGAAGTTTGCAGGGGGTAGTGCAGCCCAAAGCAGTGTCTTCCAGTGCTTTGATGTTCTGCTGGGCATCCAGCAGAGTTCTGGTGAAGGTGAGTGGATAATGACAAATAATAATCTCCTATGTTAGTACAATAGTGTTTTAACATCTAAGAAGTAACTTTCCATCAGCATCTCATCTGAGCCTATCTGATACTTTTCAAAGAATCAGTAAGGCAAGATCTTGTTGTCATCACCCCCTTTCACAAACAACAAAGCAGGAACTTTTAAATTTCTTTACAGGTTAAGTGACAAACCCCTTATTAACCAGCTAGAAAACAGTGAAGCCAGAACCAAAACCCAAGTTCATCACCCTCTCAATCTTGACATTTGAACATGTATATAAGGCCTAATTGGCTGTGATGAAGCCCATAGCACATGTCCTGAAAATGTATGATCAGATTCAGAAAGAGAAAGTCACCAGCAAATGAGATGGGACTGTGAGTTGAAGTTGGGGAAGTGGAGATGTCAGTGACAGGGGAGGCTTGACATTGCTCTTGGTCAGCTGTCTTATTTTCCAGCAGCTCAAATTTTAAAGATGCCCCAAAGTTGAAATATGAGCTACATCTATTATATTCCTTGTAGGGGTAGGAGAAGCTCCAGTAAGAACTTCTTGGTTAATAGTTCATTCATTTATTTAAAAGTTCTCCCTTAAACTCTCCTGGACTCTGTGTCATGATCTGTCAAGTATAGATTATATTCACCCTGTCTGTATCATCAGCTTTTTAGAAGGATCAAATACAGTAGGAAGTGAGAAAGGACACATGAGCAAAAAACTCTATTATGAAAGAATGAGTTCAGCTCATGGGGCTTTCAGAATAAGCCTGTATTACAATAATTACCATTACTAGATCAAGATGAGTAGTCTTCTAACGGTGGTTGTGAACTCAGTGCCTCATGTTTTAGTGGTGGCTTGTGATCTCCCACCCACTATGACCTCACTCTGACCTTCTCCCTTAGATTGGGGAATGTTTTGGTTTCCCTACTGACTAATCTTTCTCTTGTTCCTTCAGAATCTTCTTTCAAATTCCTTCAGGAAATGAGAGAATATATGCCATTAGCTCACCGGAAATTTCTCCAGTCATTAGAGTCAGCCCCCTCAGTCCGTGAGTTTGTTATTTCAAAAGGTGATGCTAAACTGAGAGCAGATTATAATGAATGTGTGAAAGCTATGGCTGACCTGAGAAAATACCATTTGAAAATAGTAGCCAAGTACATCGTGATTCCTTCAAAGAACAAGCACAAGACAAACTCAACATCTGAAGAAACATCAGAACCAGAAAATAAAGGAACTGGAGGCACTAGTGTCATGACTTTCCTGAAGAGTGTTAGAAATACAACTGAGAAATTCCTGCTGAACGTTGACTAATGTAACTTGGCATTTCGTAAAGACCAAGATGTCTATATATGTCTATATATGTCTATATTGCTCATTGTATCAGACCCACGAATTAATAATACACAACTTTTTAATAGTACTTATAAAAGATTTCAAAGTGTTTTTCCAATATCTGTTCCTTCCTTGTAAGAATAGAATTATAATAAAATTAGAATATTTTATTGTAATTAAAATGATGACATTCAATAAATATTGATATGATATAATAAAATGTCTAAAAGTTGCTTTATTCATAACTATAATTAAATACTCATCCAGATGAGACCCAGTCTACACTGCTACCCTCAACCATGGGTAATAGATTCCTTTACTTTCCCTACAGTAATATCACACTTGTTTATAATTACCTGTGTCCTTGTCTGTATTGTTACTACATGATAAGCTTCCCGATGCCAGGGACACCCTATTTTTTACTGACCCATGCATCCCCCAACCTTAGTGCATACCTAGCAAATACCTGTTGAATGAATATATAAATTATTGAGTCAATTCATGAATAAATTACTGTGGGCTAACAAGAAGAGGTCACCTTTGAAATATAATTTCTCTCAGGAGGCTGGGGTTATCTGACACACACAATCTGGCATTAATTTATTTAATAACATAATCTAAGAGTGTTGGAGAGGAGCTTAAAAATTATATGAGCTAGGGGCGCCTGGGTGGCGCAGTTGGTTAAGCGTCCGACTTCAGCCAGGTCACGATCTCGCGGTCCGGGAGTTCGAGCCCCATGTCAGGCTCTGGGCTGATGGTTCAGAGCCTGGAGCCTGTTTCCGATTCTGTGTCTCCCTCTCTCTCTGCCCCTCCCCTGTTCATGCTCTGTCTCTCTCTGTCCCAAAAATAAATAAATGTTGAAAAAAAAAATTATATGAGCCAACTCATTTTTTAAAAATGTTTATTTTTATTTTTGAGAGACAGAGAGCATGTGAGCGCAAGTAAGGGATATGAGGAGAAAGGGGGACAGAAGATCTGAGGTGGGCTCTGACACTGGCAGCAGAGAGCCCAATGAGGGGCTCAAACTCACAAACTATGAGATCATGATCTGAGCCAAAGTCAGATGCTTAACCAGCTGAGTCTCCCAGGCACCCAGACCCAAACTAATTTTAAAGATGACAAAATTGAGGCTCAGAAGGATGAAGTTGCTTACTGAGGGTCACACAGTTGGTTATAAAGGGGAGGAGAACTTTAGTTTATTGATCTTCCTCATCTTTTTCACTGGTCTCGATGTAGACCAGGTTAGAGAGAAAGGGAATTTGGGAAGAAGAGGGAGAAGAAATGAGCTGACTTGATAGAATTTCATGAGATATAGTAGTAGATGATTAGCTAGATATTGGCTATGCTATTAAAGATGAGAAGAAAAACAAGGCACAATGGCTGCCTGCGTGCAGAATTTGCAAGCACTTTCAATTTGTGGAAAGCCCAGGTCTGAGGAAGTGGGTTGAGTGCACACACCCAAACAGGTTCAAGGAAGGAAATGTAGTCACATATTTCTAAGATCACACCTGTAAAAACTATTTTAACATATTTAACATATTTTGAATACACCCTAGCCCAGTGAAATCTCCCTGTTCATAAGCAAAATTTCATTTGATTCCAGAGAAAATATACCAAATGTCAATGGTAATAGTTTTTAGGTGCATGGGACACATTTTCTTCTTTATTTTCCTGTCAGTGTTTCTACAATTAACATATATAAGTTTAAAATGAGAAAAGTTTGCATGCATGAATGTATGCATGCAGACCAAGTACATACGTGTACTTGGTCTGCATGCAAGTGTGTATACGTGTATAATTTTTAAGGGTTGGAAGAAAGGTCATCATGTCTCAGGGCTTGATGTGGTTAAGAATGCACTAAATTGAGAGGTTTCAAAGGTGGGTTATTTTTGTGGGCTCCGTTTTGGACATCTATTACCTTTGTGACCTTAGGCAAGTCACTTTGTATTTGTGTACAATGAGCATAATAATGCCTGTTCTGCCTTGTTCACAAGGTTACTGTTGAATGAAATATAGTGCTTAAATCTTAGGAAACTATAAAGTACTACTAGAATATAAGTAAATACTAAGGATCATTTATTGACTCCAAGTTAGGATGTTTTTCTGTCCTGTCTGCTACATGGATCAATCTGGCTCCGCAGCTACATGCCACAAGGCTACATATCAAGAGTTTCTTCTCCAGAATTGGTTTTACCTAATTAGTAATCAATCATCTTGACATCCAAAACATCTTTGATCCTTCCAGCCACATTCTGTATGCACATTTTCTCTTTAAGAACATCATGTATGGCGCACCTGGGTGGCTGAGTTGGTTGAGCGTCCGACTTTGGTTCAGGTCATGATCTTGCAGTTTGTAGGTTTGAGCCCCACATTGGGCTCTCTGCTGTCAGCCTATTAGCTCAGAGCCTGCTTCAGATCCTCTTTCCCTGTCTCTCTGACCCTCCCTGCTTGTGCTCTCCCTCCAAAATAAGTAAATAAAACAAAAACAAAAACAAAAACAAAACATAACAAAACAACAACAACAAAAATGGCATTGCTCCTGACATGGCGCTGTTGTTAGGTAGGTGATAGACAGACTGAAACTGGGCTTCAAGTTCTCCACAAAGAGTGCGGACACTTGTTCGTCTGAGTATATTCTCTTATATCTGTTCAAATAATGGAAACCATGATTCCTGGTTTTCTTCAAACTCATTCATCTCTGGACTGGAGGATGTACAGCAAAATACTGGATGTTTCTAAAGAAGTCATGTTATTCTTGCATGCATGCCATGTAGCCTTGGCTCCACCACGGAGGAGAGGTTATTGAGTCACTGGAGGATGAAGGTGGTCTACTACCATAAGAGAAGGTTTTAACTAGATGCAGTGAATTCTTAGTAACATGGGTTTTCTTTGAATAGAATGACTGATACTTCCATCCCAGCCTATGTCACAGTAAAATCAGAAGTGTATAGTGGTATATTCCCTATATGTTGTTTTCCATAAGTGAGGAAAATATAGCTTAAAATTATGTGTATTTTTTATATCAAGTGTTCAGAAAAGTAAGTATATCTTACACCCTTCCTTCTATACTTAACTTTTGTATGGTAAATGGTTGAGGTTCCTAACATATAATTCATATCTTATTTTTCTCACTCCAATATATTAAATATAATATTACACATTATAAAGAATGCTACTCAATTCACAGCACTCTGGAATCCTCATACCCTTCTGTGAGACATGGTACACTGAGATATACAGTTCTTATGGTGAGTCATGAGCTAAAGATAGGAATTTGCTTATTTCCAAAGAATTGTTTTATATACAATAAACGATTTAAAAATTAGAAGTTCAGACAGGCTAAAAATTTGACATATAAACACGAACTTGGTTGTCCCTAAGGTTCTTGCCAACTCTGAGATACAATGGCCCGTACAATGCATGAATCCCTCTCCAATGCCTTTGACAATATAGAAAACTCTTATTTGGAGCTTACCTATATCAATTCACTTAATCATTTCAATGGCTGATGAGATAAGTACTAGCTACTTTTAAAGAAACTGAGATCCAATGGAGTTCAGTAGCTTTCAAAAGCCACACAGCTAGCATATGGCACATTAAAAAATTAAACCCAGGCAAACCACCTCCAGAATATGTCAAACCGTTACTGGGAGTACAAATTCCATTAAAGGAAAAAATGTGCGTACACGGGTATTCTTCTTTTGACCTTTGCAATAGAAGTATTGGATACTTGACTGCACAGGGCTCTCCCTAAAATTTCCAACTCATGCATGATGTTTTATTGTGTTGCAGTAACAAGAAAAAAGTGGAGGTAGGGTGGTATTTCTGTTCCCATTACTGTTATTGGGTCAACCAGCCCAGGCTTTCCAAAATGGGAGCTCAGAGGCATATTTCTGATGCAGTATCCTGGAGACCTTATGGTGGCTGTGCTTTTGCCATAAGAACTGGAGCCATGGAAACTTAGCCTAATGGGAACTGAGCCAAAAGGGAGCAGAGCCAGTGCCTGGAAATATGGTGTCCTACATGGGAGAGAAGAAGGGAAATTTAAAAGTTAGAAATCTGCTTGGTAAAGGATCATTTGCTTATGTCTACAGAGCTGAGTCCATTCACACTGACTTGGAAGTTGCAGTCAACATAATAGGCAAGAAAGTTGGAATGGTGTAGATAGTCCAACATAGGGTAAAAATGCATTGCCAATTGGATCAGCCTTCTACTTCAGACCTTTAGAACTATTTTGAAGATAGAAAGGATGTGTACCTAGTATTAGAAAAGTCTATAATTTTAAAAAAGAAACAGTTGTGTAAAACAAACAAACAAAAACAGAATGAAAGCCTTTTCTAAAAACAAAGGTTAAAATGTCATGCACCAGATTGTTACAAGAAAGTTGTATATTCATTTTCATTATATACTATCCTAGGAACTCACCTCTTACGCAAAATGTGAACATTAAGATGCCATTATAAAAAGCACTATACATTATATGGTATTCCTAATTACATTTATCCCAGAATTGAAACTCAAAGTACACATGGACTTGGATAATGTTTGGTCCATGAGCTGTGTGCTTTAGACATTACCTATTGGGAGGAAAGCTTTGACACTGAGATAGTCAAAAATGTATGAAATAAAGTAGGGTTGGTGGATTATAAAATGCTTTTTTTTTTTTCCTAAAGAAAGCAGAACTTGAGGCAGGAAACCACAGTTGGTTATCAGAAATGTACATTGTGGGGCGCCTGGGTGACGCAGTCGGTTAAGCGTCCGACTTCAGCCAGGTCACGATCTCGCGGTCTGTGAGTTCCAGCCCTGCGTCAGGCTCTGGGCTGATGGCTCAGAGCCTGGAGCCTGTTTCCGATTCTGTGTCTCCCTCTCTCTCTGCCCCTCCCCCGTTCGTGCTCTGTCTCTCTCTGTCCCAAAAATAAATAAAAAACGTTGAAAAAAAAATTAAAAAAAAAAAAGAAATGTACATTGTGAACCATTACAACCTTTTTAACTACTTACAGGTTAAAATCAGACTGAAAAGCAAAAATGTGGTGGTGAATGTGCTCTATTCAGAGAAGGTGTGAGCAAATTTTCTAAAGGAGTTGTTTGTATATCTAGTGTTTGAAATGTGATTATTATTTACTATTCAAATGATGGAAACTATTTTCTCTTGTTGATAGAATGTACTCACCTGCTGGCAACATCAGTAGGTATGGACTGGACAATACCAGAAGTATTGGAGGAAATAGGAATATACATCCAGATTTATACAGCTTATAAGATCTAAGTCTCTAAAAAGTCACCTATGATACAAGGTAGCGTAAATGCATTTTGATAGAAAATTAGCCTTGTGTTAGTTTTGAGGTTTGGTTTTATGATGGACCAAAAATACCCCAAAGAGAAAATTTAAGTCAGATGGCTGATAAAACTGGTAAATCTTACACCTTCATCACAGAAAGTAAATAGCTTGAAAGAGGACACAAAAGATATATATGGTCCATGCCATCAAGAGTCATTACATTTGTTTAGCACTGGGATCTATAATTGGAGGAAAGGAAAATCAAACTTATGTCTACACAAAAACCTGCACAGGGATGTTTAAACACCTTTATTCCTAATTGTCAAAATTTGGAAGCAACCGTGACATCCTTCACTAGGTGAATGAATAAAGAAGCTGAGGTACACTGTAGCAATGGCATATTGTTCAGCACTTTAAAGAAACCAAGCATGGGTGCCCGGGTGGCTCAGTCAGTTAAGTGTACAACTTCAGCTCAGGTCACGATCTCATGGTGTGTGAGTTCAAGCCCCACATCGGGCTCTTTGCTGTCAGTGCTGAGCCCACCTCAGATCCTCTGTCTCCCTCTCTCTGCCCCTTCCTTACTCACCCTCTCAAAAATAAGCATTAAAAAAAAGAAAGTATTTTTAAATAAATAAAGAAAGAATCAAGCACAAAAGGAGGAACCTACCATGCATATTACTAACTAAATAAGTCAATCTGGAAAGGCTACATACTGTATGATTCTAGTTAAATGATATTCTGGAAAAGGCAAAGGCGTGGACAGTAAAAGAATCACTGATTTTCAGGGGTTAGGGAAGAGGGATAGATGAGCAAGCAAAACACAGAAGGTTTTTAATGCAGTGAAATTATTCTGTGTGATACTACAATAGTGGATACATATCATTACACATTTGCTAAAACCCATAGAATGTACACATCATGAGTGAACCTAATAAAAATTATGGACTTTGGATGATAATGATGTGTCAGTGTAGATTCATTGATTTTAACATGTGTACCACTGTGGTGTAGAAAGCTATGCTTATGGGGGCAGGAGATAAATGTAAACTCTCTGTACTCCCACTTTGCTATGACAAACTGCTTTAAAAATTTAAACTCTATGAAAAAGAAAATTGCTATGTAGCCTTAGATATTTCAGGTAATCTCTCTGGACTATTCATACACATCTAAAAGATCAGAGATAAGTAGATCCTTCTTAAGGTGTCTTCCAACTCTTTGATTAAACCATATATGTGACCTGCAAATTCATCCATGAAAAAAAGTAAATGATAGTCTAGGTTGATCTAATGAAATTGTATACAACATAAAGTCAACATGTGTTCAATAGTAGAAATAGCAACTATATTTCTTCTAAATCACAAAGACAATGATTTTGATGTAATAAATATTTTTATATATTTATATCTACAAGTTTACAAAATCAATGCCATTGTTTTCTATCTATAACCCTGCCAACGAATCAGAATAGGAACTCTTATTCTTATTTTGTGCTGATTTTCAAAAATGTTGGAGGCAAGATGGGTGAGGAAAGGACAATCACAGAATAACCTGTCTTTTGAAGAGAATGTCTTTTGAAGAATGTACATACCAGGCCCTCTAATTTTCCAAAGATGATCAAAACCTTGTGAACTCTGGGAAGAGAGCCAGTGATCATGCTGATACAACCACCTCCCACATATCCATTTCTGTTTGAGAACCATTATTATAGGCCATTGCCCAAACCCAGACTGAAGGATTAACTTGTAGGGGAGTTTCTTTCAACTCTATTCCCATAGATTTTAAAAACTCTCTTTTAGAACACGACACTTTTGCTCTTATATAGTTATTCTCTCCCTCTCTCCCTCCCTCCCTCCCTCTCTCTCTCTCTCTGTCTTATTTCAGCTGCTAGTTTATCAGTTCTCTATAGATAGGATCCATGACTTTTTCATTCTTACATCATAGCACTTAGCAACACATTTAAAATATTGGCTACTAAGAGAAGAAATACATAAATGCTATATTGACTCAAGCATTATTTTATTAATGGTGTTAGACCTAACCCTAAAAGCATCACAATTTCTACCCTAATTACTCATCTATTAGATAACAATTTAATAGGCAAACGTGGTATGCTAGTCCCTAAACTAGATAGTAGAGATGGAAAGGTTAAGGAAACCAACTTTATTTGAAGCTCACTAGTGAGGAAATAGACAAATGAATTAATTCAACACAATGGGATGGAAGCTATATAAAAATAAATGGAGAGTATAAGAGCAGACAGCTATAGTCCATAACCCAGACTAGTGGACAGCAGAGGGAGAATGAGCTAAATAGGGAAGGGAGATAATTCTAAAAGGAGTTGTGGTAAGAATAAACTTTTTTTTTTAATTTTTTTTTCAGCGTTTATTTTTATTTTTGGGACAGAGAGAGACAGAGCATGAACGGGGGAGGGGCAGAGAGAGAAAGAGACACAGAATCAGAAACAGGCTCCAGGCTCTGAGCCATCAGCCCAGAGCCTGACGCGGGGCTCGAACTCACAGACCGCGAGATTGTGACCTGGCTGAAGTCGGACGCTTAACCGACTGCGCCACCCAGGCGCCCCAAGAATAAACTTTTTAAGATAAGGTAGTATGTGAGATGAGTTTTATTTTTTAATTTTTTAAATTCATGTTTCATTTAAATCTAAGTTAGTTAACATATAGTGTAGTAACGATTTCAGGAATAGAATACGGTGATTCATAACCTACATTCAATGCCCAGTGCTCATCCCAACAAGTGCCCTCCCCAATGCCCATTGCCCACCTAGCCCATCCCCCTACCCAACACTCTGTCAGCAACCCTCAGTTTGTTCTCTGTATTTAAGATTCTTTTATGGTTTCTCTCCCTCTCTGTTTTTATCTTATTTTTGCTTCCCTTATTCCATGTTAATCTGTTTTGTTTCTTAAATTCCACATATGAGTGAAATCATATGATATTTGTCTTTCTTTAACTTATTTTGCTCAGCATAATATACTAGGTCCATCCATGTTGTTGCTAATGGCAAAATTCATTCTCTTTGATTGCTGAATAATATTCCATTGTATATATATACCACATCTTCTTTATCCATCCATCAGTCAATGGACATTTGGATTCTTTCCATACTTCGGCTATTGTCAATAGTTCTGCTATAAACATTGGGGTGAGATGAGTTTTAAAGGGTGATTAATATTTATGCAAATGAACGAAAGTTTGGAAATTTCAGAAAAAGAGTACAAAGAAGAGTGTACAAAGAACAGTGACATAAGCATGGTCTATTTGAGGAAGTACATATAGTTCAATATGGCTGAAGCATAAAAAAATAATGGTGATAGGTTGGTGAAGCTAAACCATCATCATTTTCAAAGACCATGCAATGAAGTAGTTTCGATTAACCTTGAAAACCAAGGGAAATATTTTTAGCAGAAAAATGACTTTATCATATTTGCATATTTGAATAATATTTAAGTGAAGTGATTCCCATAACAAATAAATATTTAAATGATTTGGGTAGTAGTTGGAAATAAATATTGTATCTGTAGAATATTATGGTGGGGTCATGATAAAAACAACTCAATGAATTTAGAGGTTATAAAAGTAATTCAAGTCTCAAATGATAGGAAAGTCTTATGGGATTAGATTTGAGGCAGAGAGATCATTAGAGATTATGCTATAATATTCTAATACTAAATAGTAAGGAATCAAAAACGATGGCAACAGGATTGGTGATAAAGGGAAACATGAGAAATATTAAGGCAGTAGGACTGGCAAGACTGATGTTCTTTTGGATATAATAGATGACTTCCAGGTCTCCAGCTGGTCAACTGCAGCCACAGAAGTACCAGGGCCAGCTTCATGTGCATTCAACCTGTGCAGTCACATAAGGTCTTGCATATAAAAAGGCTTAATGATTGGCTTAACATCTACTGTCAGCATCTTGAAATTCTGAATAATTTTGAACAAGGGTCCTTACCTTTTCATCCTTCACTTGCCCCTAACATTATATGGCTGGTTCTGAGGAATACCATTCACCTAGATATGGAATAGATGAACAAGATGAGCTTTGTTCTTATTACAAGAGAATAAATTGACAAGTACAGCTTGGATCTGTCATTAGGTAGTGGGCTCTCTGCTCAAGACCTTGAGCTAGTTGCTGGAGGATTTAAAAGCCTTTTCCCCCACCTTAATGAAAGGTATCTAGGATATATTTGATGTGTTAAGATATTTCAGATGAAGCTTCTATAGAACATTAAAGTGAAGACATCTAGTAGATGACAGAAGAGATCCAACTAGAAACAAAATGTTGAAAATCATCAATGTAGAGATGATACTCAAAGTCTTTGAATGGATGAAATTACCCAGAGTGGTGAGTTTATTTTATTTTATTTTATTTTATTTTATTTTATTTTATCTTACCTTATTTTATTATTTTAAAGGTTTATCTTTTAAATTTATTTTTGGAAAGAGAGCACACCAGCATGGGGAGAGGCAGAGATAGAGGAAAGAGAGAGAATGCCAAGCAGGCTCTGCACTGTTAGAGCAGAGCCTGATGCAGCACTTGATCCCACAAACCATGAGATTGTGACCTGAGCCAAAATCAAGAGTTAAATGCTTAACCAACTGAGCCAACCACACCTCCCCTATCATTTATTTATTTTTAATTTTTTTCCCTCCACCTCCCCTAGCATCAGTAACTTTAAAGTAAGGCTGTCTGTGCTCCAGTCCTGACTCTACCATTTACAAAAAGTATGACCTTAGGCTTTTACTTAAGTTTTATAAGCTTCAGTTTGTTGAATTGAATTATGGGAATAATAGTACCAACTCACAGCACTATTGTGAGGATTAAATGAGATAACCCATGGAAGATGCTTACCATAAGACTTGGCACACAAGAAAAATCAGTGAGTATTAACTTCTTTTCTTTCTTATTATTTTTAGGTACAATCAAGCAACAAGGAATGGACGCCATAGCAAATATCAAGAAGAGAGGAGAGTTTAAAAAAAAAAGAAAGAGAAAAGAAGAAGAAGGAGGAGGAGGAGAAAAAGGAAGAGGAGGCAAGGAGGAGGAGGAAGGGGAGGAGAGGAAGAAGGGAAAGGGGAAGAGAAAGAGGAAGAGGAAGAGGAAGAAAAGGGTGGCAAAATGTCAGATTGCTCCATTGTTCATCAGAAAGGAATGAGGGGTGCCTGGGTGGCTCAGTCAGTTAAGCAACCTACTCTTGTTTCAGCTTAGGTCATGATCTCGAACCCCACCTCAGGCTCCATACTGATGGTGCAGAGCCTGCTTAAAATTTTGTCTCCCTTCCTTTCTGCCACTCTCCTGCTAGCTCTCTCTCTCTCAAAATAAATAAATAAACATTAGAAAGGAAGGAAAAGTCCCATTGAATTTACAAAGAAGGGATTAATGAGCTTTACAGGAATAGTCTCAGTGTACCAGCACTATTTGGGTTGATTGTTTTTGACAATTCAGATTTTGGACTTTATTATTTTGAAATTGAGACTCATTATATCTGAAATTGCCACCATTAAACATATAAATTATGTCTTAAAATTTTAAATTGTGAATGTTTTTCTTTCTTTTCTGAATACCCCTTGTTCCATTTCCAAAAAGCTCTAATACCCAGTCTAAGAGCAGAATCCTTGTTGCACATGACCATAATTCACAGGAAAGCTAATTACAGAACCCAGGATGTTGAAACTACAAATCTTTGTCTTAGGAGAGGAAATTCCGGGGCACAATGATGTTTCACGGACTTCCTCTTAGTAAATAAGAAAGATGCAAGGCAGATCTTACTGGGGTGTGTGGCCACTATGTTCCTTAGGGCAAAGGAAAACAGGGGTGAGGCCTGCAGTGTTGCAACAGAGACCAGTATGAACATCTACCAGGCATCGAGACCCTGGTTATAAACATGTGGGGTCTACCATGACACTCTGAGAGATCACTTGTTTAACAAACACTTCTTGAGCACCAGATACTGGACACATTCTGATAAGGGAAAATGCAGAGTTTGGTATGAATTCTTCAAGAAGCTTATAATCTAACAGAAAAGATCAGATAAATGTGTTAGTAACTATCAAACCAGGAAGAACATGAAATGGGACGTGAAAGAAATCCAAGGTGATTGTAGAACATTGCACAGCTAGAAAGGTGAGGAGCTAAGGGGTCAGGCAATGGGTATCATTGGATGCCAGGTCAAGAAAATTTGAACTTTAATTTAAAGTGAGGAGCTCTTACAAGGTTTTATGGTAGAGCCTGAAAGGTTCACTGACCCACAAGTACCATAGGTCTAAACCCTAGGATCCAGAAAATTCAAGACTGAATATGTGTCGCAACCAGCGCGACAAACACCGAAGTCAGGGTCCTGAGGGTAGGGGAATGCAAGAAAAAAGAGAGAAGAGAAAGTTTGGGAACAGGAGGGTCCCCTGGGCTGATGGCCCAAGTGACGACTTTATTGTTGCTGTACACAATCTTTTATAATATAAGACTCTTATGGATCAGGTCATTCTAAGAATAATCAGGTTTCACATAATCACTGCCAACTAAAACATTTAGTTCTGTGTTTCTTGTGAATTTTCTAGACAGGTCACAACAAGACCTTGTTGATAAGATTGCTAGCAAAACACAATTCCCATGTTTGTTTCTATCTGACTCGGGGTAGAAAAAGGGAGGTAGCATTACTGCCAACACCTGCAGACCACAGGCTTCAGGACTTAACTTTCGCACCCTTGACAAGGCTTTTGTATGCCCTTGAAAGTGGGGGAATGGGAGGGGGAACCACTGGGTTGGCTGAGTCAACAGGGAACATCGCTCGACCTGGTCTCAGCCTGGCACCGGGGCCCGGCCCCCCACAATATGCAGATTTGGGAACCTGGGCATATAGAATTGATGGTTAAGATCCGATGGAAATACATAAGCACACTGAAGTAGAGAATATGTACAAATTGTATATCAGGGCTGATATAAAAAATGGAGTCAGCGGTTGGAACAGAAAAGGATATAATCAGAATGATAGCAAAGAAAACCAGGAAAAGGTTTTTAAAAAGGATTTCCAGAATGAGGTGAAAAAAGCATGTGAAAAATAGCATTTACTGTTTTCTGATAAATGTTTCATTTCTGGTTTCTCATTTATTTATTCCAAAATGTCTCTTGGATAAATGTTACTATTTTCTGCAGATGTGGAAACAGAGCCTCAGAATTTTAAGCCACCTGTTAAAAAGCCACATAATGGGTAGGTGATAGAGATTCATACTCAGGTAGGCCTAGCTGATTTCACAGTGGGACATTCTGGGCTGAGAGGCAGCTAGTCAGAATTCCAGTCCAATCCTCCCATGCAAGAATGGATTGTTGATGACAGTTGATAAGTCATTTCACTCCCATAAATGTCAAGCTTTTCACATATTTAATGAGGGTGTTGAACTAGATCTTTTATCCTATAATGTTCCTTTCAGTTCTGATATTTTATTATTCTATGCTTTTATAATGTTATAGTAAATTCTTGAGACAGTATAGAGGGAATGGATGAAAAATAACATGACTAGCATAAACAAAAATAACTGGGCCATCTGTTCATCTGAAACTGTAGGAGAAAACAGGATGACCAAAGGTATAAAGTTTGAGAAATTGCATTTAGAAGGTGTAGGAAACTGAATGTCAAGACTGGTTGAATATTGGGTTGAGGGAAAGGAGATAACTGAAAATGGCTCTCAGGTGTCAGATGGAGCATAAATCAATAAGGATACTTAAAAAAATTTTTTTTCTAAATAAAATTTATTGTCAAGTTAGCTAGCATACAGTGTACGTAGTGTGCTCTTGGTTTCGGGAGTAGATTCCTATGATTCATCGCTTACATACAAGACCCAGTGCTCATCCCAACAAGTGCCCTCCTCATCACCCATCACCCATTTTCCCCTCCCCCACCCCCTTCAACCCTCTGTTTGTTCTCTGTATTTAAGAATCTCTTATGGTTTGCCTCCCTCTCTGTTTGAAACTATTTTATTCCCCTTCCCTTTTCCCATGGTCTTCTGTTAAGTTTCTCAAGTTCCACATATAAGTGAAAACATATGATATCTTTCTCTGACTGACTTATTTCACTTAGCATAATATCCTCCAGTTCCATCCACATTGTTGCAAATAGCAAGATTTCATTCTTTCTCATTGCCAAGTAATATTCCATTGTATATATAAACCATATCTTCTTTATCCATTCATCAGTTGATGAACATTTGGGCTCTTTCCATAATTTGGCTATTGTTGATAGAGCTGCTATAAACATTGGGATGCATGTGCCCCTATGAATCAACACTCCTGTATCCGTTGGGTAAATTCTTAGTAGGGCTATTGCTGGGTCATAGGGTAATTCTGTTTTTAATTTTTTGAGGAACCTCCACACTGTTTTCCAGAGTAGCTGTACCAGTTTTCATGCCCCCCCAACAGTGTAAGAGGATTCCTCGCCAACATGTGTTGTTTCCTGAGTTGTTAATTTTAGCCACTCTGACTGGTGTGAGGTAGCATCTCAGTTTGGTTTTGATTTGTATTTCCCTGATGATGAGTGATGTTGAGCATCTTTTCATGTGTCTGTTGGCCATTTGGATGTCTTCTTAGGAAGTGTCTATTCATGTCTTATGCCCATTTATTCACCAGATTATTTGTTTTTCAGGTGTTGAGTTTGGTAAGTTCTTTATAGATTTTGGATACTAACCCTTTTTCTGAGACGTCATTTGCAAATATCTTCTCCCATTCCGTCAGCTGCCTTTTAGTTTTGCTTGTTGTTTTCTTCACTGTGCAGAAGCTTTTTATCTTGATGAGGTCCCAATACTTCATTTTTGCTTTTGTTTCCCTTGCCTTTGGAGGTATGTTGAGTAAGAAGTTGCTGCGGTTGAGATGAAAGAGGGTGTTGTCTGCTTTCTCCTAGGGTTTTGATGGTTTCCTGTTTCACATTTAGGTCTTTCACCCATTTTGAGTTTACTTTTGTATATTGTGTAAGAAAGTGGTCCAGTTTCATTATTCTGCATGTTGCTGTACAGTTCTCACAGCACCATTTGCTAAAGATACTGCCTTAATTCCACTGGATACTCTTTCCTGTTTTGTCAAAGATTAGCTGGCCGTACATTTGTGGGTCCATTTCTGGGTTCTCTATTTGATCCCATTTACAATTGCACCAAAACCCATAAAATACCTAGAATTAAACCTAACCAAAGATGTAAAAGACCTGTATGCTTAAAACTATAGAAAACTTATGAAAGAAATTGAAAAAGACACAAAGAAATGGAAAAACTTTCCATGCTCATGGATTGGAAGAATAAATATGGATAAAATGTTGATACTACCCAAAGCAATCTACACATTCAGTGCAATCCCAATCAAAACTGCCTCCAGCATTCTTCTCAGAGCTAGAACAAACAACCCTAAAATTTGTATAGAACCACAAAAGACCCTGAATAGGCAAAGTAATGTTGAAAAAGAAAACCAAATCTGGAGGCATCATAATCCCAGACTTTAGCCTGTACTTCAAAGCTGTAATCATCAAGACAGTATGGTATTGGAACAAAAACAGATACATAGACTAATTAGGCTACTTTTGAAAGACAACTTTTAAAGTTGAACCTTCCGTAGGAACTGTTCAATGAATGATCAGAGAACTTCCTGCTCTTAGCTTTTCTATTTATCATAGAGAAAGGGAAGAAGAAGATGTGTTCAGATAAATTAGTTCCAAATAAATTTGTCTACAACTTTTGACCTAAGTTTAGGGTCCATTTGGCAAAAGGTAGAGTCTTCAGAATTTCCATACTGCAGATCTATGGACTGGAACTTATAACCTGGCTCCATAGTAAAGAAAATTCAAACTATAGGAGCACCTGGTGGTTCACTTGGTTAAGCGTCCAACTCTTGATTTCAGTTCAGGTCATGATCTCATGATCGTGAGATTGAGCCCTCAGTCAGGCTCCATCCTGAGTGCGGGGCATGCTTGGGATTCTCTCTCCCTCTCTTTCTGCACTTCTCTTCTCTCTCTCTTTCTCTCTGTCTCTCACAATAAATAAATAAACACCTTTTTAAAAAAAGGTTCTCTTCTTCTCTCTCTCTGTCCCTCCCCTGTTAGAGAGCACATGTGTGTGCACATGCTGTCTCTCTCTCTCTCTCTCCTTCTCTCCCTCTCTCTCTCTCTTTCTCAAAAAACAAACAAACTGTAAGAGCACTTTTGACAGCCTGGCAGCCTGATCTAGGGAACACAGCAATGGCTTGGAAATCAAGATACCTCAGCTCTAGGGGTGCCTGGGTGGCTCAGTCGGTTAAACATCCGACTTCAGCTCAAGTCACGATCTCGCGGTCCGTGAGTTTGAGCCCCGCGTCGGGCTCTGGGCTGATGGTTCAGAGCCTGGAGCCTGCTTCCGATTCTGTGTCTCCCTCTCTCTGCCCCTCCCCCGTTCATGCTCTGTCTCTCTCTGTCTCAAAAATAAATAAAAAACGTTAAAAAATTTTTTAAGATACCTCAGCTCTAGTCCTCACTCTGCCAATAATTAGTGGAGTGACAATAGACAGGGTTATCTATATGGTGTTCCTCAGTTTACTACTCTGTAAAATCAGTAAAAGTAGTAGTTCCTTCATAGGTAAAGTCACCCATTTTAGTAGAAGTTTCTCAAAAGATGGTTGATAAAGGTAGAGGGTTCAATCAAATACTCTGTTCAGACTCCTAAGTTTATTAATATCCACTACTTCATTTGTTAAAAATATATATGTCCTCCTTATTGTGGCTAAAGATTTCAAAAAATGATTAAATGTTATTTCTTAAAGTAAATCAAAGCAGTTGTTTAGAATATGTTGTTCAGACCCCCTCTGAGGTTCTGATATGTATTTAGAGTCTTCCTCTGATCTCCAGTCACCACTGAAATATCTGAAATACCAACCACTGAAATATCTGTCTAAAGGTGACTCACTTCCAGTTTTAATCATTCACTCCTTTGGGATAAAGACCCTGTTGTTAAAATTCATTTTGGACAAGATTACTGTCAGGATATTTGGAATCAGCCATAACCAAAGTACTAGCTCATTTCCCCTTTTCCAAAGGAGAACAAATTGTCTTTGGACTTAAAACCAATCTTTAAAACCAATTTTCTCTTACTACATGTGTGTAAAAAGAAAGGAGATATTTTTTTTTCTTTTGTGATTCTGTTTGCCTGTTTGTTTTAGTCAGCAGTCTCTAATTGTTTACTCAACCTTGTGTCAGAGAAAGTTTATGGCATTCTGGAATTCAACCTCAGACCAAGGTTCTCCTCTGTTGCTGAGACACTGCAGAATTGCAGCAAGAAGATGCCATCCTGAAGCTCCCTCAACCTGGGTCTTTGGTATATTTGGAATCGTTGTCACTCAGGACTGGCTTTAGTGCAAATACTTCAGACAAAATTATGGAACCTCAAAGTCAGAATTTGAAGACAATACCATTATTATCTTTAGGAAGATTTCATATTTCTGAAGAGTATGGCTTTCTTCTGCCAAATCCTTTGGTAAGTATAGAACCTTGGACCAGGACAGAATAGGTTTCTCATGATGCTGATTTTTTCTCTCTTTTATCTGCTTAATTTATGTGGTCATTAGGGGAGATGCAATATAAATACCTGAGAAAGATGTTACAAATAAATCAACATGGAATTATGAAAAGAGAAAAGTGACAGCTACATACAGCACAGGATAGTTCAAATGGAATGTTTTAATGCCGGTTATTTTTAAAAGATTGTCAATCAGTCCAGTAAACTTATTAGCAAATCTGGGTTACCAAGGAAAAGACAGAACTTAGAGATCAAGTAAGGGAGCAAATCAGTTTATCTTCACTTGCTAGTAGGAGTGCAGAAAGAACACAAAAGACCATGGGTACTTTCGGTGTTGGTAGGAAGAGTTAGATATTCACAGACATTGCTGAGAAGAGGAAGAAACCCGTGAGAACTAACAATACCTATTTTTGAATTCTACTGAAGGCACAGCTTATAATCCAATTTTGTTTCATCAGTTAACTCATTTTTTTTAATGTTTATTTTTGAGAAAGCAAGAGAGATAGAATGTGAGTGGGGGAGGGATAGAGAGAGAAAGAGGGAGACACAGAATCTGAAGCAGGCTCCAGGCTCCGAGCTGTCAGCACAGATACGGAGCTTGAACCCACAAACTGTGAAATCATGACCTGAGCTGGAGTCAGACACTTAGCCAACTGAACCACCCAGGGGCCCCATCAGTGAACCCTTAACATTGTTTACTCTTTGTGGCTCAAAGCCTATTACGCTAAGACTGTAAGACTTCTTAGAAGTCACCTGGTCCCACCTTCCTGCTTTTACATTTCAGCTGGCTGAAGTGCACAGGAAGTGGCTTGCCAAAGTCATTTTAGTGTCAAAAGCTGAACTAATACTCAGCACTGCTAACATCTTTTTTCTACTACATCATTGATAAGGGCCCAAACTACTCGGGTGAGAATCTAGGGGTCCAATACTGCGGCTTTTGTGATGACTTAATAGATCCAATTCTACACCTTCCCTGTAGGCCTAATTCGTCTTTAACCAAATTAAAGAATACTCTGGAACTCAATCAACTTTTATTGAATACCTATTCTAATGCTTATTTATTTTTGATTGTTATTAGAAGAATATAGATGAAGATATCATCTATTCACTCTTCCCAAAAGCTCTCTGTAGAGCTGTTAGTTGAGAGAACAAGTCACAGATCTGCAAGTAACTTGAGCATTAGAAGTAATGACTTCAGGATGTTATGGAGAAGAGGGTTGTAGCCCAGTGTACAGATTGCAATCTCTGACTGCAACTAGGGTGACTGTGGATCTGTATTTGCCAGGGACTGAAAGGGTTGTCAAGACGTGAGGCTTTCAGGGCTAAAGCAAGAAAGTTCTGGGCAAACCAGAACGTGTCAGTCACTCTGACTTGCACTTACTAAATCTTGTACCCCTGTATAAATCACAAGCATTGCCTGACCCCAGTTTTCACATGTAGTAGGTGAAGATCTGATGCCACTCCCCCTGGATTGTTGTGGAGCATGAGACACTTTAATAAATCCAGCGTAAGGAATAGAAGCAGTTCTTCGAACCCTCATTCCAGTGTTCACTCTGTGTGTAAAACTTGATTTGGGAGTATTCCCATTGTCCCTGGTTCACAAGGAAAGAAAAGCCAATAGGCTAACACATTCTTATTGAGGTTAAATATTTACACTGAGCAGAGGAAAAATAATAATATAAAGTATGTAACTTTATAGAGCCATAATGATTGAGCTCCCCTCTTTGTTTCCTTTTTTATATATAAATAAGAACACTAGATGAGAAACAATAAAAGTTTCAAGGGCTTGTGATTGGTTCTGAGCCAGATCATGTCTGTCTTGTGATTTGGTTAATGGCTATCCCTTAGGAGAAATTTCCATTGCTGAGCTCATTATAAAAAATTCCCTGGCAAACTGGGCCAACTTTATAATAGCCCTATGCTAGATTTATGAAAAGTGATTCTGTATTTCAGTTTTATTTTCATTTCCTCTCATTGGTGTGAAATTTTAAACAGCTCTGCTTCTGGGAAGAGGCGAGAGAAGGAAGTTTTCATCAGAATCTGCCCTGTAGTTGCTTCATTAGGAGGGGTTCTGTCGCAGGTTGCATCAGTCAGCTAGCAGTGTTGATACTGATCACAAATTAGGAAATGTCTGTCACTGACATTGCCAAGGGCTCAAATAAGTTTTTCTTTCCTTTAGTATAAAGGCAAGTGATGCAAGAACTGTTCCTTCATGCCCTCTGGCCCAAAGATGCTCTTTCAGCAAGCTTAATTGCTTCTATAAATATTTACTTCAAAGTCTTTCTCCAGAAAACAGTCAAGCTAATGAATAAGCAAGCAAATATTGTGGCTTTAGGGGAGGGGCCTAGGTTAGTTTTCAGTGCTTTACCCCACTGTTTGTATCCACTCTCAAACATTTCCAGGGTCTAACGTTTCAGTGTAGAAAATGTATACCTGTCAGACCCGTGTCCATAAATATGCCACAAAAATCCTTTGCCAGATCATGGGTCCCGTGCATGTGTATGTGTGTTTGGGTGGGGAGAGGTGGGAAGTAATTTTTCCTTAGATATAAACAATACAAGGAAATCAGTTTGGCAGAAAAACAGGAGTCTATGTACACAATAGATGGAGATCAGATTGGTGTAGAACTAAGATCTCCAATGTCAGGCTTGAGTTTAGATTTCACACATCTGGAAAATAATATAATGCAACAGGCATTTCAATGTTTTTCCCAAAAGACTGTTAAGTGCAGGGTGGGTTCGAACAGCTGTTGCTGAACTGCACACCAAAATGACTCAGGGAACTTTAAAAAATACTGATGCCAGAACCCCAACCCAATGGTTAATTCCGAATCTCTAACCTAAATAATTCAGTGCTTGAAAATCATAAAATGCTTCGAGGACAGTGCAGGTTCAGGTTAGAGATAGGGGCCTACACTTGAGAGGCTGGCTATAGGTGTCATGGCTACAAGAAGCTCTGAGTAGAGCTTGGAAGTCATTTAAATGCAAAAACAAAGAAAGAGGGAAATTTTAAGTGTGCCATGGAGCAGCAGACAAGGAATGATGCCAGGGGACACTGGGAACTGTATTCTTTATAGCAATCAAGTGGCTACTTAGGAAAAAGAGATAGATATATCCTCTCCTGTAGAAATCCAAAGTCCTTGATAGAAGCAGTAGACTCCATGGGCACCTGGGTGGCTCAGTCGGTTAAGCATCCAACTGTTGATCTCATGGGTTGTGAGTTTGAGCCTCACATTGGGCTCCACACTGACAATATGGGGCCTACTTGGGATTCTCTGTCTCTCTGTCTCTCTTTCTCTGCCCCTTCCTTTCTTGTTCTATCTCTATAAATAAATAAATAAATAAACTTAAAAAAAAGGAGGATTTGAGGCAGTGATGGTGATATAGTAGTGATAGAGACAAAGTGATCAGATTTCATAATAGTTAATGTAGATCAATAAAGAAAAACGTGTTTGGGGATAGGGAGGTTGGATGGGGTGTGGATTTCTATGCCAAAATTAAGGAACTAAGAAAGTGAGTAAAGCCAAAGGAGAAATGTGCAGACAGAGATAAGGAAATAGGAGGAGCAGGAATAACCAAGACAGTCATCTGGAAACTGGAATTTAAACAATGAAACCACTTAGAGTTTTCTCACGCAGGACATCTCCGCTGTAGAGAAACATGACACAACATGAGATGAGCTGACGGATCCTAAGAAAGAATGAAAAGATTGGCCATGGGAAAATACAAATCTGCTAATTTCATTCAAATTGAGGCTCAGGGCATTTATTTGTTTCCCAGGTCTGCTGTAACAAAATTACCACAGTTTTGGTGACTTAAAACAATAGAAATGTATTCTTGCAGAGAGCTAAAGAGTAGAAGTCTGAATTCAGGGTGTTGGCAGGCTCAGTTTCCCTCCAATCATTCTACAGGAGGATCCCCACTGTCCTCTCCCTTCTTCCTGGGGCTCCAGCCATTCCATTTTCATGGCAGAATAACTCCAATCTTTGGGTCCATCTTTAGGTGGCCTTCTTTGTGGCTGTGTCTTCTTCCTCTTGACTATGTCTTCTCTTATAAGGACACTTGTTATTGGAATCACCCTAATATAAGATGATTTCATCTTGCAATCAGTCATTAACCAAAAAAGACCCTTTTTTCCAAATGGGGTCACATTCAGTTTCCAAGGAGATCTCCCTTCCTCTCTCTCTCTCTGTCTTTGTCTCTCTCTCTGTCTCTTTTTTCTTTCTTGCCCTTTGGAGGAGGCATACATTAAATACACCATGGGGAGTGAGATGAAAAGATAGAATGTCAGAAGGAGGGAGGGGCCTGAGCAACCAGAACTACAATTGCCCTAAGATTCCCAAATCTGACCACACAAGCATGGGAGGGTGAAGACAATGAAAAGCAGAGTCCAAGATATCAAAATACCAATGGGTCATAGGGACAGTTAAATATCACTGACCAGTTTTGTCAGCATAACGTTAGCTCATATTCACCAGTATGACCTTGATATTCTGAAGAAAAGGCAATCCTCTGTTGTAAAATTGTAGGTATGATGTCAGAGGGAAGTTAGAATATGAAAAAACATTGTATGGGCAGTAATTATATGACCAGAGCTACATGGGAAAGGAGCCTCTTCTACATGAATTTAAAAGGATATGCTACAGGGGCGCCTGGGTGTCTCAGTCGGTTGAGCGTGTGACTTCGGCTCAGGTCATGATCTCGCAGTCTATGAGTTCCAGCCCCACATTGGGCTCTGTGCTGACAGCTCAGAGCCTGGAGCCTGCTTCAGATTCTGTGTCTCCCTCTCTCTCTGCCCCTTCCCTGCTCGTGCTCTGTCTCTGTCTGTCTCAAAAACAAATAAAAAAAAACATTAAAATAAATAAATAAATAAATAAATAAATAAATAAATGGTTATGCTACCATCATGTTTTGAAACTGTGGCCTTTGCAGTAGGAAATAGGGAGGAGGAGCAAGGACATACTTTTCAAAAACTCAATTTTGTGTTTTTATTCTCTGACTAGAAATAAAAAACAAAAATTTTATGTTGTGATGATAATTTACAATTGAAAGATATTTCCATAAAATCAGATTTCAGTTTCTTTCTTCATTTTTTCCAATGAAGTCTTTGTATCCTCAGGAAGTTATTCTTTGGGGTTCATGATATTTCTTAATATTCTTCTTCTTCTTCTTTTTTTTAAGAGAAAGAGAGAGAGTGTGTGCACGTGCATGAGTGGGGGAGGGACAGGAGAGAGAGAGAGAATCCTTTGCAGGGTCCACACTAAGCAGGCTCAATCAAGAGTCAGATGCTCAACTGACTGAGCCACCCAGGTGCCTTGTGATGTCTCTTCTCTTAAGACAATTCTAGTTAAGAAATAGTGCATAGTC
This sequence comes from Felis catus, assembly GCF_018350175.1. NCBI lineage: Eukaryota > Metazoa > Chordata > Mammalia > Carnivora > Felidae > Felis > Felis catus. Next base: position 42,545,518 of record NC_058371.1, on the reverse strand, counting down.
AATAAGACAAATTCTAATTAATGGCATAGACAGATTCGACAATAGTCATACTGATTTGAGTTTGAATTCCAGCTGAAATTCTTATCAGTTTTAAACCTAACAAGTTATATTTAATCTCTTTGAACCTTATTTTCCCTATGTGAGGATAACACTTTATGGGTTTGCTACAAGGATCAAAGTAAGAAATCCATACAAGTTAGATATGACTTCCCCTTATAATTTTGACACTCTGGTTAAAATCTAGAACTCAATTCTAGACCAGTCTAGGCCATGGTCTTACTGACAACAGGATAAGTTATGACCATATAGCCCAGAATTTCTATTTTTTTCCATATATGAAATTTATTGTCAAATTGGTTTCCATACAACACCCAGTGCTCATCCCAAAAGGTACCCTCCTTGGGGCGCCTGGGTGGCGCAGTCGGTTGAGCATCTGACTTCAGCCAGGTCACGATCTCGCGGTCTGTGAGTTCGAGCCCCGCGTCGGGCTCTGGGTTGATGGCTCAGAGCCTGGAGCCTGTTTCCGATTCTGTGTCTCCCTCTCTCTCTGCCCCTCCCCCGTTCATGCTCTGTCTCTCTCTGTCCCAAAAATAAATAAACGTTGAAAAAAAAAATTAAAAAAAAAAAAAGGTACCCTCCTCAATACCCATCACCCACCCTCTCTTCCCTTTCACCCCCCATCAATCCTCAGTTTGTTCTCAGTTTTTAAGAGTCTCTTATGCTTTGGCTCTCTCCCACTCTAACCTCTTTTTTTCCCCCCCCTTCCGCTCCCCCATGGGTTTCTGTTAAGTTTCTCAGGATCCACATAAGAGTGAAAACATATGGTATCTGTCTTTCTCTGTATGGCTTATTTCACTTAGCATCACACTCTCCAGTTCCATCCACGTTGCTACAATGGGCCATATTTCATTCTTTCTCATTGCCACGTAGTACTCCATTGTGTATATAAACCACAATTTCTTTATCCATTCATCAGTTGATGGACATTTAGGCTCTTTCCATAATTTGGCAATTGTTGAGAGTGCTGCTATAAACATTGGGGTACAAGTGCCCGTATGCATCAGCACTCCTGTATCCCTTGGGTAAATTTCTAGCAGTGCTACTGCTGGGTCATAGGGTAGATCTATTTTTAATTTTTTGAGGAAGCTCCACACTGTTTTCCAGAGCGGCTGCACCAATTTGCATTCCCACCAACGGTGCAAGAGGGTTCCCGTTTCTCCACATCCTCGCCAGCATCTATAGTCTCCTGATTTGTTCATTTTGGCCACTCTGACTGGTGTGAGGTGTTATCTGAGTGTGGTTTTGATTTGTATTTCCCTGATGAGGAGCGACATTGAACATCTTTTCATGTGCCTGTTGGCCATCCGGATGTCTTCTTTGTAGAAGTGTCTATTCTTGTTTTCTGCCCATTTCTTCACTGGGTTATTTGTTTTTTGGGTGTGGAGTTGGTGAGCTCTTTATAGATTTTGGATACTAGCCCTTTGTCCAATATGTCACTTGCAAATATCTTTTCCCATTCCGTTGGTTGCCTTTTAGTTTTGTTGATTGTTTCCTTTGCTGTGCAGAAGCTTTTTATCTTCATGAGGTCCCAGTAGTTCATTTTTGCTTTTAACTCCCTTGCCTTTGGGGATGTGTCAAGTAAGAAATTGCTACGGCTGAGGTCAGAGAGGTCTTTTCCTGCTTTCTCCTCTAGGGTTTCGATGGTTTCCTGTCTCACATTCAGGTCCTTTATCCATTTTGAGTTTTTTTTTTTAATTTTTTTTTTCAACGTTTATTTATTTATTTTTGGGACAGAGAGAGACAGAGCATGAACGGGGGAGGGGCAGAGAGAGAGGGAGACACAGAATCGGAAACAGGCTCCAGGCTCTGAGCCATCAGCCCAGAGCCTGACGTGGGGCTCGAACTCACAGACCGCGAGATCGTGACCTGGCTGAAGTCGGACGCTTAACCGACTGCGCCACCCAGGCGCCCCTAGTTTATTTTTGTGAATGGTGTGAGAAAGTGGTCTAGTTTCAATCTTCTGCATGTTGCTGTCCAGTTCTCCCAGAACCATTTGTTAAAGAGACTGTCTTTTTTCCATTGGATATTCTTCCCTGCTTTGTCAAAGATTAGTTGGCCATACGTTTGTGGGTCTAGTTCTGGGGTTTCTATTCTATTCCATTGGTCTATGTGTCTGTTTTTGTGCCAATACCATGCTGTCTTGATGATGACAGCTTTGTAGTAGAGGCTAAAGTCTGGGATTGTGATGCCTCCTGCTTCGATCTTTTTCTTCAAAATTACTTTGGCTATTCCGGGCCTTTTGTGGTTCCATATGAATTTTAGGATTGCTTGTTCTAGCTTCGAGAAGTATGCTGGTGCAATTTTGATTGGGATTGCATTGAATGTGTAGATAGCTTTGGGTAGTATTGACATTTTGACAATATTTGTTCTTCCAATCCATGAGAATGGAATGTTTTTTCATTTCTTTATGTCTTCTTCAATTTCCTTCATAAGCTTTCTATAGTTTTCAGCATACAGATCTTGTACATCTTTGGTTACATTTATCCCTAGGTATTTTATGCTTCTAGGTGTGATTGTGAATGGCATCAGTTTCTTTATTTGTTTTTCTGTTGCTTCATTATTAATGTATAAGAATGCAACTGACTTCTGTACATTGATTTTGTATTCTGTGGCTTTGCTGAATTCATGTATCAGTTCTAGCAGACTTTTGGTGGAGTCTATTGAATTTTCCATGTATAATATCATGTCATCTGCAAAAAGTGAAAGCTTAACTTCATCTTTACCAATTTTGATGCCTTTGATTTCCTTTTGTTGTCTGATTGCTGATACTAGAACTTCCAACACTATGTTAAACAACAGAGGTGAGAGTGGACATCCCTGTCATGTTCCAGATCTCAGGTAAAAAGCTCTCAGTTTTTCCCCATTGAGGATGATGTTAGCTGTGGGCTTTCATAAATGGCTTTTATGATCTTTAAGTATGTTCCTTCTATCCTGACTTTCTCAAGGGTTTTTATTAAGAAAGGGTGCTGGATTTTGTCAAAGGCCTTTTCTGCATCGATTGACAGGATCATATGGTTCTTCTCTTTTTTTTTGTTAATGTGATGTATCACACTGATTGATTTGTGAATGTTGAACCAGCCCTGCATCCCAGGAATGAATCCCACTTGATCATGGTGAATAATTCTTTTTATATGCCGTTGAATTCGATTTGCTAGTATCTTACTGAGAATTTTTGCATCCATATTCATCAGGGATATTGGCCTGTAGTTCTCTTTTTTTACTGAGTCTCTGTCTAGTTTAGGAATCAAAGTAATACTGGATTCATAGAATGAGTCTGGAAGTTTTCCTTCCCTTTCTATTTCTTGGAATAGCTTGAGAAGGATAGGTATTATCTCTGCTTTAAACGTCTAGTAGAACTCCCCTGGGAAGCCATCTGGTCCAGGACTCTTATTTGTTGGGAGATTTTTGATAACTGATTCAATTTCCTCACTGGTTATGGGTCTGTTCGAGCTTTCTATTTCCTCCTGATTGAGTTTTGGAAGAGTGTGGGTGTTTAAGAATTTGTCCATTTCTTCCAGGTTGTCCAGTTTGTTGGCATATAATTTTTCATAGTATTCCCTGATAATTGCTTGTATTTCTAAGGGATTGGTTGTAGTAATTCCATTTTCATTCATGATTTTACCTATTTGGGTTATCTCCCTTTTCTTTTTGAGAAGCCTGGCTAGAGGTTTATCAATTTAGTTTATTTTTTCAAAACACCAACTCTTGGTTTCATTGATCTGCTTTACAGTTTTTTTTTAGATCCTATATTGTTTATTTCTGCTCTGATCTTTATTATTTCTCTTCTTCTGCTGAGTTTAGGCTGTCTTTGCTGTTCTGCTTCTATTTCCTTTAGGTGTGCTGTTAGATTTTGAATTTGGGATTTTTCTTGTTTCTTGAGATAGGCCTGGATTGCTACGTATTTTCCTCTCAGGAATGCCTTTGCTGCATCCCAAAGCATTTGGATTGTTGTATTTTCATTTTCGTTTGTTTCCATATATTTTTAAATTTCTTCTCTAATTGCCTGGTTGGCCCATTCATTCTTTAAAAGGGTGTTCTTTAACCTCATGTTTTTGGAGGTTTTCCAGACTTTTTCCTGTGGTTGATTTCAAGCTTCATAGCATTGTGGTCTGGAAGTATGCATGATATGATTTCAATTCTTGTATACTTATGAAGGGCTGTTTTGTGACCCAGTATGTAATCTATCCTGGAGAATGTTCCATGTGCACTCGAGAAGAAAGTATATTCTGTTGCTCTGGGATGCAGAGTTCTAAATATATCTGTCAAGTCCATCTGATCCAATGTCTCATTCAGGGCCCTTGTTTCTTTATTGACCGTGTGTCTAGATGATCTATCCATTGTTGTAAGTGGGGTGTTAAAGTCCCCTGAAATTATCACATTCTTATCAATAAGGTTGCTTATGTTTGTGAGGAAGTGTTTTATGTATTTGGGGGCTCCTGTATTCAGCACATAGACATTCATAATTGTTAGCTCTTCCTGATGGATAGACCCTGTAATTATTATATAATGCCCTTCTTCATCTCTTGTTACAGCCTCTAATTTAAAGTCTAGTGTGTCTGATATAAGTATGGCTACTCCAGCTTTCTTTTGACTTCCAGTAGCATGATAGATTGTTCTCCATCCCCTCACTTTCAATCTGAAGGTGTCCTCAGGTCTAAAATGAGTCTCTTGTAGACAGCAAATAGATAGGTCTTGTTTTTTTATCCATTCTGATACCCTATGTCTTTTGGTTGGTGCATTTAGTCCATTTACGTTCAGTGTTATTATAGAAAGATATGGGTTTAGAGTCATTGTGATGTCTGTAGGTTTCATGTTTGTAGCGATGTCTCTGGTACTTTGTCTCACAGGATCCCCCTTAGGATCTCTTGGAGGGCTGGTTTAGTGGTGACAAATTCCTTCAGTTTTTGTTTGGGAAGACCTTTATCTCTCCTTCTATTCTAAATGACAGACTTGCTGGATAAAGGATTCTCAGCTGCATATTTTTTCTGTTTATCACGTTGAAGATTTCCTGCCATTCCTTTCTGGCCTGCCAAGTTTCAGTAGAGAGATCTGTCATGAGTCTTATTGGTCTCCCTTTATATGTTAGAGCACGTTTATCCCTAGCTGCTTTCAGAATTTTCACTTTATCCTTGTATTTTGCCAGTTTCACTATGATATGTCATGCAGAAGATTGATTCAGGTTACATCTGAACGGAGTTCTCTGTGCCTCTTGGATTTCAATACCTTTTTCCTTCCCCAGTTCAGGGAAGTTCTCAGCTATGAATTCTTCAAGTACCCCTTCAGCATCTTTCCCTCTCTCTTCGTCATCTGGAATACCAATTATGCATATATTATTTCTCTTTAGTGCATCACCTAGTTCTCTAATATTCCCCTCCATACTCCTGGATTTTTTTATCTCTCTTTATCTCAGCTTCCTCTTTTTCCATAACTTTATCTTCTAGTTCCCCTATTCTCTCCTCTGCCTCTTCACTCCGAGCCGTCGTCGTTTCCATCTTATTTTGCAGCTCATTTATAGCATTTTTTTAGCTCCTCCTGGCTGTTCCTTAGTCCCTTGATCTCTGTAGCAATAGATTCTCTGCTGTCCTCTATTCTGTTCTCAAGCCCAGCGATTAATTTTATGACTATTATTCTAAATTCACTTTCTGTTATATTGTTTAAATCCTTTTTGATCAGTTCGTTAGCTGTCATTATTTCCTGGAGATTCTTTTGAGGGGAATTCTTCCATTTTGTCATTTTGGATAGTCCCTGGAGCAGTGTGGAACTGCGGGGCACTTCCCCTGTGCAGTCTTGAATAACCTGAGTTGGTGGGCGGGGCCACAGTCAGACCTGATGTCTGCCTGCAGCCCACCACTGGGGACACAGTCAGACTGGTATGTACCTTCTCTTCCCCTCTCCTAGGGGCAGGATTCACTGTGGGGTGGCGTGGCCCCTCTGGGCTACTAGCAGTGCACCACTACTGCCAGTGTTGTGGTGCTGGGGATCTGGCGTATTATCTGGGGTGGATCCGCAAGGTTCACAGGGGCGGGATAGGTAGGCTCAGCTTGCTTATCCTTAGGTGATCTGCTTTGGGAGGGGCCCTGCATCACCGGGAGGGAGTCAGACCCGCCGCCACCACCTGAGGGATGGATCCACAGAAGCACAGCGTTGGGTGTTTGTGCGGTGCAAGTAAGTTCTCTGACAGGAACTGGTTCCCTTTGGGATTTTGGCTGGGGGATGGGCGAGGGAGATGGGTCTGGTGAGTGCCTTTTTTCCCTGCCAAGCTGTTCTTTGTCATCCAGGACTCAACATCTCTTTCTCCTATTGTCCTCCAGCCTTCCCGCTCTCTGAGCAGAGCTGTTAACTTATAACTTCCCAGATGTTAAGTCCCACTTGCTGTCCAAACACACTCCACCCAACCCCTCCACTTTTGCAAGCCAGACTCGGAGGCTCTGCTTTGCCTTAGGGCTGCCCCTCTGCCCTGGCTCCCTCCTGCCAGTCTGTGTAGTGTGCACAGCCTCTCCGCCCTTCCTACCCTCTTCTGCAGGCCTTGTCTGCGCTTGACTCCGGAGAATCTGTTCTGCTAGTCTTCTGGTGTTTTTCTGGGTTATTTAGGCAGGTGTAGATGGAATCTAAGTGATCAGCAGGACGTGGTGAGCCTAGCGTCCTCCTACGCCACCATCTTCTTCTTAGGTAGCCCAGAATTTCTAAATCATGACCAATTTGAAATAGAATATTTAATCCCATTTCATACAATAATTATGCCAATATTTAGCAAACTATGTGTCTTAATTTGATTTTGAAACATGATTACCCTGAATATCTTCCAACTACTTTTACTAATATTTTATGGCTTTATTATTGATCAAATCTTTCAATGATATACTCAGGTTAATAAGTCCCATAAATTGACAATCCAATGTTTGATATTTTACTTTACATTTATTTTTACTGTTTATATATTATTAATCTTTAGGAATTGGGGAACTATTGAAGTATGGTGGTTCATCATTAGCCAAAATAAATGATTTTATGAAAAATATATTCTAAGTGTTGTTATTTTATTACTAAATTAATAGAAGCATATTAAATAAATATCAAAAAATTTAAAAATTAGTTATGCTTAATAATATAATTTTAATGGTTGCATCAGATTCCATTTGCATGATATAACACTGAAATTTAAACAACATTGGACATATTGGTCAATTTCAATTTCCTCTCACTATTAATAAAACTGATATGTAAAACTTTTGTGTCTATTCCATGCTTGATAGTTTAATTCAAACCAAACCATTTGCCAAAAAATGCACTATCTTGTTCCTGAAAATAACTTGTCAGCATTAGCTAAGTTAGAACCCTTTCTCATCATTCTTTCTAACCTCCAACCATTTGTGCTCTCTAGTGTCAAATTAATGACTCTCTGGATTTACTATTCTCTCTTTTTTTTTTTTGCTGGTATTTTATTCATTGTTTAAATTTAGTGAGTATTTTGTCACTACTTTTTACATTTAAGGGCACTTAGATAGATGCTTAGAATACAATAGGAGACCAAAACAAAAGATTTGAAGACTCTAGGTGACTAATTAGCTTAGTGCCAATTAAAAGCTATAGTCTGTATTATTTAGCTAGTGTTGATTATGGGAAATGAATATGCTCCCTTTCTAGGTGGAGAGAGGGGCCAGAGAAGGTAAACTGCTTTCTATGGTAGCTGCTATCCATAGCTACTCAGCTTCAGCCTCAAATCTATTTATCTGTTCCTCAAGGGGGGGGGAGGGGAAAAGAAAGAAAAAGAAAAGAAAAGAAAATAGTTATTGTTAAGTACCATTTCCTTAGAAGACATTTTAGCCATCATTTACTTATACTTTGATTTATCTTCCAGCAGCTTATGAAAATATTCTCTCCAAACATCTGTATTATTTTTCTAGGTTTTCCTAATTCCATGCATAATAATTTTCTTTTATTTTATTAAAAAAGTTTTTTTAATGTTTATTTATTTTGAGAGAGAGACACAATGTGAGCAGGGGAGTGGAGGAGAGAGAGGGAGACACAGAATCTGAAGCAGGCTCCAGGCTCAGAGCCTTATGTGAGGCTTGAACTCACAAATGGTGAGATCATGACCTGAGCTGAAGTAGGATGCTTAACCGACTGAGACACCCAGGTGGCCCTTGCATAATAATTTTCTAATGTTAAAATATACTTACAGCAGTGCTCAAAATTGATTGGTCTTGTAACATACTATTGAATCAATTTGATAATATTTTCTTGAAGGATTATCCTTTTGTATTCATAAATAACAGTAGTGTTATTCTTTCAAGGACTACTCCTGAGGTTATATTATCTTCATAAAAGGCACTCTATGCAGGGCACCTGGGTGGCTCAGTCGGTTGAGCATCTGACTTCAGCTCAGGTCAGGATCTCATGGTCAGTGAGTTCGAGCCCCATGTCAGGCTCTGTGCTGACAGCTCAGGGCCTGGAGCCTGCTTCAGATTCTGTGTCTCCCTGTCTCTCTGTCCCTCCCCCACTCATGCTCTGTCTTTCTCTCAAAAATAAGTAAACATTTAAAAGATTAAGAAAAAAAAAGATGCATTTGATGCTGTCTCATTTAAAAAAAATTTTTTTTAATGTTTATTTCTGAGACAGAGAGAGGCAGAGCATGAGTGGAGGAGGGGCAGAGAGAGAGGGAGACACACAGAATCTGAAGCAGGCTCCAGGCTCCGAGCTGTCAGCACAGAGTCTCACACGGGACTTGAACTCACAAACTGTGAGATCATGACCCCAACCGAAGTCAGTCGCTCCACCAACTGAACAACACAGGCACCCCAATGCTGTCTCATTTTTAATATGCTCTGGAACAGAAAATATATTACAATTCTCATGACTGAAGAAATTTTATGTAGTAAGTTTTTAATTACATTTTCCATTGTTTCTACACTTCTAGATTTAGAAAATTATCTTTTACAGTTTTCCAAATGGTGACTGAATTCAGATTTTCAAATGTATTAACAAAATACATTTATACCATTCTCCTATATTCATTAAGAGTTGAGTTTTTCTTATTTCCTATTATAATCCCTTTATAATATATAATAATAATATAATAGTAGTAATTACTATTTAGTAAGTATTTGCTTGGTACTTGGCCTGTATTGATCTTAACTACATTTTTCTCACCTGAGCCTCACAATAATATTCACTATTCACAAATAATTCATTTGAGAATGAGTGGATTCAGCTTTATCTCTGAAACGTATCTCCTAGCTATCCACCCTACTATAATCCACCATTATTTCCCCCTGTTTCCTTCTGGGTTCTCCCTGCCTCCCCCCCCCCCCCACACCTTCTACCTTGTCTCATTTCCACTTTTGCCCAGCTGTATAACACTCTGCACAGCAGTCAGAATGACTTTTTGAAACAAAAATCCAACCACATTATTCTTCTCTTTAAAACTCTCACTGCTCTTTAGAACAAAACCAAATATTTTAATGTAGCCTATGAGGCCCCTCACGCTGCCCACCTATCTCTTCAAAGCCATCTGGTCTTTCTTTCACTTCACTTCACTTTACTGAAATATCATGTGAATTTCTTTCCACTGAAACTTAAATCTTTTATTTCACTTAAGACCATCTGCTTTAAATTCTAATCTGTCTGATAGTTTACATTCTAATTTTTACAGTAATATTGTCACCTAACTTTGTTGATATTTTCCTGGTTTATTTCTACTCAGACTTTTATTTTTAAACTTTCTGTGTTATTTTCTTAACCAGAAGTTTTAGTTAACCAAAGTGCTAGTCTAACAAAGATTTTATCATTTCTATAAAATGGTTTATTTTAAAAGCCTGTTCTATTTCACATTATAAATGTGTTAAGAAAAATTATTCATAATAAAGCAAAAGGATGGCTGTGTATTCATTTAATACCATCCTGGAGCTCTAACCGTCTCACCTAAGTATTAAGTAATCATCCAAGGAATGTCCTTTTGTTTGATATGCTACATACTACTGATTATGGCCCCGTCTGTAAAGTTACATATCAATTTGAAGATGTTTGTACAAAAGAAGCTTCTATTGAATTCTGGTGAGTATAAGATATACCCTTAAAGTAATGATTGTACTGCCTTATAGGACATTAAATGGATTATGGTTATTATTAAACATACTGATTTGATTTCATGTCCTTTAAAAAAAAAACAACTCTGTAAATACCTAGTTTAACAAGTGTTTTTGAAGCAACTTTACCATCTTGCTGATTTCTTTATTGATGAACCAAATATATTTTGGACATACATTCTATATTTATATGAGTACATTTTTAACTTTTTGAAAATTATACTGTGAAAGATGTGAAAGTCTAGCAAAAGAATAACATAAAATAGGAAATGGGGCTTCATAAAGGAAGGAAGGCCAAAGATTTAATAATTTTTGGCCTTCCCACTTCTGGATCATCTAATTATTGGGAAAAGGGAAAGAAACACAAGCAAAGTTTCTTTCAAATTTCTACCCAGTCGCACCCACCCCCTGCCTGCTATTCTCTATGTGTTTACACTGAGGAGGTATTAAGTACACTGAACTCTGAATCAGAAGAGGTTTGACCCAGCCACTGACCCGATGTGTGACCTCAGGAAAGTAGAAATTCATCCAACATCTTCCGGCTCTATTTCAAGATGGAAATGAGATACTATGTTCTAACCCATAACACATAATACACAAATGTAGAGAGAGTCAAGATGTAAGCATCAACGATAACTAGAAAGAGCCTAAAGGAAATATTGTTAGATGGGAAGAACTTTCTAAACATAATGTAAAACCCAATGACATAAATGAAAATATTGGTTCATTTGACTACTCTTTTGTGAATGGCTATTTTACATGCGTGCACAAAATGCAATGATCAAAGCATATGGGAAGATACTCAAACTCGTTAATAATCATGAAATTGCAAATGTATACAATATTATGATAGGATATACAATTTCTGGAAAACCACACAAGAAATTTGAAGGGTTTGTCATTACTAGATGGGAGGATGAGAATTAGGGTACTTTTACTTTCTATCTTATAAATTTTTCTTTTTTGGCTCTTTTGACATAAACATTGATTATATTATTTTTAATCATCATTTCTTTTTTTTTATTAAAATTTTTTTTTCAACGTTTATTTATTTTTTGGGGGACAGAGAGAGACAGAGCATGAACGGGGGAGGGGCAGAGAGAGAGGGAGACACAGAATCGGAAACAGGCTCCAGGCTCTGAGCCATCAGCCCAGAGCCTGACGCGGGGCTTGAACTCACGGACCGCGAGATCGTGACCTGGCTGAAGTCGGACGCTTAACCGACTGCGCCACCCAGGCGCCCCTAATCATCATTTTTAAAAGAGGCATATTTCCTGGGAAGTTATTTTAATAAGTTCATTAAATATTAAAACAATTATAGAATTTTAATGCAACAATATAATACATTTCTTATGTAAAAGCATAACAAAAAAAAGTTTAGTAATGCTCAGTGTTCCTAGAATCATAAATAAGCTGGCACTCCCATTATATATCACATACTATAATTACAATTATGAATTCATGTTATGTTTCTGTGAGAAAATCAAAAAGTAGTTTTCAACTTTTCCACATGCAGAATCTTTAATCAATCCAATCCACTTTTATAAATTTGTCCTAATAAGAAGAAAACATCCAAAAATACATGTATATGGGTGACTGTTTCAGATTTGTTAATACTGAAAAATTAAAAACAATTAGTAATATCTATTAATAGAATACTGGAATACCATACAAGATTTATTTATTTATTTATTTATTTATTTATTTATTTAATTTTATTTATTCCAGTTTGAAACCATAGTTTATTTTTAATGTAGCTCAAAATCTAATAACTGTATATTTTAAAACAGAAAAAAACCTCCTTTAGTTGTCCTTCTTATAGCATTGTTAGCACAAGAAAAAATAAAACACTTCTGGTTTACAAATGATACTGAGTCTTTATGAAAATGAAGGTACTTTATATTTATGGAATTTAAAAGCACAGGACATATTTTTAGAAGACCAAATTTACTTTGACCCATTTATAGTAATATTTGCAGTGTTAGAATGTACTTAAGTAATATATAATTAGGTCAATAAAATAAGGAATCCAAAAGAAACTGGTCTTCTTGAATTATTCACAGCACACATTAGAAACCTTGAGAGAGAACACACATTAGCAACAACGAGAAAACACCAGCAAGCTCAAAGGCAAGTTTGTATGCCGAGTATTTGTAAAAGGTTTAATAAGTATACAGCTTTTCTCGCTTATATAACAGATGCATTTCTATCTGCTTGTGTACAGCGAAGGATGAGAACCTGAATCAACTTACTTATGATTTCAGAAATGTGCTACTTCAGAAATGTATTCCATGAAATTTTCTTCACTGCTCCTACCACTGATTCTTCAAAAAATCAAAGTACACAAGTTCTCATCCCTTGGAACTGTTTTTAAAAACCAGTGCTTTAAATTGAAAGATAGATAGAAACCTAGCATTCCTGGTACAGCACCTGGACTTAATCTTAATTAAAGTAAGAGTTAAATGTACAACAGAAAATCTATCATTTCTTTATCCTTGGAGGAGAGGGATGGAGAAAAAGGGGGGGGGCATTTAAGAGCTGAGTAGGAGTAACAATAACTCATGATACCATCAACTCCATGATGAAGAACCATGGACCTCATCAATTTTGTAATTCATGTTGGATCAAGAACTTTAGTTAACCTCTATGTATATTAATGAATTCAAACCTCATGCTCTCCAAAATATGAAGATGAATAATGTGAGATAAACTTGAACTGCAACAGGTATTTCCTAAGTAGAGGACCAAACACCAAAGGGAATCCCTCCTTCCAACATTTTTTGATATGGTAAGATTTCACTGAAGTGGAAATTCTAACACTTAAATGTGAAATCTCTTGGTCAAGTAAGAAATTACAGCTCTTATGGGTATTATCTTATGTAATCACTATATGTGTTACATATTAAATTAAACCCAGAATTATATGCTTACACAGTTATGGTGGAAATGATAATAATAGATGGTACCAGTGAAAAAAAGGACTATCTTTAACCCCAAAAGAGTAAGGGGGTGAGGAAGTGAAAACAAATAGAAAGCCCACAGAAAGATGGACATTTTCTGACCAGAAAAGGTCATTCCAAACACAGAAATATAAAAAGAAAAGTATTTCCTTATTTCCCCAGAGTGGAAATAATGTGAAACATTTATTTTATGTATCAGACAAGAACACAGCTTACAGTTCTATACCTCTCCAAACTTACAGTTTCCAAACTGGGCTGGGTCTTATAAATTATTTTAATATAGGGTAATATACATAAAATAATACATAATAACATGTTGTATTGTTTGTGTTTGTATTTTTATGTTTAATTTCCTGTTCCTTTTCCCCTCCATAATTAATTTAACACCAACCCCTTTTTTCAAGTCATAGAACCTGATTTTTCACTACCATTTGGTGAGAAATTAAATTCATAAAAAGCAAATTCCCTCAAATTCCAGAGTTTCTCCTTCTATCACTCCAAAACCAGATGCTCCACTTGGGCTCCTACTCCCCTTCTCCCCTTCCTTTGTGACATTTTGCCTGCAATTACTCCTGTCTGTCCTTTATCTTCAATCTCTTCCTTTTGCAATATGAGACTAAAGTGCTCAACATTCTCATTTGAAAATTGAGATAGCTGTCAGACCCAAAATGCCTGCGTGCTAATGCCCTTGGCTCTCCTAACAACAGTAATTTATGCTTTTGGTCTCTTATGTTCTCACTTCCTCAACACACTAAAATTTGAACCCTGCTTCCATGACCCTGACCTAATTCTCTATGTCATATATACAGGAGACTGATATACATGAGTGACTTCTTAATTTTTTTCAATGGGGACAATATTCCTTTAACTTTCTTATTTATGTATTTATTTGTTTATTAATCTATCTATGTACTGTATCTATCTATCTATCTATCTATCTATTTAAATCCAAGTTAGTTAGTATATAGTAAAATAATGATTTCAGGAGTAGATTCCAGTGATTTATCCCCTATGTATAACACCCAATGCTCATCTCAACAAGTGTCTCTTACTTAAGTCTCCTTCCATTTATCCCATCTGTCCACCCACAACCCCTCCAGCAACCCTCAATTTGTTCCCTGTATTTAAGAGTGTCTTATGTTTTGCCCCCTTCCTTGTTTTTACATTATTTTTGCTTCCCTTCCCTTATGTTCATCTGTTTTGTGTCTTAAATTCCTCATATGACTGAAGTCATATAATATTTGTCTTTCTCTGACTAATTTGGCTTAGCATAATACCCTCTAGTTCCATCCACATAGTTGCAAATGGCAAGATTTCATTCTTTTTGATTGCCTAGTCAATCCATTATATATATATATATATATATATATATATATATATATGCACACACATATATATATATATATATACCATTGGTATATATACCAATGGTATATATACCATTATGGTATATATGTATACCATATGTATACCATATACCGTATATATACCAATGGTATATATACCATTATATATATATATATATAATGGTTATATGTATATATATATATATATAATGGTATATATGGTGTATATATATATATATGTATAATGGTATATATGGTATAATGGTGTATATATATATATATATACACACACAAACATATATATATATAAAATGGTATATATATATACATATATACATATGTAATATATATATATACATATATACATATGTGTATATATATATATATATATATATACACCAATTTTTCTTTATCTATTCATCCATTGATTGACATTTGGGCTCTCTCCATACTTTGGCTATTGTTGATAATGCTTCTACAAACATTGGGGTGCACGTGCCCCTTTGAAACAGTGCACTTCTATACTTTGGATAAATACCTGGTAGTACAATTTCTGGGTCATAGGGTAGTTCTATTTTTAATTTTTTGAGGAACCTCTGTACTGTTTTCCAGAGTAACTGCACCAGTTTGCATTCCTACCAACAGTGCAGAAGAATTCCTCCTTCTCCACATCTTGCCAACACCTGTTGTTGCCTGAGTTGTTAATTTTAGCCAGTCTGACTGGTATGAGGTGGTATCTCATTGTGGCTTTAATTTTGTATTTCCCTGATGATGAGTGATGTTGAGCAGTTTTTCATGTGTCGGTTTGCCATCTAGATGTCTTCTTTGGAGAAGTGTCTTTTCATGTCTTTTGCCCATTTCTTCACAGGTTTCTTTGTTTTGGACCTGGACTCTTGTTTTTTGGGAGCTTTTTTATTATTAAAGTTTTTATTTTGCTTTTGTTTCCTTTGCTTCCAGTGACGTGATGAGTAAGAAGTTTCTGTGGCCAAGGTGAAAGAGGTTTTTGCATGCTTTCCCCTAGAGGATTTTGATGGCTTCTTGTCTTACATTTAGGTCTTTCATCCATTTTGAACTTATTTTTGTGTATGGTGTAAGAAAGTGGTCCAGGTTCATTTTTCTGCATGTCACAGTGCAGTTTTCCCAGCACCATTTTCTAAAGAGACTGTCTTTATTCCACTGGATATTCTTTCGTGCTTTGTCAAAGATTCATTGGTCATACATTTGTGGGTCCATTTCTGGGTTCTCTATTCTGTTCCAAGGATCTGAATGTGTGTTTTTGTGCCAGTACCATACTGTCTTGATGATTCCAGCTTTATAATACATCTTGAAGTCCAGGATTGTGATGCTTTCAGCTTTGGTTTTCTCTGTCAGGATTGTTTTGGCTATTTGGGGTCTTTTGTGGTTCCATACAAATTTTAAGATTGTTTATTCTCTGTGAAGAATGCTGGGCTTATTTTGATAAGGATTGCACTGAATATGTAGATTGCTTTGAGTAGTATTGACATTTGAACAATATTTGTTCTTCCAATCCAGGAGCATGGAATATTTTTCCATTTTTTTGTCTTTTTCAATTTCTTTCATAAGCTTTCTATAGTTTTCAGTGTATAGATTTTTCACCTCTTTGGTTAGATTTATTCCTAGGTATTGTATGGTTTTGGGTGCAATTGTAAATGGGATTGATTCCTTGATTTCTCTTTCTGTTGCTTCATTATTGATGTACAGGAATGCAATTGATTTCTGTGCATTGATCTTATATCCTGCGACTTTGCTGAATTTATGAATCACTTCTAGCAGTTTTCTTGTGGAATCTTTTGAGTTTTCCATATAAAGTATCGTGTCATCTGCAAAGAGTGAAAGTTTGACCTCCTCCTGGCCGATTTGGATGCCTTTTATTCCTTTTGTTGTCTGATTGCTCAGGCTAAGATTTCCAATGCTATATTGAATAACAGTGGCAAGAGTGGACATCCCTGTCTTGTTCCTGACCTTAGGTGAAAAGCTGTCAGTTTTTCCCCATTGAGGATGATATTATTGTTGGGTCTTTTGTATATGGCTTTTATGATCTTGAAGTATGATCCTTCTATTCCAACTTTCTTGAGGATTTTTATCAAGAAAGGATGCTGTATTTTGTCAAATGCTTTCTGTGCATCTATTGAGAGGATCATGTGGTTCTCATCCTTTCTTTTATTGATGTGATGTATCACATTGATTGTTTTGCGGATATTAAACCAGCCCTGCATGCCAGGTATAAATCCCACTTGGTTGTGCTGAACAATTTTTTTAATGTATTGTTGGATCCAGTTGGCTAATATCTTGTTGAGGTTTTTTGCATCCATGTTCATCAGGGAAATTGATATGTAGTTCTCTTTTTTAATGGGGTCTTTGTCTAGTTTTGGAATCCAGGTAATGCTGGCTTCATAGAATGAGTTTGGAAATTTTCCTTCCATTTCTATTTTTTTGGAAAAGCTTCAAAAGAATGGATGTTAACTCTGCTTTAAATGTTTGGTAGAATTCCCCTGGACTCTTGTTTTTTGGGAAGTTTTTATTGTTAATTAGATTTTTTACTGATTATGGGTCTATTCAAATTTTCTATTTCTTCTTGTTTTAGTTTTGGTAGTTTACATGTTTCTAGGTATTTGTCCATTTCTTCCAGATTGCCCAATTTATTGGCATATAATTGCTCATAATATTTTCTTATTATTGCTTGTATTTCTGCTGTGTTGGTTGTGATCTCTCCTCTTTCATTCTTGATTTTATTTACTTGGGTCCTTTCCTTTTTTCTTTTTGATCAAACTGGCTAGGGGTTTATCAATTTTGTTAATTCTTTCAAAGAACCAGCTACTGGTTTTTTGTGTTTTTGTGTTTTTTGTGTTTTTTGGTTTTTTTGTTTGTTTGTTTTGGTTTCAATAGCATTGATTTTTTGCTCTAATCTTTATTATTTCCCATCTTCTGCTGGTTTAGGGTTTTATTTGCTGTTCTTTTTCCAGATCTTTAAGTGTAAGGTTAGGTTGTGTATTTGAGACCTTTCTTTTTTCTGTAGGAAGGCCTGTATTGCTATATACTTCCCTCTTCTGACTGTCTTGGCTGCATCCCAGAGATTTTGGGCTGTGGTGTTATCATTTTCATTGGCTTCCATGCACTTTTTAATTTCCTCTTTAATGTTTTGGTTAGCCTATTCATTCTTCAGTAAGATGTTCTTTAGTTTCCAAGTACTTGTTATCTTTCCAAATTTTTTCTTGTGGTTGATTTCAAGTTTCATAGCATTGTGGTCTGAAAATATGCATGGTATTATCTCTATCTTTTTGTACTTGTTGAGGGACGATTTGTGTCCGCGTGTGTGATCTATTCTGGAGAATGTTCCATGTGCACTCAAGAAGAATGTGTATTCTGCTGCTTTAGGATGAAATATTATGAATATATCCATTAAGTCCATCTAGTCCAGGGTGTCATTAAAAGGAATTGTTTCCTTGTTGATTTTCTGTTTAGATGGCCTGTCCATTGCTGTAAGTGGGGTGTTGAAGTCCCCTACTATTAAGGTATTATTATCAATGAGTTTCTGTGTTCATGATTAATTGATTTATTTATTTGGGTACTTCCATGTTTGGAGCATAAGTGTTTACAATTGTTAAATCTTCTTGGTGGATAGACACATTATGATATAATGCCCTTCTTCATCTCATTACAGTCTTTATTTTAAAGTCTAGATTGTTTTGGGGTGCCTGGGTGGCTCAGTTGGTGAGGCATCCGACTTTGGCTCAGGTCATGATCTCTTGATTTGTGAGTTTGAGTCCTGCCTTGGCCTCTGTGTTGACAGCTCAGAGCCTGGAACCTGCTTCTGATTCTGTGTCTCCCTCTCTTCCTCTGTCCCTACCCTGTTCATGCTCTCCCTCTCTCTCTCAAGAATAAATAAAACATTAAAAAAAAAAAAAGTAAAGCCTAGATTGTCTGATATAAGTATGACTGCTTTGGCTTCCTTTTAGTGACTATTAGTGTGATAGATGGTTCTCCATCCCCTTACTTTCAATCTGAAGGTATTTTAAGGTGTAAAATGGATCTCTTGTAAACAGCATATAAATGGATCCTCTTTTCTTATCCATTCTGTTACTCTATGTCTTTTGATTAGGACGTTTAGTCCATTGATATTTGGAGTGAGTACTGAAAGATATGAATTTGTTGCCATCATTGTGTCTGTAGAGTTGGAGTTTCTGGTGGTATGCTCTGTTCCTTTCTAGTCTTCGTTGTTTTTGGTCTTTTTTGATTTTTTTTTCATCTTTTTTTTTTCCCTTAGAGAGTGCCTCTTAAAATTTCTAGCAGGGTGGGTTTAGTGATCACGAACTCCTTTAATTTTTGTTTGCCTGGAAATCCTTTTATCTCTTCTTATATTTTGAATGACAGCCTTGCTGGATAAAGAATTCTTGGATGCATATTTTTCTGATTCAGCATATTGAAATATCCTGCCACTCCTTTCTGGCCTGCCAAGTTTCTGTGGACAGGTCTGATGCAAACCTGATCTGTCTTCCTTTGTAGGTTAAGGACTTTTTCCCTTGCTGCTTTCATGATTCTTTGCCTGAGTATTTTGTGAATTTAGCCATGATATGCCTTGTTGATGGTCGGTCTTTGTTGAATTTAACGGGAGTTATCTGTGCTTCCTGGATTTTGATGTCTGTGTCTTTCCCCAGGTTAGGAAAGTTTTCTGCTAGGATTTGCTCACATAAACCTTCTACCCACTTTTCTCTCTCTTCATCTTCTGGGCCCCCTATGATTCTCATGTTATTCCTTTTTAATGAGTCACTGAGTTCTCTAATTCTTGTATAGTTCTCTTTTGCCTTAGTCTCCCTTTTTTTTTCTGCTTCATTATTCTACATAAGTTTGTCCTCTATATCACTGGTTCGCTGCTCTGCTTCATCCATCCTTGCCACCGTGGCATCCATTCAAGATTACATCTCAGTTATAACATTTTTAATTTCATCCTTACTAGATTTTATGTTTATTATCTCCACAGAAAGGGATTCTATGCATTTTCCAGCCCCAGCTAGTATTATTATTATCATGATTCTAAATTCTGGTTCAGACATCTTGCTTGTATCTGTGTTGATTAAGTCCCTGGCTGTCATTTCTTCCTGTTCTTTCTTTTGGGGTGAATTCCTTCATTTCATCATTTTGAAGGAAGAAAAGGAATTAATAAAATTAAAAAAATTAAAATTAAAAAATGAAAACAACACAAAAAAATCAAATACTGGATGCTATATCCTGTGTTTTGGTCTGGTTGTTGAAAGAAACTTTGTACAATAGAGTTGTACAAATTTTGTAAAATAGAGTTTACAAACTTTGTAAAATAGAGAAAAGAAAAAAAGAAAACATTTGAAAATTAAAAAAATGAACACAATAAAATAGAATAAAATGAAATGATGAAAGTAAAATAGAATTTAAAAAATTTACAAAAAATATAGTAGAAGAAAATTAAAGAAAATCTTTTTTATAAAACTGGAAAATAAAATATTTTTTTTCTCTTTCTGTATTCACGAATAAAAGAAAAAGAAAAAAAATAAATAAATGGGTCAGTGAACAGAATGAAATACGATGGAAATTACCTCTAGTTTCCCCTGGAAGTCAAACTATGAAGCACTTTACAGTCCGCAAACTAAGCTGGCAGAGAGACCTGTGGTGTTCCTCAAGAGTGTGGTTGGCCCAGTTGGGCAGGTTTTGCTGTAACAGCTCCATTCTCCACTAGATATTGCTGCTTAGTTTACTGGGGTTGATGGTTGTGGTGTGTGTAGGCATGTAAGAGTGTGTGCAGCAGGGGAGAAAATGGTGTCACCCAGCGACCCAGTCCCTAGTTTCAGACTCTGTGCTCTCCCCATAGGACAATCAAGCACCCCTACTTTTCTCTGTCTTCAGTCCACTCCTTGCTTCTACACTGTCCACAACCAAACCATCAGCCTTCTAGGCAGCACCTCCTTCCCAAATTTTATATCAGATGGGGCTGTGTTTCCAAATCCCTCACTTCTGAAGGCCCTGTAGCTTTGACCCTCTCAGACCCTCTGGAGGAGGGTCTTGCAGAACAATGGAACATTCATGTGACCATGATGCTGTATATGCCCAGAGACTGTGGCTGGGTGCCAGCCTGCCCCAGAAAATGTTGGCACAATTGTGTAGCAGTAGCATTTCAGGGATTATGGTAAATCACAACACACATCTGGCATCAGGCTTCACCCTTAACATCCTTATTCCAACACCAGTGAATGTGGTTGTTCTCTGGGTCCACTAGGACCTTTGCCTGTGGTGAAGCTGTACAGTCTCTACCAAATGTCCTCCCAAAATGAGAACCATCTCTTCCCATGTGACCCGAGGACCCCTCAGACCTCACTTTCTGCTCCTGGGGATTAGCTCCTCCAGGTATTTCTGCTCCTCCAGGTATTGAGCTGCAGAGTTTCAAACTCTGTTCTCTCCCTGTTTATAGAGTCTTAATGGAATTTAAACCCTCTCATTTCTCCTTTCTCCCTTTTCTGTTCAGTCTTTTGTGGCTATTTCCTCTTTCTCTCCAGTTGCTTTGGGGAGGGGTACTTTTACTGTACTCTCCCCCCATGTCCATCCTCTCTCTGCAAGCAAAAACAGCTCCCTACCATGTGAGACTTGTCGCTCCCTAAGTTCATCTCTCCATGCTGCGTACCTGTCAGAGTTTTTGGTTTAAGTTGTGCAGATTGTTGTGTTAATCCTCAAATCAAGTTTCCTAGGTGTGTAAGATGGTTTGGTGTTAATCTAGCTTCATTTCAGGGACTAGAGAGGCAAAAAAACTTTCATGCTGCTCCGCCATCTTGGCCCCTCTCAGAAAGTGTCTTTCTTTTACTTTCTAATGATACATTTGACCTTCTGATGATTCCTTTTTTATCTGAAATCTGACGTCTTGAATCCTGTAGGGTGATTCCCTTCTGACTCATTGAACCTCTTGTTGACCTGTATTACTGGATTCAGTTCCTCTGCCTGCCTTGTCAAAATTTGCGTGTGCTGATCTCAGTCTTTTCATTTCACTTTGCAACTTCTCCCAAATAACTTTACACACTTTTGTGGTTTGAAGTAATGCGAAGTTTTTACTGCAATTATGCTTCCTAACTATGTATTTCTAATAATTTTTTCCTGAACTTCAAGCTGTAAATGCGCCTGCCCGATATGCGGCCATATCTTGACATTCCACAGACATTTTAGGCTGTATATATCAAAAAATAAATTCACTATTTTTGGGCCCTCTCCTTGACATTCCCTTGCATTTTTGTTTCAGTTTGTGTTCCCTTCAATTCATTCAGTTACCTATTTCAGAAACATGTCAATCATCCTTATGACCTCTTCCTTCTTAACCCAGAAACACAACATTCAGTTGTACAGTTTATACACTGAAAATGTAGGCCCAGACCTGACCATAGGGATGGATTCAGGAGTTGGCAAATATTTTTCTGTAAAAAATATTCAGGAGTTGTATATAGTAAATACTTTGAGTTTTGCATAGCATATGGTTTTTCTGTTGCAACTACCCGATTCTGCTGCTGTAATGTGAAAGCGCCATAGACAACATGTAAACACATGAATGTGGCTGTATTCCAATGAAAATTTTCTTACAGTAACAGGTACAGTGTGCCATTTCCTGGGATGGAGCTAGGATTGCTGAAATTCAGCCTATGTTCTACTTGGCTAAACCATGGGTCCAACCCAGGCAATGTTATTGGACTAGAAGTCATCATGCCTTTAGCCTCCATCTCTAAATTTGATCATCTCATCATTTTAATTTTACTTTCCAAATATTTCTTGAATACATGCCTTTTCTTTTCTAAATTTGTTGCCATTAACTAAATTTAGTCCTCAACTAGTATTTCAAAGCCTTCCTAGTCTGACTTTCAAATCTTATAAACAAATCTTATAAACAAAATTCAAATCAAACCATGCCACCCACAACATGAAAAGAAAGTTCTTATGTACTTTATTGAAAGCACATTTGATATGATTTTCTAGTCTTATCTGCTATCACCTTTTCTGTTGAGCTTTGTATTCCAGTAACACTGAATCATCTGTAGTCCCAAGAAGGAGTTATCTCTATTTATCCACTATCTCTTCTTTTTTACTGCCTTCCCATTTTCAAATTTTCACATACCAAAGTCACTTTCAGACTCTAATACTAGCCCCAATTCTCATATTTCTACAAATACTTCCCTTTAATATCCTACAACCACTGACAGAATTAACAACTCCCTCTTCTTTGCAATTTATTAAGCTTATACACATATCAGTAACCGAACATATAACACTGCATATACACAGATATATCTGACTATACTTTTTTCTGCCTTAGTAGACCATATGCTCTTTAAGCTCAAGGATTGTATTTCAGTCATCTGTGAGTGTACAGTGCTTAGCATAAGTCTCAGCATGGCGTGAATTCTCAATATTTGTTCAACTGAACTGACCTGAATTCTACTTTAAGACTGAAATTTGAAAGAAGCTACTGCCCTGATGCTGCTTCCCAAAGAGGTCAGAAATACTGAGATGTTTATATTTTGAATGCAGAAAGAACTTCCAGATCATTATAGACCTTGGATGGAAATTGCTAACAAACTCCCTCACTTGATTGAGAGTCACCAGCTTCAAGCTCAAGTGGACAAGGTATATCTTTTTTTCATTATTCTCCTTAAGTTCTTCTCACCTTCCTATTTTCATCCCCGTACCACTTTTTTTTCTCAGCACTGTGAAAGTGTGTCAAGGACCCAGGGACACCAAATGTTGCCACTGAGATTACCAAAAAGGGTATCTCACATTTCCTAAAGAGTGGAATGACTACTTCTTCATATGACACATGTATTTCCATAAAATTTCCAGAGTCTGCACAAAACAATTTCTGGAACATATTAAGCCCTCAACAAATATTTGCCTGAAAAAGGAAGGCAGTCTGGTTGGGAATTGTAGGCAAGTTGATGGATAAGGTCTACCTTGAGAAGGATGAGCATAGGAATTCTCAGTGTCCTCATTGCATGTCACATGGTCAGGTTTCCTCTGCCTTAATTTTACCATCCGGGTCTTAGAGAGTATTGGACTCAAGAGAATTGCTGAGTTTTAAAGTCAGGGTTGGTAGGTCTGCAAAAATAATTGATAAAAGGAGCAATATTTTCCAAGAGTGAATAAGAGACAGTGAAATTTCTTGGTCCTGGAAGTACTGACATTACCACACAGTAATAATAAGAAGATATAATTGGAAGAATATAGACTTTGATTTGGAAAGACCTGAGTTTGAATCTTGGTTTTTATCACTTAGTAGCTATCTAACTTGTAAACAGATTACTTCACCCAAGTAACTCTGCTTCATTATTTATAGAAGAGGAGTAATTCTGGTGTCATAGAGTTGTGGGAACTACATGGCTTTGAATAACCCTCTGTATTCCTTGCTACTTCACAGTGCTCAATATATATTTATATTTCCATCTAGTCTCCTCTCCATCAGCTTTAATCCCACGTATTTGGAATACCATGTGGTTTCAGAGATACAAGAAAGGTTTTTCATTCTCTCAAACTCTCCATCACTGACTTAAACATATTTAGTATCTATAAATACTAATGCATTTAAATATACTTCCTAGATGTCTGCTAAGTTCAGGCACAAGATTGGAAATCCTGGAAAAGATTCAAGAGACTGTCTTCAACATTTATGAAGATGGCAAATTAAACCTAAGAATGTATTTTCCTGCTGCATAAAGTCTTATCAATATGACAAAGAAATACAAGAAGAAGAAGAAAAATAATAAAATATCTTTAAAAGCAGGAAAACAAGAGAAAGTACCAAAGGTGGATAAAACTTAAAAAACTGTATCACATCAAGCAAATTACATCAGAGTCTGTGGTATGCATGCCAAGCATTCAACCAAAGTAAATTAAGCCTCTGTAGCCTCCCTCTCCCATGTCAGAGTAACAGGACATAGAAACAAGGTGGAGTCTGGGATAGTCTGTAGAAGGACAGATTAAGATTCAATTTGTGAACTACACAATTCTCTGCACCAGGCTTTCCTCAGGTTCTGTTTGATTAAACTGTCATGAGTGAAATGAAAGACTCATTGAATTGGTGCTCTGCATATGTTAAATATCAATGAGAAAAAACTAGGAGTGTCCAGCTAACTTCTGGCCACTGAATACATGGGAGATGGGGAAACAGCTTAGTACAGCAGTGAAAATAATCCCCAGACACTTCTACTGGGTTGAATAGTGTTTCACCAGAAATAGTGTCCATTTGGAAACTGTGACTGTAACCTTATTTGGAAATAAGGTCTTTGCAGATAAAATCAAGGTAAATGAGGTCATACTGTATTAGGGTGCACTCTAATCCAATATGACTGGTGTATTTATAAGAAGAAAGAAATATGGCCAGAGACCTACGAACGATTGGGGAAGAACACCATATGAAGATAGAGGCAGAGATAGAAATAATGTATGTATAAGCCAAAGTGTCAACAGTTGCTGGTAATCACCAGAAACTGAGAAGGGAACATGGAACAGATTGTCCCTCAGAAATTCCAGAGGGAACCAACCTTACAAACACCTTAATTTGAGACTTCTATTGTCCAGAATTGTGAGTTCTATAGTTTTAAGCTTCTGAGTTTGTGTTCATTAGTTGAGGCAGCCCTAGGAAACTATTACAACACTCTTGGCCAGTCTCTACATTTCTAATTACTTAAAAAAACATCTAACTACATGAAACCACTTTTAAGACTTCACTGGGGCACTTGGCTGCTCAGTTGGTAAAGCATGAACCTCTTGATCTTGGTGTTGTAGGTTTGAGTCCCACACTGGGTGTAGGGATTACTTTTAAATAAAAAAAAAAAAAGATTTTTAAAAAAGGACTTCACCAGCTCAGGCTCATACTGAATCAATTGGAAATCAGTCATAAAAAGTAATCATTATGGTTTCCAGGGCCATATATGGAGCTACAGACTAAAAACATGTTCTCTTGAGACCTTTACTTTGCGCAGGCAACACAATAATTGAATTTACAGTTTTGATCTTAAAGTACCTCAAGGCCAACCACCTTGCTCTTAGAAAGCCCCAATATACCTATCTATGTTTAGGTACAAAACAAACAAACTTGTTTTTGGTTTAGATGCATCCATCTTCTTCCCGAAAGCGTCCCCTTTCTCCACTCCACTGCTACAAAACATTACAGGCAACAGACTTGCTCAGAGGAAGCTACACAAGAGGAATCTCAGTAGGATTCTGGAAACATGATAAGGGAAGCTATATTAGCTATTATTTCTGGTAAAACTGACCACCATTCCTGAACATGAATAAATAATATCAAATTACCATGTGATATAAAGAGAAGGGGTAAGTCAAAAAGCAGTAAGAAGGGTCTGGACATTCAGAACAAATGGCTGTGATGAATCAATGTTTTTAAACATATTAAAGCAGCAGAATACCCATTCTTTTTGAAAGCACATGGAACATTTAGAGAATGGATAATTTACTGGGGCACAAATCACCCTTCAACTACAAAAAGATCGAAATCATACCATGAATATTTTATAACAACAATGCCATGAAGCTTGAAGTTAACCACATGAAAAATTATGGAAAGACCACAAATACATGAAAGTTAAAGAACATCCTACTAAAGAATGAGTGGGTTGACCAGGAAATTAAAAATGAAAGTAAGAAGCATATGGAAGCAAATGAAAATGAAAACATGACAGTTCAAAACCTTTGGGATGCAGAAAAGGGAGTCCTAATAAGGAAGCATATTGCAATACAGGCCTATCTAAAGAAGAAATAAAAGTCTCAAATATACAAGCTAGAAGAGGAACAATAAATAAAGTCTAAAGCCCATGAAAGAAGGGACATGATAAAGATTAGAGAGGAAATAAGTGATAGAGAAACAAACAAACAAACAAACAAAAACAGCAGAACAGATCAGTAAAACCAAGAGCTGGTTCTTCAAGAGAATTAATAAAATTGATAAACCCTTAGCCAGACTTAACAAAAAGAAAGGAGAAAGGACCCAGAAAATAAAATTGCAAATGAAAAGGGAGAGATCACAATCAATACCACAGAAATACAAACAACTATAATAAAGCCTTATGAAAAATTATATGCCACCAAACTGGGCAATTTGGAGAAAAATGGACAAATTCCTAGAAACATACAAACTACCAAAACTGAAACAGGAAAAACTAGAAAATTTGAGCAAATCCATAACCAGCAAAGAATTTGCATCAGTAATCAAAAATCTCCCAACAAACAAAAGTCTTCTCAAACTGTTCCAAAAACTAGAAATGAGAGGAAAACTTCCAAAGTCGTTTTACAAGGTCATCATTATCTTGATTCCAAAACCAGACAAAGAGCCCACTAAAAAGGAGAATTACAGGCCAATATTCCTGATGAACCTGGATGTAAAATTTCTCAACAAGATGCTAGCAAATCAAATTCAACAGTATTAAAAGAATTATTCACCATTATCAAGTGAGATTTATTTCTAGACTGAAGGGCTGGTCAATATTCACAAATCAATCAATGTTATACACCACAGTAATAAAAGAAAGGGCAAGAACCATATGATCCTATCAACAGATCCAGAAAAATCATTTGACAAAATATAGCATCCATTCTTGATAAAAACCTTCAACAAAGTAGGGATAGATGGAACATGCCTCAACATCATAAAGGGCA
The DNA here is from genome assembly GCF_018350175.1 of Felis catus. Classification (NCBI taxonomy): domain Eukaryota; kingdom Metazoa; phylum Chordata; class Mammalia; order Carnivora; family Felidae; genus Felis; species Felis catus. Next base: position 42,518,380 of record NC_058371.1, on the reverse strand, counting down.
TATATGAAAGATCCACAGCTAATATCATCCTCAATGGTGAAAAACTGAGAACCATTTCTCTATGGTCAGGAATAAGACAAGGATATCTATCTACTCTCACCATTACTATTTAATATGGTACTGAAAGTCTTAGCCTCAGCAATCAGACAACAAAAAGAACTAAAAGGCATCCAATTGGCAAGGAAGACGTTAAACTTCTTCTCTATGTGCAGAGAACATTATACTCTATGTAGGAAACCCAAAAGTTATAAAATTGTTAGAACTAATACATGAATTCAGTAAAGTCACAGGATATAAAGTCAACATATAGAAATCTGTTGCATTTCTATACACCAGTAATAAAGCAGCAGAAAAAGAAATAAAGGAATTGATCCCATTTGCAATTGCACCCAAAACAATAAGATACATATGAATAAACCTAACCAAAGAGGCAAATGATCTGTACTCTGAAAACTATAGAACACTTATGAAAGAAACTGAAAAAGACACAAGAAATGGAAAAAACATTCCATATTCATGAATTGGAAGAACAAACATTGTTAAAATGCCCATACTACCCAAAGCAATGTATACATTCAATGCAATCCCTATCAAAATACCACCAGCATTTTTCACAGAGCTAGAACAAACGATTCTAAAATTTGTATGGAACCACAAAAGACCCCAAATAGCCAAAGCAATCCTGAGAAAGAACAGCAAAACTGGGGGCATCACGACTCCAGACTTCAAGCTTTAATGCAAAGCTTGTCCTCAAGACATTTGTCCTCAAGACAATATGGTACTGGCACAAAAACAGACACATAGATCAGTGGAACAGAATAGGAAACCCAGAAATGGACCCCCAACTATATGGTCAATTCATCTTTGACAAAGCAGGAAAGACTATCCAATGGAAAAAAAGACAGCCTCTTCAACAAATGGTTTTGGGAAAACTGGATGACAACATGCAGAAGAAAGAAACTGGACCACTTTCTTACCCAAAACACAAAAATAAATTCACCATGGATGAAAGACCTAATGTGAGACAGGAAACCATCAACATTCTACAGGAGAACATAGGCAGAAACCTTTCTGACCTAGGCCATAGCAACTTCTTATGAGACATGTTGCTAGAGGCAAGGGAAACAAGCAAAGATGAACTATTAGGACTTCATCTTGATAAAAAGCTTCTGCATAGTGAAGGAAACAACCAACAAAACTGAAAGGCAGTCTACAGAATGGGAGAATATATTTGCAAATGACATATCAGATAAAGGGTTAGTATCCAAAATCTATAAAATATTTACCAAAGTCAACACCCCGAGAAACAAATAATCCAACTAAGGAATGGGAAGAATACATGAATAGACATTTTTCCAAAGAAGACATCCAGATGGCTAACAGACACATGAAAAGATGCTCAACATCACTCATCATCAGGGAAATACAAATCACAACCACAATGAGATACCACCTCACTCCTGTCAGAATGGCTAAAATTAACATAAGAAACAACAGGATAAGGCTAGGATAAGGAGAAAGGGGAACCCTCTTACACTTTTCTCCTCTGGAGAACAGTATGGAGGTTCTACAAAAAGTTAAAGAAAAGAACTACCGTACAATCCAGCAATTGCACTACTAAGTATTTACCCAAAGGATACAAAAATACAGATTCAAAGGGGTGCACATGCCCTGATATTTATAGCAGCATTATCAACAATAGCCAAACTATGGAGAGAACCCAAATGTTCATAGAGTGATTGAATGGATAAATAAATTGTGGTACACATGTATAATGAATATACATGATATGTAATGAATATTCATATATAATATGAATATTACTCACTGATTCATCTATATGAATATTACTCAGCCATCAAAAAGGAAAATCTTGCCATTTAAAATGATGTGAATGGAGCTAGAGTATATTATGCTAAGCAAAATATGTCAGTGTGAGAAAGACAAATACCATATGATTTCACTCATATGTGGAATTTAAGAAACAAAACAAATGAACATATGGGAGGGTAAAAAAAAAAAAGAAAAAGAAAGAAGAAAGGGGGAAACTAACCATAAGGGACTCTTAAAGATAGAAAAGAAACAGGGTTGATGGAGGGAGGTGGATGGGAGATGGGCTAGACACGTGATGGGTATTAAGGAGGCTACCTGTTGTGATGAACACTGTGTGTTGTATGTAAGTGATGGGTCACCGAATTCTACACCTGAAACCAATATTGCACTGAATCCTAACTAACTAGAATTTGAATAAAAATTTGAAAAAAAAAAAAAAAAGACTCAGGAGAGAAAAAATGAACATTTAAGAAACATTGACAAATAATGAAATTAATGAAATGTATGGTCAACTTTTGTTTTGTATGGTTAATCTTAATAAGCACTGCTATGTGGCTGTGAAATAAGAAGGAATTTCTAAAATAATGTGTGCCTGCATGTATGTGTATGTATGTAGTCTTGTGGCCAAAGTGCATTAACATGATGATGGAGCTAAAATTCCATATTTATTTTTAACAAGAAGTTTAAAAAATTTGGAAGTTGTAAATATAAAATAATGTTTAGTTTGTTATGCCATGTAAAAAGTACATGAATAAATATATGTATATTTAACAGCAAGGTGAGAAAATTTGCCTTGTCAGTCATCATGACATATAAAACTACAAAATTTGAGACCAGATGATATAGGGCAGCAGTAACAATGAGCACCCAAAACTTTAATACAGAACTGACATACAGACCCACACACATGTGAAATGTTACTATATCACAGAGGAAATGATAGATTAGAAGGGAACATAATGGTGCTAGAATGACCGATTATCCATACATATGGCAGCACAGAGCAAAAGAATACATTGATTGGATTGGCTCCTTGTGTCATAAACAAAAATATATTCATTCCAGATGGATTAAGAATTTAAATGTAAAAGACAAAAATTAAATGTTTTACAAGAGAATTGAAGAGAATATGTACTTGGACTAAGGAAGATTTCCTAATGACTAAGATTGGGATGTTTTTATGATAGACTTCATTTCACTAAAATAGAGCCTCTTTTCCTCAAAATAGACTATAAAGAAAATGAAAAGCCAAGCCACAAACTGAAAAATGCTATCATGTATATAACTGAGAAAAAGATTTGCATCCTGTATATATAAAGTCCTGGAAATCAAACAGAAAGAGAAACAACCACATTAAAAAAAAAAAATGTGGTATAAACAGGAACAGACCTTTTACAAACTAGCAAACATAAATGACCAAGTGACATTGGAAGATGGTAACCTGTATTAATAATCAGGAAAAGAAAAAGTGTAATGGAATTGGATTTTACAACTTTCGTATTTACTTTCCATCTCACAATAAAACACAAATATGAAATGAAGTTGATTTCTTTAAACTGAAGAAAACATTAAGTTTATGACTTACTCTCTCCCTAACTATTTTATCCGGGTTTTTTTTTTTTTTTTTTTTTTTTTTTGTAGAAAAAAATTTCCATTACAAAGGGTATTTGTTGTTGCTGTTTACTTTTTCTAAATCATTTTGATGTTTAAAAAAAATGTGTGGGTTTGCTTGGAAAGAGGAACCCAGGGACTCTGGGTTGTGCAGGAAATTTCCAAAAAAAAAAACCTCTAACCAAAAGCCACATTCTCAACTTGGACCCTGTTCCTTTACCTTGGCTGCACTCTAGGTAACCAATAGGGACTTATAGCTATAGAGCATTTGAAATGTGGTTAAGACAAATTGCGATGTAAGCTACTTACTGGATTCTGAAGACTTACCCTAAAAAAGAGACTGCAAATCATCTCAATATTTTTATACTGATTATGTGTTAATAATATTATGCATATATTGACCTAGAAAAAAAATATGTTACTAAAACAAATTTCATGTTTCTTTTACTAATTTCTTTAAATGTCTCTTGTTAGGGTGGCTGGTGGCACCAGCGACCAAGAATCGCACGAAGAGTAGAACAACTAGCAGGACAGAGTTTATTCATTCTCCAAGAGAGGAGAGGGGCCAGATATCAAGAGAAACGGTGGCCCGAGTTTGTATTAGGCTGGGCCTCTTAAAGGGTTTTAAGGTTGTGAGAGGTTTGCAGCCACACCCATGGTGGGGCGGGACTGGGAGGTGACAAGTTTCTCAGGATGCTCTGTCCCAGGCTCTGCTGGGATGTGGGTTATGGTCCCAGGCTAGAGAAGGTTAAGTTTTATAGTTGTGGTCTATTTTCTGAGACTGAAGGGCACCACGACCTGAAAGAGAAAGAGGCTCAAACACGGACATCTGCAGGGTTTCTCGATAAGCTTGCCTAGGGAGGGGCCTTTAAGTAGAACCTTTTTTGCCGTTCTTCCTGGAAATTTTTTAATTACATGTGTGGTTTCCATGTTTCTAGCAGGCAGTGCTGACTTGGGAGAACAGGGCAATTGTCGGTAGAACTGAAGTAGCATCCGGGCTCAGTCCCTGCCGGCTCTGTGACCCTGACCCTACCCTTTTTGACTTAGTTGTGTCCTGTGGAATTGGGGGGCAAGACAGAACAACATCCGGCATGGGAAGTTTTTAGCAGTGTGCCTTGGAAACGCTTTCCAAGGCACCTTACAACAAGTGCTTAATAACTATGGTCATAATTCTCAAGCCGGTTCCTGTTGAAATGCAACATCTCAGCAGTCACTCCCCCACCTCATACACGCACACGCAAACGCACGCGAGCCTAGAGCACATTGCATTTGCGATTCAGAGCCAACTTTTAGGAGGAAGGAACACGCAGCTGCGCGGGGCGAACAGACATGGGAAGGCTGCCCCTTGGCGGAGAGCGGAGGAAGGATTCCGTCGCCGAGGCTCTAGAGCAAGCTGCGGAGAGCCTGGGCGGGAGGGGCAGCGGGTCTGAGGCCGCAGAGGCGGTTCCTGGCGCTTAAAGGGATACACAAGACGTCCACCGCCGCCTCTTGGGGCACTTAAAGACCCAGAGAAGGACCCCTGGGAAGATCTGGATCAGGCTGTGTCTACAGCTGGGGAAGAGATAGGGGGACCAAGGAAAAAGGACGAGATGAGGAGGGGCTGTGCCAGGAAGGTGGAACTCACTGTTTCAGTCAACCAAGACAGGCAAGGGTGTTCCAGACAAAAGTGAGAAACTGTTTTGTTGGGGCAGAGCTGTCAACAATTGACTTCTGTACGGGTGTGGTTTTCATGAAGACATCATCTGTAAATCCCCTGGTGATACGTATCAGAGAAAAAGGGCATGGAGAGGTGAAAACACCCAGCCACGGTCACTGGAAGGTTTCAAACAGGACTGAACAACTCTGGCCCAGCTCAGCCAACACCCCCTAGGGATTTGGTCAAACTCCTAATTGCACTGTTTCTCCTTTTACTTCGGAATTAAACAGAGAAAGTAACACTCACAGTGCAGGCTTGTTACCAGGGTTAAATGATACCAAGGAAGCAGAGGTGCCTTGATACGTAGGACTGTAAAAGTTGCCATGATAGACTCCATGAAATAGGTGATCTCAGTCTTGTAAATTAATTATTCTAGAACACTACACACTCTGTCAGTTCAGTGAAGGTGACTAGCGTCTGGGAGCAACCATGGGCGCAATTTAGGAGTTTGGATGGAGTGGTTAGGTAGTTCCTGAGCAAGGTCCCCTGAAATGCCTCAGATACTGCAGTGTCCTAAGATTGGGGGAAATGGGGTGTGCATGGAGGCTCTTAGTTCCTTCACTAAAATATAACCTGCTCCTTATACACATAGAACCCTTCACGTCAAAGAACCCCTGTGCTCATCCTCACCGTGCAACTGATAATCTCTGGATATTCTCTTGAACAGATGCCCCTCCTGACCTGCCAGTTCCTCCAGAGTTACCGGGAACAGCGCCTGGCCCACTTGGTTCTGAGCTTTATTACCATGGGATATGTCTGGCAGAAAGGAGAGACGCAGCCCAAAGAGGTAAGGGGACAAAACACATGCCTGTCTTGTCATCTGGCAAGCCTGCTGCTCCTGAAGTATACTCACTGCTTGGCTCCACACTGTTTTCCTGGAAAATAGGTCCTTTCTTGTTCTTTTCTTTGGCTGTCAGTTGAAGGAAGGACAAATTTTTTCCCTAAGAAGCTAATTTTCTTTAGGAGTTGTAGCCATTCATTAGCTTTCACATCTTTTTTTTTTTTTTTTTTTTTTTTTCTGGCAAGAATGTTTAACAAGTTGCATATGAAGGCAAGAACTGAGATCTCATTAAAAAAAGAAACAATAATAGCTTACACTTGCAGCATTCTGTATTCCTTTGCACATATATTATCGCCTGATTTTCTCAATCCCATGAAGTAAACAGAACTCCACTGTGCCCATTTTACAGACAGCTGAGGACTACAGAAGACAAAAATCCTTCTCCAGAGTCAGATAGCAAGTTAGTGTAAAATGCAAGGCCATGCTTAGACCTTCTGATTCACTAATGTAACCTTCTTTCCCTAAAAGGCACCCATTGACATTAACAAGATTACTTTTAATTTTTTAATACTCTGCTCTTTCTACTGATTATTGATCTCTTAATAATTCATTTAAATCTCTTCTAAATCTTTACTTAACCTTTTATAGTTTCAGCCTGAAGCTGGAGGGTGCCCAGGTGGCTCAGTCAGTCGAGCATCTGATTCTTGGTTTCAGCTCAGGTCATGATCTCGTAGTTCATGAGTTCGAGCCCTGCATCGGGCTCTCTGCTGTCCACACAGAGCCTGCTTAAAATCCTCTCTCTCTCTCTGCCCCTCCCCTGCATCTCTCTCTCTCTCCCTCTCTCTCTCTCTCTCTCTTTTCCTCTATCAAAAATAAATAAGTAAACATTTAAAAAAACCCAAAAAACAAAAAACCTAAACCTGGAGACATGAAATCTCTGAGTTCCATTAACAGCAGTAAAAAAACACCACTCCCTTTCATTTTGTTTAAGTGTCCCTTTTCCAGGAATCAGAGTTACTTGTTCCAGTACTCCGTGGTTCACTGAGCAGCCCAGGCCTATTTTGTTTGCTTGGTGAAGACTGCCTGTTTTCTTTCAAGTAAACCCCCCTGTGACAAAAGGAAGGGAACATGAGAAAGGAGAGAAGAAGATATAGATGTGCTTCAGAGTTCTTAAATGTCAGTACATCTCATTAAAAAAAAATGTACATCTGATATAAAAACTTTGAAATCTAGGCACACTACAAAATGTCCCGCTGGGCCTCCCTCCCCCTTGTGTTCTCCAAACCGTAATCCCAGATGTGGGGAAGGGGTAGAGAAAGGGTGACAGGGGAGGAAGCCTTCAGTTTCGTGGAGTGTCCATCTACTTCCAGGTTACCAGGGATTCCCCTGTCCATGGCCTGGGATCATCTCCAACTTTCTCTACATCTCCTCTTCTAAGTCTTTACCTAAATAGACACCTCACTTTTGCATTGCCCTCCTCAACCCCTGACTCAGGGAAACTAAACTTAAGTTTGAATTTTAAAACTCTATAGTTCTTTTTGTTTCTTACCTGAAAAACAGTTCTGTCCCAAGTCTAAAAATCTAAGGAAAGCAAAAGCAGAAGCAAGACTTCTTTAATAGATACTTTTATCCTAGGGGGAAATAAAAATGCAAGTGGGAGATAGGGAGCATAAGAATGTTATTTTGGATCAAAACCAATTTAACTTTGTCTACGGATAGAGACCCCCCCCCCCCCGCGCCCCCATCTCCCACGGATCTGAGTAGTTTTTCTGGACTTGTGGGCAGATATGTCTCTTTGGAGTGTTCCTCCAATAACTTAGGAGTTAAATAGGGACCGTCTTAAAGTTGTTATTGGGTTTGACTTATGAAGTGATGAACAGAGTTGGCTGCCACACAGGATGAAGTGTTCTGTCCTCCCCATTCCTGTTCCTGATTGAAACATAAACACACACGTATATGTGTGCATACATACACATGTATGTATATATGTAGTTTTATACAAACAAATACACACATACATATTTATGTAGACATCTCTGTCAATAGATAAGTAGATATATAAAGAGTTAGAGATATTTTTCCCACTGCTCATCAACTCAGCCCCCAGTTTATGTTTAAACATTGGTGATGCCCTTCTTTGCAGAGTCAGTTTTCAGAGAGTATTTTATACGCTATGTAAACGTATGTGTTCCAGTTTTGTAATTTTCATATATATTTCAGATTGTACTCATACACATTATATCCACTAGAATGTTAAGGGAAAAAAAATGAGAGTGAGGTGTGTGTATATGGGTCACTCAGATAATTCCAATTTTATGCCCAGGTCATTTCCCTACCACAGAATTACTGGAGTAAAGGGCAATCATGATTACTTCCCTTGCTGCATTTTTTCTGGTGTATGCTAATTTCCTGTATTTATATCTAAAAGGTTCTGCCAAGAAATCTTGCCCTTCCCTTTGTTGAAGTCTCCAGGAACTTGGGCATCCCTCCTATCCTGGTCCATGCAGACTTGGTGCTGACAAACTGGACCACTAGGGATCCTGAAAGGTAAGACAGGGAGTGAGTGCTTTGGATGTGAATTGATGGAAACTTCCTCTCCTTACAGTAAAGGCCTGGCATTTTCAGCTATGTGTGATTCTAGATGTTCATATTTAGTGTCTGCTTTATGGTTCCAAAGAACTTGTGTTCAAGTTCAAAATTTACACGTCCCGGAAGTTTCTTCTCAATCCACTCTGAATACATTGGAGCAGGCTACTTTTTCTTGTTTTCTTCCACATCCAATCTGAATTTCTTAACTTGACCTTCAAGCTCCTGCATAATTAGGCTTCATTCATTCTCTCTCATCAAATTTCCATTCCACAACATGCCTTCCATTCATGTCAAATTAGGGCCAGTGACTTCAATAAGTCATCCTGATATAATGACCATAAATGATTGTGATTATGATTATGATTATAGGTGAATTAAGAGTAGGGCTCTAGAAAGTTAGATTGAGAATTTGATTAATAATGCTATCTCTTCTACCTAGCTGGCATCAATCCTTGGAAAGTTGGGCTGGGAATGTAGATAAGTATTGGTCTAAAGAAAAAATAGTGTGAGTTTTTAACAAACAATAATTAATCAGAATGGGTGGAAAAGGTGAATTGTTAAATTTCCCTTTGAACTTTATTATCACAACCAAATTTATTTCAGGCTGTAGGTACAAGAAATAGTACTTTTATAACTTAATAAAATAACTAAAGGGACATTTAGGTTAGATGTGAGGAAGAACTTCCTCAGCTTGAGGGTTGTAGGTACCACAAGAATGCCAGAGGAGATGATGGGAATCTGTTCTAGATGATTAAAGACTTAATATAACATTATAGATTTTGGGACTAATTTATGTGCTTCTTGGAAGAAGGGAGGCCATCTCATCTTTCTAAGGAACCTGAGGCCTGGGAGGATACATTTTCCATAATTATTAATTGTGATCTTTGACCAGTTCTTTCATAACAAAATTAGTGACCAGTATTCTCATGAAAAGCTGCTGAATCTGACTCAGAGTTTTGACAGAAAGAAATAATAAATATATGTGCAGAAATAATTCTGGTCAAGGCATTGAGTGTTGAGTCAGCTGGATTTCTGGTTTGAAGAGAAAGAGAGAAACAGGAAAGGTTGAAGGGAAAAAAAAAATGTCTGGACAGGAATGGTTAAGTCAAAAATACAACAACAAGGGGCTAGTTGCCCAGTGAGTGAGTGAGCAGGGCTGCATCCCAGAGAGGCAGACACAGTCTGGGGTTCAGTAGTTAGCTTTCTTGGTGATTAAGTTTGGAGTCTTTTAATATGCCTTCCATAGAGCTAAGTGCTGTAGAGAAATGGAAGACATGGAAGCAAAGGGCACCAACATGGTTAAAGAACAAGACAAATGTCAAAGAGGGACATAAGCAATAGCCCTTAAGCATTTCAAAGCAATTATAGCAATGCAGGCTTTAAAAATCAGGAAACAGCTTGGTGAGGAAGTGAAACTTGATCTGATGCTAAAGGTAAGTAAGAGTATAATAGTTATAAAAGAAATACGGGTTTGTGGCAATGACAAATATATAAAAGGAATAAGATAATTTATCATGGTGGCCACAGGCTAAATATTCTTGGGCTCCTGTGTGAGTGGAGATTTAGCTTACTCCTTGTCACACAGTGACTTTCAGGGAAGGAAAATTTTTCCTTTCTTCCCTTCTAGGTTCTTTGCCTGGTCTGATAATTACATTGACATAAGACAGATCAATAGAAGAAAAATGAAATTAATTATTTTACCTATGAGAGCCCATAAAATATGAGACTCAGACAAGTGACCAAAACAGGAAGATTTTATACCTTTAGACAAGAAAACGATACATTTGGGAAGAATTGACAAGACATAGGGGTTTGGGCTTAGGGTTAGCAAATTAGTGAAGGTGTATTTACACAGGCTTCTTGGCCCTAAATTCCCTCTCGGGTTAATTTTCCTTGTACAGGTTGGGTACCTGTCACATACCAGATTTATTTCCTGCTTTCAGGGGAACAAAAAAAGTCAGAATGTCCTTCTTGTGCCAGCTCTTTCTTATATAACATTAGTTCAAATAATCAGTGTGCCAAAGCAGTGCATTTGGGGTGGAGCAATTCTGCTCTCCTTCAGACCCACAGTGTAGTCACGACCTGTGACATCCAAAGTGTGCATGGATGTGTGTGTGTGCATGTGCATTTGGACACAAATGTATGTGCCTGTGTCTATGTTCTCTCAAAATGCATACCAGTTTAGAAACTGATTTGTTCTTTTATTTCCTTTTTCTCTTTGTGGTTATTGATACTGAAATTTGACTAGACCCCTGGAAATCAGGTAAGTTCTCAGAAATCGTTCACTAACTTTAGAATCCATGCTAACTAAAAGCTTACAAATAAACGAAAAGGAAAGCACATCAAATTTTGTATATAGTATATAAACTATCTAAAAATGCCTGAAAAAGAACAAAAAGAACAAGACAGGGATATTTCACTCTCACCACTGAACATAGTACTAGAAGTCTTAGCCTCAGCAATCAGACAACAAAAAGAAATAAAAGGCATCCAAATTGGCAATGAAGAAATCAAACTTTATATTTTATAGATGATATGATATTCTTTTAAGAAAATCCAAAGACTCCATCAAAAAATTGCTAGAATGAATACATGAATTCAACAAAGTTGCAGGACATAAAGTCAGCATACAGAAATCACTGCAGTTCTTTTCTTTTTTTTTTTTAATGTTTATTTATTGTGAGACAGAGCATGTGGGGGAGGGGAGGGGAGAGAGAGAATCCCAAGCAAGCTCCACATTCAGTGCAGAGCCCAATGTGGGGCTGGATCTCACAGCTGTGAGATTATGACCTGAGCTGATATCAAGAATCAGAGGCTCAACCAACTATGCCACACAGGTGCCCCAGAAATCTGTTGCATTTCTATACACCAGTAATAAAGCAGCAGAAAAAGAAATAAAGGAATTGATCCCATTTGCAATTGCACCCAAAACAATAAGATACATATGAATAAACCTAACCAAAGAGGCAAATGATCTGTACTCTGAAAACTATAGAACACTTATGAAAGAAACTGAAAAAGACACAAGAAATGGAAAAAACATTCCATATTCATGAATTGGAAGAACAAACATTGTTAAAATGCCCATACTACCCAAAGCAATGTATACATTCAATGCAATCCCTATCAAAATACCACCAGCATTTTTCACAGAGCTAGAACAAACGATTCTAAAATTTGTATGGAACCACAAAAGACCCCAAATAGCCAAAGCAATCCTGAGAAAGAACAGCAAAACTGGGGGCATCACGACTCCAGACTTCAAGCTTTAATGCAAAGCTTGTCCTCAAGACATTTGTCCTCAAGACAATATGGTACTGGCACAAAAACAGACACATAGATCAGTGGAACAGAATAGGAAACCCAGAAATGGACCCCCAACTATATGGTCAATTCATCTTTGACAAAGCAGGAAAGACTATCCAATGGAAAAAAAGACAGCCTCTTCAACAAATGGTTTTGGGAAAACTGGATGACAACATGCAGAAGAAAGAAACTGGACCACTTTCTTACCCAAAACACAAAAATAAATTCACCATGGATGAAAGACCTAATGTGAGACAGGAAACCATCAACATTCTACAGGAGAACATAGGCAGAAACCTTTCTGACCTAGGCCATAGCAACTTCTTATGAGACATGTTGCTAGAGGCAAGGGAAACAAGCAAAGATGAACTATTTCAGCCAACAAAACTGAAAGGCAGTCTACAGAATGGGAGAATATATTTGCAAGTGACATATCAGATAAAGGGTTAGTATCTATAAAGTACTTACCAAATTCAACACCCTGAAAAATAAATAATCCAGTTAAGAAATAGGGAGAAAACATGAATAGACATTTTTCCAAAGAAGACATCCAGATGGCTAACAGACACATGAAAAGATGCTCAACATCACTCATCATCAGGGAAATACAAATCACAACCACAATGAGACACCACCTCACTCCTGTCAGAATAGCTAAAATTAACAACACAGGAAACAACAGATGTTGGCGAGGATGTGGAGTAACAGCAACCCTCTTACAGTATTAGTGGGAATGCAAATTGATGTAGTCACTGTGGAAAATAGTATGGAGGTTCCTCAAAAAGTCAAAAATAGAACTGCCCTATGATCCAGCAATTGCACTACTAGGTATTTACCCAAAGGATAAAAAAAATATAGATTCATAGTGTACATGTGCTCCAGTGTTTATAGCAGCATTATCAACAATAGTCAAAATGTGGAGATATGATATATACACACATACATACATATATACATACACACACACACACACACACACACACACACATACACACACAATGGGATATTACTCTGCCATCAAAAAGAATGAAATCATGGGACACCTGAGTGGCTCAACTGGTTGAACCTCCAACTCTTGATTTCTGCTCAGGTTGTGATATCATAGTTGTGATCTCACATTCATGAAATGGAGCCCCACATGTAGCTCTGCACTGAGCACGGAGCCTGCTTGGGATTCTCTCTCTCTTTGTGTCCCTCTCATGCTTGCACTCTTTCTCTCAAAATAAATAAACAAACATTAAAAAAAAAAAAAAAAGGAGTGAAATCTTGCAATTTCCAAAGACGTGGAGGGAGCTAGACAGTATTATGCTAACAAAAATAAATCAGTCACAGAAAGACAAATACTATATGATTTCATTCATATGTGGAATTAAAGAAGAAAAACAGATGAACATATGGAAAGGAAAAAAAAGAGAGAGTGGGAAGCAAAACATAAGAAACTCTTGTAATTTTTTTTATAAATTCTTTTTAATGTTTATTTTTGGTAGAGAGAGAGGGAGGGCATGAGCGGGGGAGGGGCAGAGAGAGAGAGGGAGACACAGAATCTGAAGTAGACTCCAGCTTGAGCTGTCGGCACAGAGCCTGATGCAGGGCTCAAACTCAGCAACTGTGAGATCATGACCTGAGCCAAAGTTGGATGCTTAACCAGCTGAGCCACCCAGGCACCCTTACATAAGAGACTCTTCATGATAGAAAACAAACTGAGGGTTAATGGAGGGAGGTGGGTGGTGGATGGTATAAATGGGTTATGGGTATTAAAGAGGGAACTTGTTATGATGAGCACTGGGTGCTATATGTAACTGATGAGTCACTAAATTAAAAAAAAATTTAATTAAAAAATTAAAAAATAAAAATAAAAATGCCTGAAAAAAAGACTAGAGGGAAATGTGCCAAAAATTAAAAGTCCAAAAATTAACAATGGTCCCTGTGCTTTGTAAGGATTAGGGGATTAATTTTCTTTACTATATTTTCAAGTCTGTTCATAATGAAGCAAATAAAGTTCAATGCAAGAAAAGAAAAAAAAAAACTTTAAAAATTCTCTAAATCCTCTGTGATTCTTTGAAGTCTAAGACCTGAAAAAGATCTATGGTCTCACCATAGCTTATATGAAAGGCCAAAATTGTAGAGTGGTTTCTATAGCTACAGAAGAATCCCTTTGAAATATCTTGTTTTACATGGACTGGAGCTCATGGGCCAGGTTTGGTCCAGACATCCTCAGGCTCCTCTTTCCCCAGAGAACAAAATTAGCCTCTAAATTGACATTGCCTCTCCTCAGCTCAATGAAGGCATTCCGTATAAAAACTGTAGCTCAGCAGATGGAGAGTGGAAGGGTGAAGAAGCCACTTTCCACACAAGTGTAACTTCACTGGCACGATGGAGTTCCTGACTTATTTTTCTTTTGTGTTTGTTTTTCATCTCTGGTCATGCTTAAAATGTTAGAGACAGAAGTGATTTATGGAGTGAAATTTTAGGTTTTGCAGATTGGACTGACATCTGGAATATTTGAATCTAGATAGCTGGTCATTTAAAGATGATTCTATGACGGTCTTGCAGCTGTCATTCTTACGTAATACAGCACTTGGGGGAAAAGGTCACTGATGAGAGAAAGCACTCACCTGAGTTATGAAATATTCCTGCCCTGGTCCTGTGACTAATCAGCTGCATGACTTTGGGGAAACCATTTTGCTTCCTTGGGCCATAGTTTCAAGTCTAAAAAAGGAGCATGAAATTAGCTGTTGTCTGTGGTCACTGTACCTCTAAGACTGCCCGTGCTCCTGACAGGGATGGTGTGATGGGCCACAGACTGGCCCTGTGGAGAATCAGCAGTGCCTGCCCAGTTATATGTCAGCTGTTCCACTGGGAGGCCATGCTAGACTTTGAGAGTCCTCTGGTCCTTGACCATGGTCTTGAATAGGTCTGCTCTCTTTCCTTTCTGGAGCAGAGCTGGAGGCAGCAGATTCTCCTCCTCAGAGCTCTTCTACAGAGATGAGAGGGGTTTTCTTCGAGTCTACTTGCTCTTGCATTTGTCTGGCTCTGAGGTGGTCTTTGGGCCCTGTTCACACCACAGTGTACAAACCTCTCTAAACATGTGGTCATTTCCTTCCCAAGGAACTTGGACGTCATTTTCTCATTCCCTGGGGAAGAAAGCCTGCGTGGCTTTATACTGGTGACTGTTTTGGTGGAGAAGGCAGCAGTACCTGGGATTAAGGTATTTTCTTCATGGCTTTTTTTTTTTTTTTTTTTTTGTCCTAAATGAGAAATTAGTCTGAGCTTTACTTCCCACCAAGTCCCTTTCCCTGTAGAGAACTAATAAATATAGATGAGTATCGGCCTTGTCCTACTTGGTGTATGTCTGGGAAAAGAGGTCTGATCTCTAGCCCACAGCTCTCCCTTTCTTCAACTACTGCATCACTTGGAATGACCATTCAACCATTCAACTGACATGTCTTGTTCTGAATAATGTATGTCTGGGAGAACAAGACAGATACTGTTCTGGACGCTATAGAAGCTCACCATCCAGTAGAGAAAGATGGACTGATGCATGGGGTAACAAGAAAAAACAAAAACAAAAACAAAAACCCAGTGTTTTTCATGAAAAAACATCTAAGACCTAATCCAGACTTGCAGGATCAGGCAAAGGGAAATGACAGCTGAAGTTAAAATCTGAGTGATGTATGGGAATTAAGCAGGAAGTAAGAATGGAAGTGGGTATTCATTCCTGGCAGAGAAAACTGTTATGCAAAAGCGTCAGAAAACAGTGAACCCTCTCCAGAGGACAGTGAACCCTCATTGAGAATACCTAGCCCTGAGCTTGCATATTTGAACTCCTTCAGGAGTCAGGTAGATAACAGAAAGTTCAGGTGTAAAGCAAATGAAGGTGTAGTGACAGATGATCATCTAGGGAATGCTTGCCTTGCACAAAGATATTTAAAGTCTTTCCTCACTACCTTCCCTGGTGAACATTCTTTGAGTGCTTACTGTGTCCTCAGTAGAGTTACCAGATCATGGGATGATTACCTTAGCACCCTCTTTCAGTCTCAAAAGTGAAACTATATGCTTACTTTACTTCTCCTTCGTGTGTTTAGTTCACTGAAAGATACAGAGTAAAGCATTGGTCTTCAAATTATAGCTCAAATAAGGTAGAGACTGCCAGAGGACAAGGAAGTCTTCCTGGTGAATGGAGCTCTGATGCTACGGGATCTACAGAATCTGTCTGATTTTATGTACAACAGAGCTCAGGAGTGAGGCTGCCCTAGTTCAAGGTCCTAGAAGTAGAAATTATCATAATGATGAAGGACCATAAGGCAAGCTGAGGGCCAACCACAAGCTAGCACAACCCACCCCCTCCCCAAGTAGGATATGTGTGATATTTCTCAGGCACTCCTGGCTGCCCAAGAACAAAGGAAAGGGGAAACAGATAGTTAACTGATAGAAATTACTGTCATACAGGACATGAGTCTCCATCAGTTTACAAAGGTCTTACAAAGGTCTTTACAAGAAAAAGGCAATCTTATCAATAGCCTAATCTCCAGAAACCTGTGCATTCAGTTTTCTGGAGCCCTAATATCACCTTCCCCTCCACAGTGATGTGGGGAACAAAGGCAAGAAGGAAATGGCAGGTAAAATTACATTTCTTTATAACCTGCAGCCCATTGACAAATACTTAAGGCAAATACAAAGCAGACCTTTTCTCCAGGAACCCCCTATTGTCATAATGTTAATGCCTTACTAGAGGGAAAACCACCTTAGCTTGACAACAGCAAGGCCTCAGGCATCTTAGACGTTCTCTTTAGCATATCAAAGTCCTTCTGGAGGCCTCCCCCCAACTCCATAGTATATAACCAGTCACTCTGTACAACCCCAGTACCCAAGGGTCCTGTCCCTGTGCTTTCATAGGATCACCTTTTTGCACCAAAGACATCTCAAAAATTCTTTCTTGGCCATTGACTCCAGACCCCCACCACTCCAAAACCCCATCAATAATATGAGATAAATCCAGAAGAAAGAACAAAATTGATTAGAGTTATGCCCTTGAGAGGTACAAGAAGTAGCAGTCAATGGAAAAGCTCCAGAAAGTCTTAACTAGGGATCTATCTGAAGGGTGCCCAGAAAGATTCTGGTTCTCAGGAAAACCTCACAGGATATTTAGTTTAGGAATGCCCCTGGGGAGCCCTGCCTGACAATCCAGCAGTCAGATGGGTCCCCTTTTTCTAGATTCCCACAGCTTTGCAGCTCTACCTCAGTGGACTGAATGTTAATGAATTGAGTGAATGAATCTCCTCTTCAGGCACTTGTTCAGGCAGTGAATGCCATCTTGCAGCCCAGCCAGAACTCGTTGCTTCAAGCCCTGCAGCGACTGAGACTCTGCATTCAGGATATCACCAGAACTTTAGGACAAATGCATGGTATGAGGCTTCTGAAGGCTGAGGGCTTTGCTCGGGAAGACATAAAATGTCAAAATGTCAATGTCTTTGTTTTAAGGCAACCAAATGTTGTTCATGCTACTGAAAAATGAACTCTCAGTTTGCAGTGACTTTCTCATGGTTTTATCGTTCTTTTTTTTTTTTAGCGTTTATTTATTTTTTGAGACAGAGAGAGACAGAGCATGAACGGGGAGGGTCAGAGAGAGGGAGATACAGAGTCTGAAACAGGCTCCAGGCTCTGAGCTGTCAGCACAGAGCCCGATGCGGGGCTTGAACTCACGGGCAGCGAGATTATGACCTGAGCCGAAGTCGGCCGCTCAACCGACTGAGCCACCCAGACGCCCCGATCGTTCTTTATATCTCTTGTGATTCAGTTGTTTCCTCTTCTGGCTAGCCAAAATATTTCCTTGCATGTAGAGGTCTTACAGTAACGAAGCTGGGGCTAAAAGGGTGGAGCACACGACATTGGTTGTATAAGCTCTATCCAGCAATGTTAGGTTACTGAAGGACAGAATTGTGATATGAGAAAGTTTGTCCTTACACTCTCTAAAGCCTCTCATTCTTTGTTCTCTAGTGGAAGCTGAGATGACTGACCTTGGCTTTGGGCCTTATCTGAGGGGCCTTCCATCGCTCCTCCTCTGAGGCTAGTTTAAAGAGTTGTTACAGGTGTGGCCAGTTAATCTTATCCTAAGGACTGCAGCTCTTAACTCCTTTATCAGAAGAATCTAGAAAATGTAATTGTTGTGTGTTTGAAGAAGGTGTGGGAGAGGGGTGTGATCTGTTTAACAAGAGGGTAAGGATCTAAGTATCAGTACCCATGGATCCTGCTTCACTGACAAATAGAGGGAGTCCAGGAAAGGAGAGGTTTATGGGAAACAGGACAGGAGGAAGCGAGGGAGGGAGGGAGAAAGGGAGGACACCAGCTTTATTACTTTTTATTAAGGGAGTAAATTTACTTGTCATCTCAGACTCTCTGCACTAGTGGAAGTCCATCAGAAGTCACAGGACTATGTATTGTTTCCATTCAACATCCTGTTTTATATTTCAGATCCACACTTCCTCCACTTCCCTGAATTTTAATTTTAAAGCCCTCCTGATCACATCAAACAAGCTCTCTAAACTGAGTGACATAGATTTGAGCCTTAACAAGGTACCCTGAGTTTATTAGTCAGGATACCAAGACCAGGGGAAGTGACATTGCAGGTGCATTCAGATCATATTGATGAGGGAGCATAAGGCAAGCTGACACCCTGCACCCCCCCTCCCCCACCCCACCTCAGGTGGGGTATGTGTGATATTTCTCAGGCACTTCTGGCTGCCCAAGAACAAAGGAAAGGGGAAACAGATGGTTAGCGGATAGAAATTATAGTCGTGCAGGACAGGAGTTTACAAATGTCTTAGTAAGTTTACAAATGTCTTAGTAAATTGTAATAAAAAGGCAATCTTATCAGTAGCCTAATCTCCAGAAACCTGTGGACTCAGTTTCCTGGAGCCCTAATATTACCCTTCCCTCCCTCGTGATGTGGGGAACAAAGGCAAGAAGGAAATGGCAGGTAAAATTACATTTCTTTATAATCTGCAGCCCCTTAACAAGTACTTGAGGCAAATACAGAGTGTACCATTTCTCCAGGAACCCCCTATTGTCATAATGTTAATGCCTTACTAGAGGGAAAACAACCTTCACTTGACAATAGCAAGGCCTCAGGTATCTTAGGCATCCTCTTTAGCATATCAAAGTCCCTCTGGAGGCCTCCCCCCAACTCCATAGTATATAACCAGTCACTCTGCACAACCCCAGTGCAGCATTTACTGTCCAAGGGTTCTGTCCCTGTGCTTTCATAGGATCACCTTTTTGCACCAAAGACCCCTCAAGAATTCCTTCTTGGCAGTCAGCTCCAGACCCCCATGACCCCCAAACCCTATCAGTATGAAAGAACAGAAGTGAGTAGTCTGGAAACTTGTGAGAGACCCCTCACCCTGTCACACTGCCTGCTGCAGTTATAGGGCACAGTCCTGTCTGTCACAAGCTTTCCTAGTGCTCATTGTCAGAGTCACTTTCTCAGCCCAGGCCAGCCCAGTGCTCTCTCTCCATTATCCCCTGCAGGAGTCTGGTGGCCTGGGAGATTGCAGGACTACTTTCCTTGTTTTGTTAAAAAGTTAATTTTCCCAAACAGGCATGATTTATTCTAAAAATTGTATCTGTAGTCACCGCAGTGAAACAGGAGTGCATCAGACTGCATTTTCCAAACAAGGCACAAAATCTTCCATCTCATAGGCTCCTTTCCAATGTGGCTCTGACGTGCCTGTCCTCAAGGAGTGCAGGCTGTGTCCTCACTTGTGGTATTGGTGGGCCTGTGACATGCCCGTAATCAATAGCACCCAGCAGAAGTGATGCTGCATGAGCTTTGAGGGAAGGCTAGAGGGGGTGATGCAACTGTTACCTTGTATACTGAGTCACCACGTAAAAATGCCACCTACTCTGAGGCCACCATGCCGCGAGTGAGAACGCCAGGCCTCACGGAGAGGCCATATGTAGGTGCTCTAGTTGGAAGCTGCCATGGAAGCGAATGAACCCTTGGATGACTCTAGATTACCACCTTCAAACCGTCCTCAGTCTTCTAGTCATCCACCTGGGGGCCCAAATACTGTGAAGTGCAGTGTGTCCTGTGTCCTGTCCAAATTTCTAGCCTGCAGATTCCAAGAGCATCATATACTGGTTGTTTCTTGCCCCTCACTTGGGAGTGGTTTGTTATGCAGCCACAGTAAACAGAAAAATGAAATGATAAAAATAGCAAATACTAGAAACTTCAAGGGTTTTTTTTTTTTTTTTTTTTTTAAGTTTTAAGTTTTACTTATTAGAGAGAGAGAGAGAGAGAGCACACAGGTTGGAGAGGGGCAGAGAAAGGGAGAGACAGAATCCCAAGCAGGCTCCAAGCTGTCAGCACAGAGCCTGATCTGGAACTTGAACTCACGAGCTGTGAGATCTGAGATCGGGACCTGAGCCGAGATCAAGAGTTGGACGCTTCACCAACTGCACCACTCAGGTGCCCCTGGAAACTGCCAGGTGTAAGGAATCACATAAATTGTGTCATTGTGTCTGGTTTGTAGTTGATGACTTTTTTCTTATGATCTTTAGAGCTCAGCAGCACTTCCCTCTCCCCCCCCCTCCCATCCTCCCCGCCCCCCTCCGCCAAATGGAGCTCATGAATTTTTTTTTTTTTTCTTTCTGAGCTCAGCTTTAGCAAGAGTTGTGTGCTCTACTCCCTTCCTCCATAATTACCTCATTTCCAGGCAGGATAGCTTGAAAACATGCCCAACGCAGAGGAGAAGGTACACTTTATTTTAAGGCTTCAATTTATATTTCTGAGAACCCCCATGTTATCACTGGGCCTTTGCCCAGCCCACAGGTGATTCCACCTCACAACCTTAACCTAGTCCTCAGCGCAGACGTACTCCTCTTCAGGCGGAAGTCCGTCACAGCACTAGACTTCCAGACTACACCCACACTATGCATTGCTCGCTGAGTGTCAGCACTGTGCACCTGTAAGATCCGTGTCTAGCTCCCCTTTTCTGGGTGATTTGCAGAGAGCTCAACCAGGCCTGGGCATTGTGCTCTGTTGGAAGGCTAAGATATGTTCGGATTTCCAAGCGTACCGATTACACAAGCATGTCTTTTGGCAGGTTTCTGAATACCTCTTGTTTCTAAGAGTTAATTTCCTCCTTAGAAACGATGAGAGATAAATTTCTCTCCAAAATGCCACGGAAAGTTTTGCCTTGTATTTCCTTCTGAATCAACACAATTTCCATCTTCTCCTTGACAGATTGCTGGCTGTAAGAATTTTTCCTTTAATGATAGCAAGGAGTCAAAATGTTTCCTTCTAAGAGTTTGGCATGTGTTTAAGTCAGGTTTCCTACTAGGTGAGTTGGTACTAAATGATAGTGTGAATTCCTGCTGCTACCCTCTTCTGGCTGGCTCACTTAATTTTGCCTAAGGAAGTTGTCTTCCTAATTTGTAAACTTACTTTGTCTACAACTAATTGGAAACCAAATTATTGTTTCCATTTTTGTTTATCTTAAATTAAAGCTTAAAAGTGGCATGCAGTTAAGATATTTTAGATTTGTTGAAAGCATTGTTGACATTGTATAAAACGATATTTGGTAAAGGTTTGTTTTGTTTTGTTTTGTTTTTTGTTTTTTGTTTTTGGTAACTGATAAGTTTTTACTAATTTATAATTAGTAAGAGAGACTGTCTAGATGTTGGGCAGCTCTATGATTTGGGTCTATAAACGGCAATAATTAAATTCAGTACCCTTGGTTTATGTTAAGGCATTTGGATTTTCTTGGTGAAAGTCATTCCCCCTACCTTCCCAGCCTACTGATTTCTGGATCTTCAGCTCCCTGTGCAGTCTGAAGAAGGTATTGCAGTCAGAACTGTGTACTGATGAGAGAAACCTCTGGTAGTAATAAAAGTTATCCAAAGTTATCAAAGGTTAACTTTGAAAATAATAATAATAGAAAATAAATAAAGCAAAGTGGAAAATAATCAACACTGGGATTCTTCTCTGCTAAATACTGTGGGATAATAACGACTCCATTCATATTTCTAAAGTTGTCTTCACTCGTGGATTACTTACACACAGTAATCTCAGTATACCCTAGTCACCTGACCCACCATATTTTACCTTGAATCTTATTTTCTCATGTCAATGCATAAAATCAAGAAACATGCCCACACAAAACCAGTTCTCAAAATATTGAAGAGTCCCATGAGTCTTCACAAAAGATGTTTTTAGGCTTACAAGGAAGAATATACATTGCATATCACACATCAAAAATATCCAGAAATCTACAGTGATTATTATTGTTGCATATGGTTAAGATTCACTCAGATTTGCTTACCTATTATAACCTTCTTTTTGCCCTTCACTCCTTTACACACATCTCTTTCGCTACTAGGATTTCCTCTAGTGAGGACCTGCTGCTGGCTAACTCTCTCGTCTGAAAATTGCCCTGTTTCACTCCAATGCCTAAAGAATATATTTGCTAGCAACAATATTCCTTTAGATGTTGAGTAAATCCGTACAATATCTTTTAGCTTCCATTGTCACTACTAAGAAGTTAGATGTCAGGGAAACCTATCTTTTTCTGATCTGCTTGTGAGTTTCTCTTTATGGGTCTGTGTTGTTCCCTTTATCATGGGTTGGTTTCATTATGTTTCTTTAACTGATACGACTTATCATTCTGGAAAGTCCTTAGCCATCACATCCTCACAAATTGTGCCCCACTCTCTTTCTGTTTTCCTTCTTCAACTTTAATTGAGGATGTTAGACCTTGATCCACTATCTTCCATTCTCTTCTAGTCTTGCTGTTTTTTCCCCATCTCTTTATTTCTCTGTGCTGCATTAATTCTTCTAATCTAATTAACTCATTGTCAACTGCTTCTAATCTGTTGCTGAATACATATATTGAAAAGGTTATTTTATTGTCTCATTTCCAGAAGTTATATTTTATTACTTTCTAACCTGTTTATTTTTCATACTTTTCTGTTCCCCAGAGACATTTTCAAGCTCACTTTTAGTTTTTTTCAACATACTACTTGTGGCTGTGTCATAATTTGTGTGTGATTCTAATATTGGAAACTTGATTGTTTCCTTCTTGTTATGTCTTTTTTCCTATTGTTGGTTGTCAGGTTGTCATGTTTTTTTGTGTGTGTGTTTAGGCTTGATTTGTTTTGTGCTTTTTTTTTTTTCCCCATTCTATATAATGCTCATTGTCCTTAGAACATTGTTTGTAGACAATGTTCTTTTGGAACTAGGGCAGAGAAATATTTGTACTTGGTTCTTCCTGGTTCTTGGGGACATTAAAATTCTGGACCATCTTGAAGTAAGTTCAGCAAGTGAGGGCCCATGTACCAATTAGACAATTTAAAGTTGGGCTAAGAATGTAAAAAAAAAAAAAAATTGGTCACAACTTTTCAGGGACAGATTTTTTTAAATCCTGCTTTGCTCAGTGCCAAGGTGACTTCGATTTTGTCTCTTGGGGGCAAGGAGTGGTGGGTTGGGAGCTCTGATGCACACTGATGTTGAGGTATAGGTAGTTGGGACTCCCAGTTTAATATGAACAGGGTCTCCTGTAAAATTCCTCCCCATGGCTGGGGCCGGGGTCTTACTTATGACACCTACATCCAGAGAAGCCACTAAAAGCAAGGCCAGGCATACCTGGATTGGGAAATGACTTCAGGAAAAAGAGGTTTTGCCACCCTAGTTTTCTGCCTCCCATTCTGGGTTCCTGCTTTCCCTTAAAATTTTGCTTGGCAGTTCCTTCCTGTCTTTTCAGCTACTTGATGCCTTTAGGATATTTGCATCCTTTATCCCTCTTTTTGGATTGTTTTTAGTGGAAGGACAGATCTGAATGAAACAACACTCCACTACTGCAAACGAAAGTTTCTTTTTGGAATATCGATTGCATCTCTTCCTTTTTCTCTGTTTTTACCATCGCTTGCTCTGAACTTGGCTCCCATCATCACTTGCCAGGACTCTGCAGTGGTCTTGTAGCAGGTTTCTTGCACAGACTGTTATGACACTGAGGCTTTCTTTCCAGGAAGCAACTTTATTTGTGCCAGCACTGGCTCAGTTGGGTTTGTACCCGAAAAACTGAGCCCCGGATGCCACGTGGCGTAGTCTTTTATGCATTTTCTACTTCTTTGTCTCCTATATATGGGTAATGTATAGACATACGGTCTGATTGGGTGGTCTCGTGTTACAAGGTCGTGAGGGATGTCACTTACACACATAGCGAGGTTGTCTTCCCTTATCCTGAGGTCTTTTCTCACCAGATTCCTTAGGGAGGGGACCCTACAGCAGTTTCTCTTCTGCCCTTTATCTTATCTATTTCCTTCTGTACACAGAAGCCTGAATCAGCCTTTAAAGTGCACGCTGAAGCACTTTTACTCCCCCAACTCTTCAGTTTCTCTTCTGGCACAGTACAGTAAGGTAGCCTCCAGACACATGTGGCTACTGAACACTTGAAAAGTGGCCAGGGTAGCTGGGGAACTAAATTTTTAATTGTATTTAATAGTAGTGAATTGATATTGAAACATAAAAACTGAATCAATGTAAAATAGTTGTTTGTTAAACACAGCTTTAGTACTGAATAGGTCATATGTCAGTTAATTGTTGAAAATTAAACATCCAAGTTGAAATGCATTATAAGCGTAAAGTAAAATTTAAGTCTGTAAGGATATAGACAAAATTTCAAAAACTTATCACAAGAAAACATATAATAATTTTTATATTGGTTATCATTTGAGATTATAATATTTTGGATATGGTAGGTTAGCTAAAATATAGTATTGATATTAATTTTACCAACTTTTTTTTTACCTTTTAAAATATGACTACTAGAAAATTTTAAATTATAAATGCCCATCACATTACATTCCTATTGCCTGCACTCGTTTTTCCATTATTTTAAGGATAAGGCCAAAATCCCAATCTTTCTGCAAGACCTAGCATGATCTGACCCCAGAATATTTTAATTTCAATTTATCTTTATTTGACACCATGCTTTCCTTCACCTGTTCTTTCTGACACTAGCTTTTAGTTCCTGCAAAGAACTTTGGTCACAAGCATGGTGTGAAGGTGCACACATGAGTTTTGTCCTTCCACAGTGTCAACTTTAGTCAATCATAAAGCAAAGTTAACCACAGTTATAAAACATGTTCAGGATTCCAAACTCAATGACGTTTCACCATATGATTAAAGTTGGCTTCTTATATGGCACACAGAGCAGGACAGAAGACAACAAGCAAACAAGATAGCAGAAGATAACAAGATAACAGAAGGGTGTAGGAAGTGAACAAACTAAATGCAGAGTTGGTCTGTGGGCACACAGTTGAGATAAAGCCTCAGTCTGGTCCAGGTCAACTCTTGGCACTTAGTGCTTATTACGTTCAAGCGGGGAAGGATCTCGGTTTTGTTCGGAGATCAATCTGGCAGAGCCTTCAGTGGCAGCTGCCTTTTCTTCGTGGTCAGGCATAGAGGTCATGTTGGAAGAGTCTGATAATTTGCTGCAAAAGTCTCCCCCCCCCCCTTACTTTTTTCTTTTCGTTTTAAGTTTCTTTACTTATTTTGAGAGGGAGTGAGAGAGAGGACAAGTGGAGGAGGGGCAGAGAGAGAGAGAGAGAGAGAGAGAGAGAGAGAGAGAGAATCCCACTCGGGCTCCATGCTGACAGCCCAGATGTGGGGCTCGGTCTCACAAACTGTGAGATCATGATCTCAGCTGAAATCAAGAGTTGGATGCTTAACCCACTGAGCTACCCAGGTGCCCCTGAGCCCTCTCCTTTTTAAATGGATTTAATGGTTCTTGGGCCCCTGCAGACCTCCTCTGGTCCTGCTTGTTATCAGTTCTGGGCTGTCAGGACTGATGCTGGTTGGGACAATATCTCGTAGCTGTGGTACCTTCGACTACTTGCGTCATGCTTTGATGCAGTCTCCTGCTTGACATGAGAGAATCCATTTTGCTCTCTACAACTTCCTCTATTTCAAGGCTTGTTTATGCACTATTTCTTCTGTTTCAGACATTCTTTCCCATTCACCCTCTGCCTGGTTCACACCTACTTATGCTTCAGATTTAAGTAAGCCCTGGTTTCATCCAGACACATAGAACTGCTTACACCTTACCAACAATGCTACTAAATCTGGAGAAAGAAGAAGGTGCTAGAGCAGTCACAGCAACAGAAGAGACCAACAAGAGACATCAAGGAAAAGGACTAAGAAATGGCAGGGTATAGGTATGATCAGAGACAGAAGGAGGTGTCCAGGATGTATATAAGATTTCAAAGCTGGTTAAAAAAAATCATGACACCCCTGGCAAAGATTTGTCACTTGAAAGGCTGAATCAAGTTCTGCTTGATGGGTTGATTGATTTTCAAAGTAAATGGGCACACGGAGGAAGGATGATGAGCTTGCTTTGAGATATGTCATGCTTAAGGTGATGGTAAGACATTTAGTGGAAATTCGTGGCTTTGAAAGTTGGAATTACACGAAAAATTTACTGCCTGGTGGTCGTGGCCATCAGATGTATGGTTTGATTATGCATCGACAATGCTTTGTTGTAGGTGTCAGTAATTGAGCACCTGTTGTGTTACTTTCCTGAGTGGGACCATATGAATATTACTAAAGTAATGTGAAAATATTATAGTAATTCAGGGGCTGTGGTTTTATAGCGCTTGATCCAAAGCAAGGATTTGCTGAGTTTTCATTTGCGTAGAGGCTACTTCTCAGTATAAAATCTAAATCCCTACCCCTGCAAACTTTAAAAAGCAAGTTTCCTTAGGTTTTCCAAACTAATGCTTATGACGCAAAATTATGATGAGTGCAAATGAGTCAAAGGCAGATGTTCTATTTCTCTAGAGACTCACTTAGATTTAAAAGAAAAAGGTGCTTGACCAAAATGTTTTGTGTTTTGCTGAACAACAACCTTAGAAACACTGGATGATGGCTAGCCAGGCAGTAAATGAACTTGCGCTTGGCCATCTGGGCAGAAGCTGCAGTCCTTGGTGTCATTTTCCTGCTCTTCTAGGAAGCCACATGGAGGGAAAAAGAGGAGATGTAACTTAGATGTGTTCTTAGATCCTCTGTGTCATTAGCTTTCAGGAACTGCCCTTCTTAGCCAAAATGTGCACACGTTAGACCTAGAAGTAAGAGTGCATACGTGGTTCTCTTACCTTACCAGATCACTGTTAATTGAGGAGGAGGTTCTCTACTTGGTATTTTCTGAACACTGTTCAGAGTCAGTTGCCAAAATATATTTCCTAGTAATTTGTTCTTTTTTATGATTTTTTTTCCTCTTTTAAAATTCTCATCGTGTTCATGTGTTGTTGTCTTAATTTCATTGAATTGTCTTATTATGTTTTCTTATAGTTTACTTAGCTTCCTTAAAACAGATATTTTGGGGGCATCTAGGTGGTCCAGTTGGTTGAGTGTCTGACTCTTGATTTCACGTCATGATTCCAGGGTCGTGGGATGGAGGCCTGTGTGGGGGCTCAGTGATAAGCATGGAGCCTGCTTAATATTCTCTCTCTCTTTCCTTCTGTCCCTCTTCCCTGCTCACACTCTCTAAATAAATAACAAATTAATTTAAAAAATATATTCTGAATTGTTTTTATCAGGCAAATCACAGGTCTGCATTTCTTTAGGGTCAGTTACTGGGAAATTATTTTTTCTTTTGGTAATGTCATGTTTCCTTGATATTTTGTGCTCCTTGAAGCTTGGCATTGCTGCAGGAATTATGTGAAGAAGTTATTTATTCACTTTCTCCAGTATTTACTGACTGGTTTCAGGAGAGAAACACCTTCCATCAGCCCTGGCGGGGATTCTGAGGCTTTCTCAGACCTCCTGTGCATACACCTGCTCCACACTTCTTGCTCCCTCTCTTGGCAAAAGTTTTAATTGTGTATGCCTTCTCTAGGTCTGCAAAGTCAGGCCAGGTGCTGACCACCTAACATTGGCTTTGCCTGGGGCAGTGTTTAAGGCTCAGGTCGTGTGCTTTCTCCCAGTCCCATAGAATCAGCCACCTTGCTGGAGGAGCTCACGAATCAACAGCAGAGGCTCACCCTTTCTGCTTTCAGCAGTGCACGCAAGGAGCTGGCCAGAGTGGGTGAAGGTGTAGCTGTGAGACACCCTGAGCACTAGGGGCACCCGTGGCTACTTGGGGTGATCTGCGGGTGAAGCATTCCCAGCATCTCATGGGAGGGGTTCTTAATGGAATCTGTGAGGTGATCCGTATAATCTGCCTCCCTTTAATCCCCCACCCCCCAGCCAAAACCCTATGTGGCATTCTCCTAGTCCCTGCCTACCCCCAGGCTCCTCTGCTCCCTAGTTGTGCAGGACACCTCAGTGTTCTGGATGGGATGGGAAAGAAGTGGGTCTGCGAGGCGGCATTCCTTGCAGCTGGGGAAGCCAGGCACGCAATCTTATGCTCTCATTTTCCCTTACCGGAAAAATCACAGCCCTAGGAGATCTCTCTTAGCACTGAGCTGTGCTGCCTTGTGGAAGGGGTGATGTGAGCACAGTGAAATGTTCTTACCCTCTTCAGTGCATCCAGTTCTGGATCTCTTTGCTCAGTGGTGTGCTGGAAATTCCCCACTGAATTCCTGGACTTTCACAAAGGCCCTCTTGTCTGTGTGTGACTGTCTAAGCCAGTGTTCTTTGTGGGAAAGACAGTAGAAAACTTTTATTTTACCATGATGTTGATGTCACTCCTGCATTGCCTGATTTAACTGTCTTCTGTGTGTGTGTTTGTGTGTGTGCGTGCGTCCTTGTGGGTGCTCACCACGCATGTTCCTCTTTTGTGAATGCGTGTGTTTCCTTATATTTCTAATGGTCTTTTATCTTTTACTTCCTGATTTTTTAAAAGTTTTTTGTAAACCCCAGAAGCCTGATCTTCATTAGTTATATGTGTTGCAAATATTGTGGTTTGCCTTATGACTTTTGAAAGCAGAAGTTCTTAATTTTCGTATAGTCAAAGTATCTGCCATTTCTTTTGCAAAAGGCTGTGTTTGGGGAAGTCTTACATAAGATATTATTTCATAATCATAGTTGATAAGTATATTTTCCTGCATTTTCTTCTGAAATTGTTGTTTTGTCTTTCACATGTTAGTCCTTAATTCACATATAATTGTTATCTATATGTAATATGACAAAGGAAATAAATTCAGTGTCCCTTCTTTGAAGAATCACTAATCTGCAATATTAGCACTGTTTTATAACAGATTTTCTTAAATGACTGGCTCTGTTTCCAGGTTTCCTACTCTTTGTCATTGTTTACCTTTCCCAACAGAGATATCATTTGTCTTCAGAACTATAGCTTCATAGTATCTCTTTCAGGTGAAGAAAACCCCTGTCTCTTGCCCTTCTTTCCCAGAGGTGCCTGTACTATTTCCAACATTTTGTCTTTCATGTAAACAATCAGCTTTTCAAACTGCTCTGAAAAAAATCTCTGTTAAAGTTTTTGCTCGGGGCGCCTGGGTGGCGCAGTCGGTTAAATGTCCAACTTCAGCTCAGGTCACGATCTTGCGGTCCATGAGTTCGAGCCCCGCGTCAGGCTCTGGGCTGATGGCTCAGAGCCTGGAGCCTGCTTCCGATTCTGTGTCTCCTTCTCTCTCTGCCCCTCCCCCCCTCATGCTTTGTGTCTCTCTGTCTCAAAAATAAATAAACGTTAAAAAAAAATTAAAGTTTTTGCTAGGGCATCTGGGTGGCTCAGTCAATTGAGTGTGCCATTTCGGCTCAGGTCACGATCTCATGGTTCATAAGTTCAAGCCCTGCATCAGCTCACTGCTGTCAGCTCAGACCCCGCTTCGGATCCTCTGTCCCCCTTACTCTCTCTGACCCTCTCCCACTCATTCTCTCTGTCTCTCTCTCTCTCAAAAATAAACATTAAAAAAATTTGCTCCTGTTGCGTTACATCTGTATATTAATTTGGAGAAAATTTACATGATTTTGATATTATATCCAGTCTTTCTGCCTTATGATCAAGGCAGATGGACAATCAGAGAATACCACAGAAACGCTAAGTAAGGTAGTCGGACAAGGTACTGGAAATCATGCCTTCATATTATTGGATGTGAACTAAAACTTATCCAGATAGATAACTCTTTTTTAGATACACTTCTTCTCTTTGATACTGATACTGAGTTTTTTGTCCATCAGTACAGACAAATTTTTTCTTGAATTTCTTAAATTTTCTTTAATTTCGTTCAAAATAAGAGACTTTGATATCTTCTTTTTTTTTCACAGTTACTTTATTTTTTGTTTCTAGTGAACATGGTATCTTTTGATTTTTAACTAACTCCTGTTTGTTACTGGTTTATAGAAAAAATTTTTATTAATTAATTCTAATTATTAATTCTAATAGTTCTAATGATTATCTGCAGATTATCTGGGTCTTCTATGTGAAAATCATATTATTTGAGAATTATTTTGTTCCTTCATGTATAATACTTATAACTTTTATTTCTTTAAATACATATATTTTTCTTATTCTTCTGGCTAAAATTTCTAACACCGTATTGTTGAATGGATGTGTTGATCCTTGTTTTGTTCCACATTTTCAAATACTTATTTTTAATCTTTCAAGTATAAAATGTATACTTGAAATGGCTTTCTGTGGATTCTTTTTATCATTTCAAAATTGTTCCTCTTATTCCTAATTGGCTAATTTTTTTATTTGTTACAATCATAAATGGACATTTTTACATCTATTGACTTTTTTTACACTAAAATTATTTTATATCTATTGACTAATGATTTTACTTTAGAAGATAAAATATTAAATTATTGCTAGTCATTACTGTTTCAGAGAAAATTTGTACATAATGCTTAGCATTTTTGTGGGAATAGGGCACCAGATGGGAAAGACATGGAAACAGGGCCCAATAAAAGGCCAGCACATGGAACATTGTCACAGAAGAGTAGAGAGAATGTGACACCACTCAGGAGCATTGGGAAATCCTGGGACCAAAGGAATATCTGAACTACCTGAGCCCATGAGCCTTCAGAGAACATAGAGATAGAGGAACAGAGACTAGGTATGATGGTAGAAAAGATAACTGATGGTATAGAGATGACATTATTTGGGTCTCATAAAAAAGATGTGGATTTTTTTTTGTTTTTGTTTTGCTGTGTTGTTTTGTTTTTTCTCAAAGAGAAACAAAGAAACATAGACAGGATCCAGGTAAAAGAAACATACCGGCTCACAGAGGAGCCCCATTATGTGAAGAAGAGAGAACAATCTTCAAAAGTTAATGAAAAGAAATTTAGTACAAATGTGAGGACACCCTTCTTTATATACAAGTTAATAAACTAGTGGAATAAGTTATCCCCAAGCAGTGGCTTAGAGCCAAAAATAGCTGCACAGATTAATGAATGCAGCTTAACATGGAGCTAAATGAGCCTATATCTGACCTGGTGTGGCAATCCCTGGGCAAGAGCCTCTCCGCTCCTCCATCTTTGTTTGCCTATATAGAACTTCGCTTGAGCATTGACAACTTGAGTTTTCCTCTCTTGTGAAAGCCTGGACAGAGGTGATTCTTTTTCTCTGCTTTTCTCCTTTCTACTTCCTATATTCTCTCAAATATCATGTCTGTTTAAAATATTAATTTTTCAAAGATGGCCTTGATCTCTTCTTTTGTAGTTATTAAGTCCAGAAAAGGGAAGCACCACAAATAGAAAAGGGCAGCATTTGGAATAGTTTAAAAGTTTGGCCAGTGCCAGTGAGGGGGCTACAGAAGAGAACATTCCATCCCCCTCTTGCTGCTGCCTTCCTTCCAGGTTTCCGTGCAGATCAGATAGAGGGGGTGGCCCCAAGAGAGCAGCAGGACCCGTGCACATGTAACCAATTGCTTTTTTTGCCTGTAGTAAAGTTCACATTTTGATTGCTTCTCCAGATTATGTTGATCCAGACATATTTTATGCAGTCATCCGGATCTTTCTCTCTGGGTAAGTACAGTTCAACTGCTTTCCTACATGAGACCTCTGTAGCATATTCCAAATTTATGAGGCAGAAGCTTCCTATAGTAATAAACACACTAAGAAACCTTGCTAACAAAGTGATCATTTGGATCCATTCTTGGATAAAAGAGGTGGGGTACCATCTGCAGGACAAATGAATATTTAAGGTCAGAATAATTGTCCTTAGGCCACCATATTACATTCATTTGTATTCACTTAGAATCCCATATTGATGGCAGAAAAAAAAAGCCCACTATGTAACCACAATGCTCTCTCATTTATATCCATTCTCTTCCCCTGTTACTAAGGCTGATGGGAGCATAGAAAGTAACTTGCAAGCCTTCTTCTAATGTTCTTGGAAGAGTTACCCCAAGTCATTTGTTCATATTTGTGGGTCTCTTCTTTTGTCACATGGACTGTAATTTTTCCAGATAAAGAACTCTACCCTTAGATACATTTCTTCCTTTAGATATACTAATTATACCTTGACATGTTTTAATCAAATTGCTTTCCCATTCACATTAACTGAGAGAAATTAAGTTTGTCTACTTTTTTAATAGTGAAAAGTAGAGGTAGTGAATGGATGAGGTGAAAAATTTGACATAGGGCTCACCTAGTGTTCCATCTTGATACCCAGGAGGTGCCGAATTGCTATAGACAGAAAGAATATGAAGTTGCACCTGGAAGGGACATGGGTGCAAGAAGGGAGTGACAACATGAACCCAGTGTTTTTTCTAGATTGAGTGGATCTGGACAGTCCAAGGGGACGCCAGCCTGGGTGGGCATTCCTCACTCTAGGGAGTAGAGAGGGGAAGCAGGAGGGTCTCTAGAGAATAACTTGAGGTTAATGGGTTCCTGGTTTATGAGGAAACAAGAAAAATGGTGAAGAGTGTGGAATGGAATTGGGAGTGTTTCTCAGAATTCAGACTTTTGCTGTATACCCATTCGATCCCAAAATCCTCCCCAGAGAGGTTATCTGTGCTCAGAACTCTTCTCGTTGTGTGCACATTTTACATATAATCAGGGTTAAGACAAAGATCTGATTGTGCAATAGTGATTCTAGTAACAAATGTAAAACAAAATATGCAGATATGTTTTGGTAAAATTAGAGGAAAAAAAGTCTTTTAAACATTTTAAATACATTGGGGTTTACGAAGTACCTAATTCTGGAAAATCTCTTTGTGTTTCACTTTGCTCTCTAAATGTGTATTAGTCTTCCATTGTTACATAACAAATCACAAACATAACAGAAAACCATAACAAAAAACTGCTGTTTTAACAAATTAAAACAGCAGTTTTAAACAACATACATTTATTATCTTACACTTCTGTAGACCAGAAGGCCAGGCAAACTCAGCTTGGTTCTCTGCTTAGGGTCTCAAAATGCTGAGGTCAAGCTATCTGCTCGGCTGAGCTATTATCAGGAGAACCTGAGGAATCATTCACTTCCAAACTCGTTCAGGTTTTTGGTAGAATCCAAGTCTTCATGGTTTTGGAACTGAGGTCTCTGTTTCCTTGCTGGCTGTCAGATAGGATCTGCTCTCAGCTTAGACTTCCTGCAATCCTTATCACACGGTATCCTCCAATGCAGCAATGATACTTCCAATCCTTCTAGTACTTAAATCTCTCTGATTTCTCCTTCTGCAACTAGCCAGAGAAAACCTCTGCCAAGGTCTTATGTTACTAGATTCAGCTCACCTAGACAATGTAGAGTAACTCCCTATGTTAAAGTCAACTGATTAGTAACCTTAATTATATTTGCAACGTCTTTTTTGCCTTGCTGTATATCATATTGACAGGTATTGATAGCTTATAATATGAACAGTTCTAGGAATGAGAATGGAAATCTTGGGACTATCTTTTTCAATTTCTGCCTATCATGATTAAATGGTCACTAGAGGGTGATTATGTTTTCATTAAAATAAGTTCTGGGTCAGTGATGCATTTTATCTGTGATCTACATAAACGCCTCCCGTCGGTCTGAGCCTCAAAAATATTTCTCATGTAGTGCAACTAAGTGACCAGCACCAAATCTTAAATATATTGAAAGTGTTGATGGCCAAAATCATCTGGATTTTTGAGAGTTCCCAATGGGATTGTCTTGGAAAATTGAAATCTCCTCCTATGTTCTTGATGTGTCCCATGTTTGATTTATTGTTTTCATTTACTTTTTAAAAACATTTTTATTTAGGCGTTTCATCATTTGTAGATTAAACTTATTCTTTCCATTTCCCACTCACATTAAATTTCACATGGAAGTTAGCCCCTGTGGAAAAATGTCATTTCTTTCTTTTTTTCTTCTGTTTATATTTCTTGGATTTCCTAAAAATAGGCTATGAGAAAGACTAAAAATAACCTTGCCTACAGAGATTTGAAAGGAAAGTAATTGCTTTCCTTTGCAATCATTAGTTTGGGCCTGAGAGTGTATGGGACTGCTCAGAGAAACCCTATTTCCCTCCCTCAGACCAATTGTATCACAGGTGGAGAATATGGCTTTTGAAAGTAGATCCCCTTGTTTTATCTTTTTTGACTTACATTCTGGTGTCTTCTCTGTCACATTCAATGTGGCTTTAACACATCCGCTTCATGTTGGGGCACCAAAAAAATATTGATGTCTCCTGGCCATTTGAGCATCTGATGGTTCTTTAAAGCTGGCGGGTCCTTTCCAGAAAAACATTTGGGCTTATATATTCTAGATATATAACACAGAATTATAGAATAATAGTTTTTTCATTCATTCATTCATTCATTAATCAACTATTTAGTGAGTGCTTACCATATGCCAGGCACAGTTCCTGGTGCAGGGAATGTTGCAATAAAACAAAACAGCAACTTTATTCTTGTGGAGCTTACATTTTAATGGCGGGAATCAGATCATGCATAAATAAATATAATTTAAAAAGTATTATACAATATATGTTACAACAATAAGTGATACGGGAAAATGTAAAGTAGGATACAGGGCATCATGGAGTATTAGGGAGAGGTGGTGTAAGTTTCTTACCTATTTATTATGGTCTGGGAATGCCATACTTCGTTTGTGCAGATAACTGAAGGCAGTGAGGACTAAGCTACCTGGATACTTGTTACAAGCAAAAGGAATAAAAATTGCAATGGTCCTGACATTGGAGCATGCTTGTCATGGAGGAATTGTTGCAAGGAAGATAGCAGCACTGGAATGCAGTGTGTATGGGGGAGAATGAGAAAGATACAAGTGACAGCAGAAGACCAGATCATGTCAGGGCTTGTTGGCTACTTTCTGAGAGACAAGGGCAGCAGAGGCAAGTCTGGAGACAAATGAAATGATCTGTCTTAATTCAACTCATCGCTCTATTTTCTAACGTGGAAAATAGATAATTGAAGAGCAAGAATGGAAGCCAGGAAAACGTTCAAGAAGCTATGCCCACAATCAGGGTGATGGCTTGGACTAGGGTGGTGGCCGAAGAGGCATTGAGTAATGTTCAGTTCTGGAAATGACTGAAGGTAGAGTTGATGGGATCTGCTATTGGTTTGCAGGAGGAAGGAAGAAAATGGGATCAGTTGAAGATGACTCTAGGGTTTTGGCCCAATCCACTGAAAGAATAGAGCTGCCATTTTCTCTGATGGGGAAGACTGTAGGAGGAAGAAATTTGGCAAAAGGGAGGGGATATCTGGAGCTCAGTTTGGGACATGTCCATTTCTGTGGAGATATCTGTAAGTTGGCAGTTTAATATATGAGTCTGGAACGTAGGGGAATGGTCCAGGTAGAAGTGTACATTTTTAAAGACTCCTAATATAGTTGGTTTTTAAATCAGTGAAGTAGATAAGAGCACTTGGGAAGTGAGAGTAGCAAGAATCCCATAAACTGAGCTCTGAGAAAGTCCAACACCAAAGTGGTCATGGTGAGGAGGGACTGTTGAAAGAGACCAAAGTGACCATCTGAGATCATCCATAACATGGCAGAGACAACCCTGAACCAGTGTGACCACTGCCTCTCTTCCACTTACTCACGCTTTCAATATTTCTTCCCTATTTCCAAATATTTCTAAAATGCTGTTTAGAAATTTCATTGGAGCAGTGTCCTGAACTCTGACAAGTCACGAAAATTCTCTGGAACCCATTTAATTATGCAGCAGCTTTAGGAAGTAGGTGCAAATTAGGACTAAGTCTCAGGAAGGTGTGTACAAATGTACAAAATAATGAATGGAGGGAGCGGGATTCCAACTCACTCTAAATAATGTAAAATGGCTAATATTTAGCAAATGCTTAATATGTTCCAGGCACTGAGCAGGTATTATTTTAATTAGCTCCCACGAGAACTCAATAAGGTAGATCCTAATATCACTTGGGTGAGGAACTAGAGGCTCAGAGAGGTTAATTAACCAAGGCTCACAGTTAATAAATATCAAAGTTGAGATTAAATTTTCTATCTGCCTGAAATAGAGCCCTCTCACCCAACAGCTACCTCATGTTCTCCTCTTATGATCAGACTCCTTCCTTTGCTCTCCCCCTGCTCTGCTGTCTATGCCTCATCTGTTTCCAGAGTGATGTCACCCCACCTAAAAAGGCCATTTTGATGTTCATCCAGTGGAAACCGTAGAACGGCTGACCAAACCATTCTCCAATGCAAACAACGCAGCTCCTTATAGCATTTCCTACCATAAGGAAGTATTTGACAAAGGTCATGAACAGCCAGCTGAGCAGTCTGGCTACAGCTTTTTTATGTGTGTGATGCATTTTCCTTCTCTTGAGCAAAATGACTTTTAGAATTATAGGAAGAAGATGAGACATCTTCCACTGTAAGCCTGTTATTTAAACTGTTCACAGCAGGGACAGTGGCTCATTCCTGGCAATAAGAGAAAAAAAGATTCTATTCCTTAGTAAAAGTGGAAATCCATATGTGGGGGTCTTGAGAAAATGAAGATAGAAAAGTACAAGTTTGGGATTTAAGTTCTCGTTTTCCCATTTTTGAACAG
This sequence comes from Felis catus, assembly GCF_018350175.1. Lineage (NCBI taxonomy): Eukaryota > Metazoa > Chordata > Mammalia > Carnivora > Felidae > Felis > Felis catus. The sequence goes on along the minus strand of NC_058371.1, from coordinate 42,481,676 downwards.
TGTGGCCCTGGAGAATTAACTGCTCAGAGCCTTTGTTTGCTTATCTGTAAAATGGGTTTTTAGACACCTGCCTTCATCTACTCAAAAGAGGTCAAGTTAGAAAATGAAGGTGAGGGGCACCTGGGTGGCTCAGTCGGTTGTCCAACTTTGGCTCAGGTCTTGATCTCACAATTTGTGAGTTCGAGCCCCGCTATGCTGACAGCTCAGAGCCTGGAGCCTGCTTCAGATTCTGTGTGTTCCTCTCTTTCTCTATTCCCTTCCCCTGCCTGTGCTCTCTCTCTTTCTCCCAAAAATAAATAAGTAAACATTAAAAAAAGAAAATGAATGTGAACAGAGTTTATAGACTAACACATTGGAAGTACAATAACGTGTTCTTGGTGCCATTGTTTATCTTATGGAGTCAGCACATACATTCTGTAATTGTTTAAGACTCTATAAAAAATGTGACAGGGAAATGAGTAAAATAGTTGGAGGTAGAACTAGGGGTTTTCAGTCACAAAAAGGCAAAGAAATGGAATCAGGGAGACAGAAGGGGAGAAAGGAGATAAGAGAGGAGAGGAAGCGGGGAAAACCCACTTCATCTGAGCAAGACCAGAGCCTCAATTCCAGTCCATCTACCTGTCCCTCTGGTAACCTGCAAGATTGTATTGTGTTCTCTTTGTTGCTGCCCTCATTATCAACACGTGCTGTCAAGAATGTATTTGACAAAGGTATTCCCACAAAGTCATGCATTATTTAACACTGGTAGTTCAACATGACAACTGTTAAAACTGTTACAGGGAAAAGCAAAGGGGCGTGTGTGTGTGTGTGTGTGTGTGTGTGTGTGTGTGTACTTACTTACAAAGCTCTACTTGTGGAGTTAAAGGTATCAGGTGATTAAGGTTGAGATGAGCAGAAGGAGTGAAGATTATTCCAGAACCCCTAAATTATTCCTATTGAGCAGCACTGATGTCATCTTTATGACTGAATTTTTCTAATAAATATGTCATAGGATCAATGTCAAGGATTCCTTTACTCTTCTGGAATAATCCTCCAACTGGGGAAAGGAAGGGCTGTATTCAATGGCCTGTTATGAAGTTGAAGTATGCTTAAGTATATATTCTACAAAGATACCCAGTCTTTTGCTCTAAAAACACCGTTGCAATTGTGTTTGCTTTCTTACTCACTGTTGCTGTATCAGAAAATATGCTCTTAACTCCTAGCACCCACTTCTTCTCTTTGACTTTTATTCTTGCTTAGATGGAAGGATAACCCAGCAATGCCAGTGGGGCTGATCTATGAAGGAGTCTCCCCAGAGCCCCTGAAATACTCTGGGGGGAGTGCAGCTCAGAGCACAGTGCTTCATGCCTTTGATGAGTTCTTAGGCATTTGTCACAGCAAGGAAAGTGGTAAGTCAGACATTTTCTTTTTCTTTCTGTTCCTTAACAGGGAGGAAGAACAGAGATGTCTTTACCAATTGATAAGACCAAGTGTAAATTAAAATGTCATGAAGTCTATACTTCTCTAAGTCAACCAGGAGGCTGTGTGCCTGCCAGATGTTATTGTGTCAAGTCAGTTAATATTTGATCTCAGCAGGATATTGGGTTTCCATTTCCATATCTTAAAACATAGCCATATATCCAACTGTTCCCCATAGTTTTGTTTGGATCCTAGGCAATAGCCTGCTTTGTCTAAAATGGGGGAGAGATCCGGAGTTTGAAGACTGTGGAATTAAGTTACAAAGTCTGGATATGGCTGATGATGGGTCTGAGCTCCTCACCAAAGCCCTTCCCCGTAAAAATGCTGCAACTTCAAGTCAAGTCTATTTAGACCAGAAGATAGGCCTACCAGTTTAGAAGCTTGAAATTGTTCATTTCCTTACCTGCCAGCATCAAGCCGATGTTTAACAGCTGCAAAAAGGCACTTCAGAGTATGGCATTTTCAAGTTGGATTTAGGGGAAAAAATGACTAGAATTTGGTGTGCAGTCAAACAGCGTCCAGTCTCATCCACAAAAGTCACTTATCAAGAACTATGATGATATTAAACACATAATGAATTTCCTATAAAAGATCAATCTATCTGTATTTCCTATAAATATCTATTGATTTGATTTTTAAACAACTTGACTTCAAGAGGCTATAATTACAAAAACAGTTGCTAATTCTTTTTTTTTTTATTAAAAAAAATTTTTTTACATTTATTTATTTTTGAGAGACAGAGAGAGAGCACAAGTGGGAGAGGGGCAAAGAGAGAATGAGACACAGAATCCGAAGCAGGCTCCAGGCTCTGACCTGTCAGCACAGAGCCCGACACAGGGCTCCAACCACAAACCGTGAGATCATGACCTGAGCCGAAGTCGGACGCTTAACTGACTGAGCCACCCAGGCGCCCCAACAGTTGCTCACTCTTTATTTTCTTGCCCTTATCAATTCTATTAATTTCCCCTTCCTTAGCACTCTCCAAACAAAGCAAAATTCAGGAGAGTATTTAGCAAATCGGTTTAAGGGTTTATGCCTTACATTTGTAGATATCTCTCATGACGATAGTCTCATCAAGATACTTTGCCTACCTTGGGTATATGATACATATTTACACATTGACTGGTAGATATGGTTCCAACTCAGTTATCTGAGATGTACTTGCTTCTTTTTTCCTTCCCCATCAATATTCAGGAATGTAGTATTTGTAGTCTACAAGCAAAAGAGCCAGCAGAGTGGATTGGAAAGTTAGATGACAGCAAGTTTTCATTGCACTGATGTCTGGAAAACCAGACAGGCTCTCGCATCTTTCCATGTGGAGCTATGACATAGTTCTGGTTTGTTTCTTTCAGCTGATTTTCTGCACAGGATGAGGGAGTACATGCCCCCTTCCCACAAGGCCTTTATAGAAGAAATTCACTCAACTCCTTCACTGAGAGACCACATTCTGTCCTCTGGAAATGGCCAACTTCTGACAGCCTATAACCAGTGTGTGGAGGCCCTGGCGGAGCTACGCAGCTATCACATCACTGTGGTGACCAAATACCTCATCACAGCAGCCACCAAAGCAAAGGGCAGGAGGCCAAACTATGTCCCTGGGCCACCACTAGCCTTAGAAGAGAGGGGCACAGGTGGGACTGTAGTTCTGAGCTTCCTGAAGAGTGTCAGGGATAAGACCTTAGAGGCAATTCTCCACCAAAGTGATTAAGAGACTGCCCTCTTCCCAAGAATGCAAAACCAGAAACTCGGGTTTCCCCTGGCCCTTTCTCCCACTGGAGGGCATGTAGGCCTAGAGAATGAGAATGTCTGGAATTATCTGACAGGAACCTCAGCCCTGTTTATGTTCCTGCTCTACAGAACACCATCTTCTCCCTTGTTGAGAGCTGTTAGTCCTCACAGAGGAGAATTTCCATGGCTAGTCAGAAATTTTCCTTTCCCTATCTAATTACTGGTTAATAGCAAACAGCTTTGGACACTTCCTCATTCAGAACCCCACAGAGGAGCCCGTGTACCCCTATTCTATTTTCAAATAATAGAAAATCAATCTAAATTTCAAAAAACAAACCAAATTGCCTGTGGACAGATCCCCTTTTTGATTTCTTTAAAAAGCAAATTAAATACTCGTGCATGCATTCATTCAGTCAGTCAACGACTTATTACGTTCCTACTGAGCACTGGTTTAGGGATTAGAGCAGAGAATTTTTGTGGTCCCCATCCAGCTTTCCTTTCCCTGAGTGTGCTGAGTTTGTGGCAGGAGGTTGGAAATGCTCCAGTGGCGATGTGGAGGAAAGAGGAGGCTCACATAAGACTTGGAAGTCACCAGTGTAACAATGAATAGTTAACGATGTGGGAACGAACGGATGAGGCTCTTTGGCATGGTTCATCAATTTGCAAATTCTGTTTTAGTTTCATTCTTTATTTTTGGAAGAATGATTCTTTCTTCTTACACCGAAAGTTTATAGTTGTAAAATGAATTAATTGACCCATTGGAAGTAAATGATGGAAACAGGAATAAATAGTAAACTCACATGTTTAGTTTACAAATAAATGTAACTTTTTATTGATTTATTTTCTATCTCAAGATCTCATTTTATCTGATAGCAAAAGCTAGAAAACTTTAATCTTGCCAATTTAAGATAAACTCCATTAATTTAGGCCTGCCCCTCTCCCCCTCCCCCCCCCCCAACCCCACACTGTGCGTACATACATATATCTGAGACAGTATCTACATTCCACAGGGCCAATCTAGAATCATGGCCTCAAGGAGAAGGACCTGATCATCAGGAACAGCTCTGCCCAAGTTAGCATCTGCTGAACAGTTCCCCTCCCCATATTAGTACTGGTCAAATGGAGCTTGCAGCTTGTTTAATCCTTTCAAACAAGCCTTTCAGATTACTCAGCCTTCAAAGTCTTGTCATATCACTTGGAAAAACATCTGACCACTTCCAACATTGCCCAGGCCCTTAAACCCCACTTTTACTGTATATATAGTGGGGGGGGGGGGAGGAAGAGAAATTTTAAGAAATTGGCTTATGTGATTATAGAGGTTGGAAATTCCAAAATCTGCAGGGTAGACCAGCAGCCTGGAGACTCAGGGAATCACCATCTAAAGACTGACTGCTGGTAGAATTCCTTTCTGCTCAGTGAAGGTCAGTCTTTGTTCTATTCAGGCCCTCAACTGATTGGGTGAGGCCCACTCACATTATGGACAGCAATCTGCTTTACTCAAAGTCCATTAATTTAAATGTTCGCCTCATCCAAACAAAATACCCTCACAAAACCGTACAAAATAATGTGTGACCAAATATCTGGGTATCATGGACCAGCCAAGATGACATAGAATTAGCTATCACAAGCCTCCTTTACAAGAAACTGAATTAGGGTAAAGTTATGGTATCTGATACACACCCTCCCCACATTTCTATTAGAGAAGAATCCTCTTTTGTAATGATGGGCAGGAGGTACAAAAATGATGTATAGTTTCTCCCCAGGAGATGCTGGGAAGGGATACAGGCAGTACACTGGATGGAAACCCCTGGAGAGAAGGATGGAATACTGCCCACAAAAATCTGACTATATTGACAGCTAAAGGCTCTTTATACCAGGTGATCTGTGTAGAATGAAACCATTGTCTCTTTTAATACAAATAACAACCCGCTGTTTCGAGGTTGACTTTATAGGGCTAATCTTCACCTGGGAAGGGGGCAAAGCCTTAAAGTCTTAAACCTTGTACATAAGAGTCACCTTCACCTAACCCCCCCCCCCCCACACACACACCTAAGCCTTCTGGTGATAAGGGGACACTGATTCTTTTTTATCCTGTGCCCAAGTGCAGTTAGGATTAGTTTAGTCATTTTTAGAAGACATTAGAAAGGACTCAGGGATGATTTTAAAAGCAAGCCAACAAAAATCATAAAGGAACACCAGTTAGATGGCATGAGCAACATTCAGTCTTCATGCTGTGGGGCACAGAGACCCTATACTTTCCTTAGACTGCATGCAGGTGAACAGGATCCCCAAACTCTCAATTTACAGAGTGTCCAGCAAAGACAGTCTCAGAGACTGAGTTTTTCTTCCCTTGTTGTTAGTCTGAAATTTGTTTTTTGTTGTTTCAACACAATCTATATAGGGTTAAAATAAAAATAAAACTAAACACCAACCATAAAGAAATGCTTGAAACCTGTGAGATCCTATCCAATTTAAGATCTGGTATATAAAACTTGCAGTACCTGAAAGCAATTATTTCTTCCACAACAGTGAATTTCACCCACCAAATTCTGTCTTGCATTTTCTTATGCACAGATGTCCTATTTGCTTTGCTAATGGAAGAAACACTCTTCTCTTTCTTTGTTCACTTAACAGTAAACTTAATAAAGAAGTCGGATATCATTGCTTTCTGAAATGCAATTGCTAGTTAATTTTTGCAGTTTAGCATCTGCTTCTCAGCAACATTAAAAACTGAGTTTTTGGATGTAAGCATCATCAAAAATAAATGATTTTTTCTTGCAAAGTAATTTCCTTTGTAAACTCACAAATCTATTGGCCCACATGGTTCTATGGCAGCTGCATAGGTTTCAAACCAAACTCAATTATGGTATTTGCCTTTAATTGTCCACATTCTTTTTAAGGTATCAGTCAGAATTTGACCTGCACTGTACAGGGAGCATTTACCTTAGACCGACTCTGACCCCTCACAGGCCATGTCCTTCTTTGCGAGGCAAGGAGTCCTGGGGCCAGTAGAACTTGCCTTTAGGACGATTAACTTTTTAAAGAACCCATCAGAGGTTCTCATAGAGGTACCCATACTCAGAGGTACCCATAGTAGACAAAATACCAATAATGATAATAATAACAATAATAATAAAAATTAATTACAGGCACACACAAGTGTTATTCATTTGTCATTAAAATATGAAAAATAAACATCCATTTGAAAATATATTACAATATTCAGTACTACTTACGCCTCTGTTGCATAAATGCTATTATTTAAACAAAACAATTGGCTAGTTCACTGTGGCAGTAAGTGGTAATTAGTAAGACTATTTAAACAAATACTATGTAATTGTTTTCATTTTTATTATCTATGCTTTTCAGAAGAGTTAAGGAAACATGCTCACAATACTCACAATGTGAAAAATCACACTTTTACTATCTTGGTCATCCATGGGCACAAGCCCCGACAGCTGTTCCTATTTAAGATTAGGACCCGCTTCAGACGCTTGCTTGGGTCACGTCACAGGTCACGTCGCTCAGAGTGAGCCGCAGTGAGCCATCCGTCACTGTGAACCAGGAACTACGGTTGCCAACATCAGGGGTCAAGGGAAAACCCAGTAACAAAGACCACAGGAGAGGGATGATCAGCACCATACCCATTCGATACTAAAACAGTGTTACAGTCATATGGATTTTTCACTCTTCTTTTAATTTTTGACACAAGGTTGAAAAACGGAGCTTTTAATACCCCAGTGAAGGGGTTTACAGAACATGAGACTTCCAGTGCTAAAAGTAAGTCAGATTCAGGCAATGCAATTTGGTCACTAGACCTGCCCTCTATTATCACTTCTATTACCGCCATTTTCCATATCATGCTCTGGATGCCTGGAACGCCCAAATACCTTGCACACATGGCCTCAAGGGTGTGTGTACAGAGTCTTCTCTCCTGGGTTTGCTTCTGACGGTGCCATTGGTATTCAAGTCCCTATGTCCCCAGGGAGGACAAGGCTTTTTGCAGGCATGTGCGTGGAGCTCAGCCAGGAGGCTGGGGTGTTTACAGGCATTATGGAGCGGTCCCTGGAAGTTGCAACATAGCAGTGCTGGAAAGGGTGAGGCTGGACCTGAGACTGACTATCCCCATGTCTCCATGTTTGATATGGAATTCTAAGGAGTGAGAGAATTAACTTCAAGGTGGGCTTCCGGGTTATTTTGAAAGTATCTTTTTCTAGGGTATAATAGAACATCTTTTATTTATTTGCTAGACTGATCTATAATCTAGTTTATGTATGTGTAGAAAAGAAACGGTATGTGGATGTCCATTTGTACTTTTACCCCAGGCCCAGGCAAACAAAAGGCCTGTTAAAGTCTCAAGCTTGTCATTTAAACTTTGCCTGTAAGTCTTATCTACGACCACCAGAGGGCAATCGCGACCTGCAATGCTCAGCCCCAAAGCTTCAAGCACCGATTCCAGGCTAATCCCATAGGAGGAAGGTTTTTCCCTTTTCAAAATATCTCTTTCTCCACAGTAGGACTCGGAGGAATCTGGAGAGGTTATCACCCAGAACCATGCCTCCAGACAGAGCCACACTAAATCAATCCAGATAAATACTGGTGTCCAAAAGCAAATCATATTCTATTCCTTTGTACCTTTTAAAAGGGATATTCTGGGTGCTAGAACTGTGGATAATTTGCATTCCCATTTTTATATTTTTCTTTATTAAAAAGAAAAACATTAAAGCATGTTTTTGTAAAAGTCAGAGAGAGAAACTCTTCATCCTACCTCAGTGACTAGTGTTATCTGAGAATCTTTACTCTCAGGGAAACTTAAATGCTGCCAAATTGCGAAGAGAAGATTAGTAGTGAAAGACTAGCACTGAAAAAAAAAAAAGAGCATATGAATACAGGAAACAAGAAAAGCCAAGTAACTGTCTTGGGCTTAGAAAGAGGTTAGTTGGGGTTTTCTCTATAAGAAAATACAAATGTCATCACTCATTAAATAATTTCTCTTCTCATTGCCCCCCTCATATCTATCCCAGCTCTGTGGCACTTAGCCATGTATGACTTGTGTGGGATACCTCCTTTTATAATAGCTCCGTGATGCAATCTGCACCTGCAAACAGACAGTTCATTTAAAAATGTCCTATTATGGCAAGCATTGGAATTATATGCAAACTCTGGAGAGGGAAATGTGGATGGACTGAGGCACATCTCTAGCTGATCTGCTCATAGTTGCCAAGCTCAACCTGTGTTGAAAATATAAAAGAAGCATAAAAGAAAGGACACTTCTAGTGTCCTTGTTTATCATCTCCCTTGTCCATTAATTTCCAAAAACTAATAAAGACGCTGACCAGAGAATTAAAAATTCTAATATGAAACTAATGGAAACAACAAATCTAGACTATATACCACTCAATCCGCTATAGCCATATGGCAAACATAAATTTGAGATTAGTGAGCTCGATACAGAGTACGAAGACCACACAAATCTACTCATAACATTCTTCCTTTCTATGTCACTTGCCTGGTTACAAATTCCAGTTCAATTTGTTACAATTTGTAACAGCTTCATGTGTCAATTTTAGGGTAATAACACTTATATAGGGTATGATAATTATGTAAGTTACTATATGTAGTAGTAGTAGACCAGTGTCTATACAGAGCAAACATTATTTAACTACTTGCTGCTATTATTATTGCTATTATTAATTGTCAAGGACTGTTAGACACACTGTTGAACAGTGTGGAAGGAAAGCTTGCTTTCAAAAACCTAGGACATAGAGTCACAGAAGAATGACCTCTCTTCACCTGAAAGGGGAAATTTATGATCTAAGAATGCAAGAGGAAGGCCTTTGGAAAAACTGAGAAATTTCTAGAGTGTTGCTTTTTCATCTTTTTTAGGGAAATATTTTCTGACGCTGTTTGCTCTCATGTTCACTATACAAAGACTTCACCAACATTCCTTCTAAATTCTGAATAAAATAAAATTTCTAGTTTAAAATCAAACTAAAATCATGTCAGTGTTGTTATGAGACCTTACAACATGATTTGAAAGAAGTGGAGATACTGTAGATTTTGAAAAAAACAAAAAAACCCACAAAAAAACCAACAACCTACAACTAGGATTGACAGAGCAAAGGACTCATAAGCATACTGGCAAGAAGTTAATTGTCTGGGGGAAGGAATGTAATATCCTAGCACCTGACAGGATTGGCTAAGCTGTAAAGTATGGGAAGTTTAGCTCCCACACTTGAACCTCCCCTTTCTGTGCTGTCAATCTCCATATTGGTGACATCTCTTCTATCAGAGCAATGTTGTATTTTATATAATCAAAAATGTCCCAAGGAGAGAAGTGTTTTTCTCTCTCATGTTTCAAAATATCCAGGGATAGAACAGCGGCTCCATTGGGTCATTAATGACTCAAGATGTTCTCTCTGTACCCTGACATCTTCAGGAGGTTTCTTCCACCTCTTGGCCTAAGATGGCTGCTGGAATGCCAGCCATTCTATCTGCCCTGTAGGTCATGAGAAGAAAAGGGAAAAGAAGGACAATTTTCTGGGTTTTTTTGAGGAAACTTCTAAGAAGACCCCTACAGACACACACACACACACACACACACACACACACATACACGTGTATATATATACATATTCATATGTATATATGTATATTTTTTCTATTGACTATGTCTCAGTCTCATAGCCTTCCTAGCTACCATAGACTGGCAAACGTAGTCTTTAAACAGAACAACCACACACCTAGCAAAAAATAGTGTTGTTAAGAAAAGGCGGGCACCTGGGTGGCTCAGTTGTTAAGCATCTGACTTCGGCTCAGGTCGTGAGTCCGAGCCCCACGTCGGGCTCTGTGCTGACAGCTCAGAGCCTAGAGCCTGCTTCAAATTCTGTGTCTCCCTCTCTCTTTCTGCTCATTCCCTCCCTCCCTCCCTCTCTCTCTCTCTCTCAAAAATAAGTAAACATTAAAAAAAGAATACATTAAAAAAGGAAGGGAATGAATGCATGTTGAGGTAAGCAACAAAAAGCCATTTGTATTATATCTTCCTTACATAGTCAAATTTTCTTCAGGGCCTTTCATGTTTCTCAAAACTTTTCCTCAGAAAAGAATCTAAAATTCACTCTATTGTATAAGAGATTGATAAGCCATGAAAGCATTAACCTTGCCTAAGAAATGTGAATTACCATAGGATGAAATACCTAAGTACAGTTATTAAACATTGCTAGTAAATTTTCAAGGGAAGGAGTAGGGGGATACAAGGAGAGTACAGGCAGTGTTGACAGGAAGAGAGGGTGAAATCTCTGCACACGGAAAACCCACACTTCACCTGAGGCCAGGCAGCTGGCACTAAAAATTGCAATATTGTCTTCAACTTGCAGCTACACTGATATGGAAAAAGTCCTGCTAGTGTAAAGAGTTGCTTTCAGGTTGGAAGAAATTCTACCTATTCTCAAGGTCAGGAGTCAACTCTTTAATTCTGAAGGTCAGGAGTCAACTCTTTAAATGAGTTGCATTCCATGAGCATATAGCAGTCTACAACCAAAATGTTAGCCCTACATTAGAATTGCCCAGAACGTGATAAAACGCAGATCTATATGACCACTCCCAGAGTTTCTGACTCAGTAGGTTTCAGGTTCAGCCTGATAATTTACTTGTGATGATATCATAAGTTAAAGTTTGGGAATTACTGGTTTATGATGTTTTCCTCTTTTCCTTGTTATCAAGGGCACCATGAACTATTACCTCTATGTAATGAAAGTGAGTTTTACTTTCTGAAGGAGGAAACCTTAAGCTCTTTATAATCATCTTAATGTGAAAGCACAAAATACCTAAGCTATGTTGGTGGCCTACATAAGCATCTCTCTCCAAAAAAACATGTAGAAAGTGTTTGCTTACATTGTTAAGAGAAATATATCTTTCTGATCATTCTCTCGCACCATTAAGTTTTAACAAAATTGAAAAAAAAATTTAAGTTTCAGGAAAAAAGCAATCCTATTGTTAAATGAAGGACACAGTAAAAAAAAAAAAATTAAAAAATAAAAAAAATAAGACAGCTTGGGCCAAAAGACACAGGAAAGGAGATGGATGGTTTCCCCATAAAGGCACAATCCCAAATCAACTGCTGACTAACCATGATTTTATCAGAGGGAAATCTGGTTCTGGGTCTTGAACTGAATCTAGTTTTGTGTGTTTCTTAAATGATGCTAACATTAATGAATAAAATACCCCTTTAAAAGTTAGTGAGAAGAGACAGAGCTGGAAAATGTTTAATACAAATCAGGATACTTCTGCAAATAAATACACACTGAGTAGCTAAATGATTGGATTACTCCTCCCTGCTGCCTATCTTAGGTATATGGCCTTGGCTCACTGAGCCTCAGGGTCTTGGATTGTCTAGTGAGTTTGCTGTGATGCATGATCTCTGGGTCTCTTCTAATATTCAACAATGCTCTTCTGAGTATGCAAGAGTCGGTCCTGGGCTACGTGCACAGGGAATTAGTTCTATCTGTGATATTGATCAGGAGTTATTCTAAGTCCTAGGAGGTTCATTGTTATTTAGGCTGGACTCTGCTTGTTTGCATTGAACATAAGCAACATTTATGACAAATCAAGTGGTAAATAATAGAGTAACTAATCATAGTTTAATAATGGCATTCACCAGAGAAACCCATCTTCTCCCTTACCTGAAATGCCCAACCCACAACCACCAGCTTCTCTTGAACAAGCCCTCCCGATGCATGGCCATCTGTTCCTCCCAAACAGTATCATGGAACATTTGGGTGACTATTGCTATTTAAAATTATGTTATTCTAACTTCTCATCATTTATGATAGCTAACTAAGTCAATCTACTCTATGTAGAGAGAGCCTGGAATTCCTCAGCACCTTCCCATTTTGTACCTTCCTGACTAGCTCCTGGGTGTATCCTTGAAGACTCAACTCAGGCATCAGCTCTATGGGGCCCTTCCTGCTAACACTCCACCTGCCATCTGCAGCCTAGATGCTGCCTAAAACTTGGACCTGCCCCTTTTTCTGGATTTGTCTAACAGGGTCACTGGATTTACCTTCTATAACTGCTTCCTCCACTCAACTATAAATTCCATGAAGTCACCTCTGTGTCCCTTATGCCAGTATAGAGTATTTAGTAAATATTCTTTCAATGAGTGAAGGAATTTGAATAAGCTCAGAGAGTGTGTGGAGAGAACCCATTTGTGGTAGGGCCATCAATACAAACACAGTTAGAACTTCTGGTAAAAGGGGAAAGAAACTGCCTTACCAGGGAATAAGAGTCTACTTATCCCTATAAATCTGCAGCCTGGGGTGAATGACTTCGTGAGTATTTCCCTCACCACATTTTGATGCTAGTAAAATCTTACTTAAATCTACATCAAGTGAAGCTTTAGATGTTGACAGACTTACAGCATAAGCATCAGGAATACCTCAGACAGAAGCATTCAGTTATTATTGTCATTACAATTACTACAATAGTAGTAAAACAGTAATAGTTATAATATGTATATAGTTTGTAAAGTGCTTTCACAGATGTTATTTCATTTGATTTTTACCACAGCTTGGTCAAGTGGGTACTATTGTTATCCCACTTCTGCTAGTAAAGAAAATGCAACTCAAAGGAGTTAGGTGACCTCCCCAAAGTTCAAAAGCATGGTAAATGGTGGAACTGGAACCCAACCCAGATTTTTTATCTCCAAAAGCAACGGCATCTGTATTGTTCCTTCATGACATTGTTGTCAAAACAAAAGCAATTTCAAACACTGGGATGCATGTTTCCTTGGGAGGGGGGTGGGCAGCAGGAGGAGAATGTTGTCAGGCAGCCTATCTCAGTCTCTGCCAAATGGCTCAACAGAGGACTTGGTTCTTTTGCCTCAGCATTTGGTCACTTGGTCTCCTGTCCCAACAGTTGCTCCTGTCACTCTGGCAGCAACATCTCAGACGTACAGGATCCCAACGAGATGGCCCTAATTGGTCAGACTATACTTAATGGCCTTGGGCAGAGATTTCCCCTATAGTGAATTACCCTTCAATCACCAGTGAGTCAGGCCATTTAACTCTAATCTTAAATTCATACTTCATAAACAGCTCCATTTACTCGAGACATCTTTCATTTAATAGTTAGGGGCAATGGCAACAGCTATGGCATTATGTCTCCTCACAGAGACCAAAGAGAGCAGAAAATGAAAGCAGATGTCCCTTTTCATTCTCAATAGAAATACCCATTAATATAGCATCTTCCCCTCAATCCTCACCCTTGTGGTCACCGCCAAGACTCCTCAATGGTGAAACAGGGAGTAATCTAAAGTGCATTTGCAATCTGGCTTCCTTGTTCTGGGATTAATCCAGAGACAGGGATCACCAATTATTACAGCAGTAATGGAGGAGCTCCGTAGGTGAGACTTTGAAATACCCTCCCCAGTCCTCCACAGGGCCTCCCTGGGTGGAGGCAGGGGAACAAGTTTGATTTGGTGCTTCATTACTCCCCATCTCCAAAACTCTAACGACATCACAAAGCTATATACCGGGACTCTTCTGTCTAAAGAGGAAAGTAAGGTTTGGTTTACTAATCCAGGCATAAAAAAGTATAACCTAAACTGAAATCCACAGCAATACTGTCAAAGAGCTGCCTCATGCAGGTGCTATTTACAGCTAAGGGGCTGAATCATGGTCATATAAGCTTTTATATAGAGCATAGTAAAATAATTTAGTGACTTTAGAAATGGATAAAAATATTAGGGAGTATATTGTGTGTTTTCAAGCCAATGACATATTTAAATTTTTTAAAAGTTTATTTATTTATTTTTGAGAGAGAGAGAGAGAGAGAGAGAGAGACAGAGAGATACAGAATCCCAAGCAGGCTCTGCACTGTCAGTGTAGAGCCCGATGTGGGGCTCGAACTCACGAATGGTGAGATCCCGAACTGAGCTGAAACCAAGAGTTGGATGCTTAATCAACTGAGCCACCCAGGTGCCCCAAAGGACATATTTCAAATAGCCATTGATTTCTAGACCATCAAATAAATGATCATTTTTGGAGCACATTTTACCTTATACATGCTAGGGTCTTGATATATAAATAAAATACACAGAGAATGGTCTCAAGACATGTTCTCAAAGAGCTGTTAGTCTATCTAAGATGGTAGATAAAAGGTAAGGTTTACACTATTAGTGTTATGTGGCACCTTGCAAAACACCAGAATGGCTCTGTTCCTTGTTTGGTACCTAGAGACCATGAGCCTCAGACATAAAATGATGCATTAAATGCATAATGCATAAAATGATGCCTGGTGTTCATACCAGGCAAAACATCCATCACTCCATGAGTATTGAGTATTAAGCTCTATGAGTTCTATTCCTAGCCTACCCATATGCTGTCTCACTCATGGTTTTAAGGGTAGGTGTAGGCTATTTCAGAGTCCAGGCTTTCAGGAAGATACACAGACTGGACAATCACAATCTGTCTTTCGTTTCTTTCTAGACAGGAGACTTCTTACTCCATATAAGCAAATCCTGGGGGTAACTTTTATGTCCAGACACAGCCCAGTGTAGTCAGAGGGAAATTATTTTTTCTCCTTCAGCCTCTCATGTGACTATCTTAATGTGATATCTCTATGTCAAAACTGCTCCATGTGTGGCTTCCTTCCACATGTACCTTTTCTGAAAACATGCTTAAGTAAATGTTTTTTTTTTTTTTTTTGTCTGCAGTGCCGTCCTCCATCTCTGTTTCTTTTTATGTAATCTCAAAAGTTCTAATGTGTTTATACCTGACTCCTAATTCCCCCATGCTGGCTCTGTCTTACATGCAAGAGCATCCCCCAACTCAAGGTGAGATCAAGGTGAGAATGGTTGTCTTGCATTTCATCTACTACCAGAAGGGCCAATTCCAGCTCTCCTGCCCACAGATGTGGGGGGACTGGATCACGTGTGAATAACCCTATTCACATTCACAATGACCCAGGCCAGGGGGTTCACATGTGACTCAAATAGAGTCAATCAGACTCTTCTCTGACTTTGGACATCCGGGTTGCTGAGAGAAGTTCATGAAAATGTAGGTAAAAGCCTGTCTGAGAATAAAACCAATAGAAACAGGGAGGTGGAGTCAAGAAGGGGAGGGCAGTGAGAAAGGTGAGGGGGAGAAAGAGACAGAGACAGAAGAGAGCTTAGAAGACATGTCCCAAGCCACTGCACGTAACTGAAGCCGGCACTGCCCTTGGACTTTCCAGTTTCTTAAGTCAATACATTATATTAAAAAAAAAAAAAAAAGCTAAACACAATGAACTACTGTCTACAACTACTTGTCCTCGCTATGTACCTGTCCTGGAATCTGTACCTGGCTTCCTTGTTTAATTCTGTCAGATGTGATCTCAAGAGTTATTAACAGAATTTCATGCTTACAGATTCCTGGATGAGGTTTTACATTCTCCTTGGTGCTGAGTTTCTCTTGCTGGCCAGGCCTCTGCCTCTGTTTTTGCTTTGTAGGTAAGTTTCAGTCTTGCTCGCAATCTTGCAGCTATGCCAGTGCATTTAAGCACACCGCGCTCCACCCACCTTTCTCATTCCACCCTTGGTTTTCTCTGCTCTTCCCTCTTGGCCTGAAAGTACACTGCAACTCTACCAACCTACACAGCTGAGATTTAATACCCATTCAGGATATCAGGTAGCACTTGAAACTCCTTAACTGAAGGAGTATGTCCACATTAGTACTGCCACTTGTTTTTCTGTATTTTGAAAGCAGAGATGTTTTAAGTAAAAAGGAATACAGGTGTGATTTCAAGCAGTTCAACAGGTCGGCGGGCTTTGAGCTTTCCCAGCATTCTTCAAGCAGAGCCACACTCACGATGCTGCTTTTTTCCTGCTCTGCTCACATTCCCTTCTAAGGAAATCCACTCCATCCATAGTCCCCACTACCTAGTGGGCCATGTTTTATACTGTGTTACCCTGTCCTCTGGGGCTTCAGGGTCAAGCAGGTGACAGTAGAATCGACAGAGAGAAACATTTTGAATATTTGACTCACATTAAAGGAGAAACATTCTAAAATTTCAAAGAAGGTCCATGAATAACCATGGATTCTTGACAAAAAAAAAAAAAGATTTTGAATATCCGTGGAGTGCCCATTTCCCAAACCATTATACATAAAAGAAATTAATATTCTCTCTCTGAGCTCCTGGTGCTTATTTAGCTAGGTGTCTCTCTGTCCCTTGCAACAAATCAGTTCAATAAATGCTGTAAAAACATAATGTCTCCTTTACCAAACATAAGGAGTGCTCTGATCATCTCAACAGATTAAACCAAGGCAGAGTAGTTGGGGGAGGGACTTTGGGGTGAGGGTGTGTGTGTGAAATACATGATTGTGTTCAGCAGAAAGGAGAGCACAAGTCAAATTTAATATAACCTGATTTTGACATAAGAGAAGAAAGAGACAGGCAGTTCTAATCTCTGATCCCTTTTTCCAATACATACCTTCTACAAGTCTTTTTATTATTCATTCTCCCAAGGATGAGATGAATTATTCATATAAATGTCACATATTTAGTTAGGATAATTTGGATGAAAGCAAGAGTTATTATATTAAGCAAAATATGGATTTATTAAAAGACATTGGGAATTTGTGAAATTGAAGAAAGGCTATATAACCATTTGTTTTTCAAAATTTTATTTAATGTAATTGCAGATTTGCAAAAAATTGCAAAGATAGTATGGAACCATCCTGTATACTCCTCATCCAGTTTCCCTCAATGATTACATCTTACATAATTAATAGTACTGTACATTGAAACAGAAAATTGACCTTGGCATATTGGTATTTGTGTGTGTATACATTTGTCTTTCTATGTTGTTTTAACAACTGTGTAGATTCATATAACTACCAGTGTAATTATGGTGCAGAACTATTCAGTCATCAAAAAAGAGATCCCTTTTATTACTTTTAATGGTTACATAAAATCCTCTCTTCCCCCATTGGCATTGATCAAAGTTGTTGTTGTACCAATAGTTTATTTATTTTGATTTCTTTTTTTTTTTTTTTAATTTTTTTTTTCAACGTTTATTTATTTTTGGGACAGAGAGAGACAGAGCATGAACAGGGGAGGGGCAGAGAGAGAGGGAGACACAGAATCGGAAAGAGGCTCCAGGCTCTGAGCCATCAGCCCAGAGCCCGACGCGGGGCTCGAACTCACGGGCCGCGAGATCGTGACCTGGCTGAAGTCGGATGCTTAACCGACTGCGCCACCCAGGCGCCCCTGTTTATTTTGATTTCTGAGTAGTCTTCCATGATATTGTAGGAGCACAGATTTTTAATCATTCATCTATTGTGGGAATCTTACCTGTTCCCAGTTCCTGACTATTACAAATAAGCCTGCTATAAACAGTCATTGTACAGACTTTTGTGTGGACATCAGTTTCCAATTCCCTGGGAAAAATGTCCAGGAGTGTGATTACTAAATCATAAGGTAAATGTTTATTTTTTTAAGAAGTTGCCAAACTCTTTTCTAAAGTGACTGTATCATTTTACATTTCCACCAGCAATGTCTGAGAGATCCAGCATCTCTGCATTCTTGCCAGAATTTGGTTTTGTCACTATTTTTAATTTTAGCCATTCTGAAAAATTGAAACTGTATCTCATAGTGGTCTTAATTTGTGTTTCCTTAATGACTAGCAAAGCTGAACATCTTTTAGTGTGCTTATTTGCCTGCCTTGGGTAAAATGTTTTTTTGTGTCAGTGCCCATTTCTAATTGGGTTGTTTTTTTATTGTTGTGTTTTAAGAGTACTTTATATATTTTAGATATGAGTCCTTTGCCAGACATGTGGCTTGATAATATTTTCTCCCTGTCTTTATTTTGTCTCTTTGCACCATTGCCATGGTCTTTCATAGAGTAAAAGATTTTAATTTTGATGAAGTCCACTTCATTGACTTTTTTCTTGTATAGATTCTGTTTTTGGTGTCACACATTCCAAAACTCAGTATCAAGACTTAGGTTGCAGAGGTTTTCTCTTATGATTTCTTCAAACAGATTTGTTTCTGAATTTTACATTTTAGTTTATGATCCATTTGGAGTTAATTTTTGCATGAGGTGTGAAGTTTAGGTCAAAAGTCATTTATTAAAAGGACTATCTCTCTTCCAGCTTTTATACATTTGTAAAAAAAAAAATGAGTTGGCTATGCTGATGTAGGGTTACTTTTGGGTTTTCTGTTATTTTCCACTGATGTATGTGCCTATCCCTCCTTAAATACCGCACATTCTAGATTGTTCTAGCTATATAACTCTGAAAGTGAGGTAGTTTTTCCTCCCACTTTATACTTTCTTCACAAAACAATTTTTAAGCAATTCTAGTACTTTTCTACTTCCATATAAATTTTAGAATAATCTTGTCAATATCTACAAAATAGTCTTGTGAGAATATTGATAAGAGTTGCATTAAACCTGTATATCAGTTTGGGACAACCAACATCTTTACTAAGTTGAGTCTTCAAATCAGTGAAAACAGTATGTCTTTCCATTTACTTAGATTTTCTTTGAGTTCTTTCATCAGTGTTTTGTAGTGTTCAGTATATAAATCTTGTACATGCTTTGTTAGATTTATACCTAAATATTTCATATTATCAGGTGATTGTAAATAATACTGTATTTTTCATTTCAGTTTCGATGATGTTAATGCTAGTGTAGTCAAATATATGTCGATCTTGTATCCCTAAATTGCTAAATTCACTTATTTGTTCTAAAGTTCCTTTGTAGATTACTTGGGATTTCTACAAAGACAATTATGTCATCTAGATGATTCTGAATGGTAGTGGACATCTTTACTTTGTTCTCATTCTTAGGAGAAAAGCATTCCATCTTCCGCCATTAAGTATGTTTGTTGTAAGTCTTTTTGCAGATGTTCTTTATCAAATTGAGGAAGTTCTTTATTCCTAGCTTCCTGAGAATTTTAATCATGAATAAATGTTGAATTTTATCAAATATATTTTTGTTGTTGTGGCAAATTATATAATTATGAGTTTTTTTTCTTATCTATTAATATAGTGAATCATATCATTTGATTTTCAAATATTGAAACAGCTTTGCATCCCTGGAATAAAACCAACTTAATCACAGTGCATAATTTTTCCATAAAATGCTGAATTCTATTTGCAAATATTTTGTTAAGGATATTTACATCTATATTCATGAAAACTATGGGTCTATAGTTTGGGGGGGGGTTGTTTCTTTTTTCAGTACAGGCTTTGTCTGGTTATGGTTTCAAGTTAATACTGGCTTTATAAAATAATTCAGTAGTGTCCCATCCTGTTCCATTTTCTGGAACACATTGTGTTGAATTTAGGTTAAATCTTCTTCAAATATTTGGTAGAATTCTCTGGTAAAACCATCTGGTCCAAGAGATTTCTGTTTGAGTAGTTTTATTTTGGTTTTGGTAACAATTTAATGTGCTTAATAGCACATTATTATTATTCAATTAATAATTGAATAGGGATATTCAATTATCCCTTTCATATTGAATGAATCATGGTAGTTTATGCTTTTCAAGAAATTGGCCACTTTAAGTTGTCAAGTTATGTATATATAGTTTTTGTAGTATTCCCTTAGTACCTTGATATTTGCAAGGTCTGTAGTGGTGGTCTTTATTTCTATTGTTGGTGAATTATGTCTTTTCTCTTTTTCCATTTGCCAATCTTGCAAAAGGTTTTTTTTTTTTTTTTTAATTTTATTGATCTTTTCAAAGAACCAACATTTATTTCATTAGCTTTCTCTATTATTACCTACTTTCAATTTCATTGAATTCTGGTCTTCATTATTTCCTTCCTTCTGTTTGTTTTGGGTAAATATTGATCTTCTCTTTTCATATCATGAAGTGGGAGCTTAGATTATTGATTTCAGACTTTTCTTCTTTTCAAATGTAAGCATTTAACTTGTATAAATTTCTCTGTAATCACCATTTAGCTCTGTCCCACACATTTTGATATGCTGGATTTTCATTTTCAGTAAGTTCAATCTATATATAAATTTTTTTCCCTTAAAACTTCCTTGTTGACTCATGGGTTATTTAGAAATGTGTTTCCAAATAGAGATTTTCCCCTTTCTATTATTGATTTCTAGTTTGATTCTATTGTGGTTAGTAAACATAGTCTGTATGATTCTAGTTATTTTAGTTTACTGAGACTTGTTGCCTAAGAT
Source organism: Felis catus (assembly GCF_018350175.1). Lineage (NCBI taxonomy): Eukaryota > Metazoa > Chordata > Mammalia > Carnivora > Felidae > Felis > Felis catus. Next base: position 42,461,311 of record NC_058371.1, on the reverse strand, counting down.
ATAGTTTACTTGGAGATGTGTTCTGTGAGTACCTGAAAGAATATGTGTCTGCCATTGCTGGATGAAGTGTTCTATAAATGTCAATTAGATCATGTCAGTTATGTTGTTGAATTTTTTCTATATACCTGCTGATTGTCAGTCTAGTTGTTCTATCAATTGTTGAGAGAGGAGTATTGAAGTCTGTAACTCTAATTATGAATTAATATTATATTTCATATCAGTTGTATCAATGTTTTCTTCATACACTTTGCAGTTCTTTTGTTTGGTGTATACCATTAGAATTGTTCTATCTTCTAGGTGGATTGATCCTTTTATCATGTAATGTTCCTCTCTGTCCCTGATACCTTTTTTGGCTCTAAAGTCTATTTTACCTGATTTTATATAGCCACTTCTACTTTTATTGATTAATGTTTCCATGGTATATTTTTCATTCTTTTACTTTGAGTCATTTATACTGTCACTTTTGAGGTGAATTTCTTGTGGAAAGCACATGGCTAGGTGATAAGTTTTTGTTGTTGTTGTTGTTGTTGTTGTTTAAATGCCTATTTGTTTTGAGAGACAGAGACAGAGAGAGTGAGCACACAGAGAGACAGAGAGAGACATGAGCAGGGGAGGGGCAGAGAGAGAAGGGGAGAGAAAGAACCCCAAACAGGCTCCATGCTGTCTTAATTTCACGAACCATGAGATCATGACCTGAGCTGAAATCCAGAGTCTAGAGTCTAATGTTTAACCCACTGAGCCACCCAAGCTCCCCTTTATTTTTTTTAATGTTTATTTATTTTGAGAGAGAGAGAGAGAGAGAGAGAGAGAGAGAGAACAAATGGGCAAGGAACAGAGAGAAAAGGAGACACAGAATGCAAAGTAGGCTAAAGGCTTTGAGCTGTCAGCACAGTGCTACTCATGCGGGGCTTGAACCCACAAACTGGGAGATCATGACCTGAGCCGAAGTTAGATGCTTAACTGACTGAGCAACCCAGGCGTTCCTCGTTTTTGTTTTTTTAATCCACTGTATTAATTTCTGATTTTTAGTGTATTTAGAGTATTTGGATTTAATGTAATTATTGATATGGTAGGGCTTATGTCTGTCATTTTTGTTGTTGTTGTTTGTTTTGTCTTATCTTCCTGTGACTTATTTGAACATTTTTACAATTTAGTGTTATTTGTTTACAGTATTTTTACTGTGTCTCTTTGTATAGCAGTTTTAGTGTTTGCTTTATTATGTAACATATACACAGTATCACAGCTCTGTAAGGCCTACTGGTATGAACATTATATCAGTTCAAGTGAAGTGTAGAAACCTCACCTCACTTTACACACCTTAACCATCTTCCATGTACAATGTAATTATTTTAAGTATTTCTTCACATACTTTGAGAACTGGATCAAGCATTGTTATAAATTTTGTGAAAAATATCAAATATAACTTAGAAAACTTAAAATTAAAGAATGAAATATTCTATTATATTTACATGTATTTTTACTCGGCTTATTGTTTTTTCTTCCTTCGTAATGTTCCAAGATTTTTCTTTTTTATATCCTTTCCCTTCTTCTTAAGGAAATTCTTTTTAGTGTAGTTTGACTATAGATAAATTTTCTCAGTTTTCTCTCATATAGAGTGCCTTCATTTCTCTTTTATTCCTGAAGAACATTTTCACTGGGACTAGAATTCTGGCTTGACATTTCCTTTTCTCAACACTTGAAAATGGTGTGCTACTTCCCCCTGGCATTTCTAGATTCCAAAGGTAAATCTACTATCTTTCAAGTTGTTTTTCTCCTATAGGTAAGTGTCAATTCTTACTGCTTTCATGAATTTTCCTTGTCTTTAGTTTTCAGAAGTTTGGCTTTTGAGGGATCTATCCTCAGTGTTGGCTCAAGTTATTGAATCTGTGTTTGTATCTTTTGACACATTTGGAAAATTGTTTCTTAAAGTGATTTTTCAGTGTCAACTCTTTCTTCTCTTCCTCTAGGATACTCCAATGGCACAAATATTGGATTTTTATTTTTTTATTTTTTGTCCCAAGAGTCCATTTATTTATTTATTTATTCATTTCAGTCTGTTTTTTTCTGGTTTTTTTAGATTGCATAATTTCTAATGTTCTAACTCCTAAATAATTTATAAGAATAAGGAAACTTGTTAAGTTTCCTTCTTCTTTCTTCTTTCCTCTCCATTCCACTGTTGAGCTCATCCATTAAGTTTTTTTTAATGTTGTTATTCTTTTTCTCACCTCAAAAATTTCCAGTTGGTTCTTCTTTATGCATTCTATTTCTTTTGTGACATTTTATATTTTTTATTTGTTTCAGCTGTGTTCTTAATTGCTTGTTGAAGCATTCATTTATGATTCCTGCTTTACAACCTTTGTGAGATAATTCTAATTACCTGCCATCTCCTTTTTTGTCCTTTGATTATCTTTCTTCATTCAAGTGGAGGTTTTCCTGGTCCTGTATGACAAGTGATTGGTGAATAAACTTGGATACTTTATGTATTATATTTATATCCTTTTATACTTTCTGGTGTAGCAAACCTTCTCTGACACTATTTCATCAGGAGAAAAGAAGCACCTTCTCATTACTGCCAGATGGTGTGGCAGTTTGAGCTCCCCACTATGCCTCCATCAACACCCATGGAATGGGGGTGTTCTTCTTTATTACTGGGAGTTCAGTATCTGAACTATACCTCTGCTAATACTCTCCTGGTTGAGAAGTGTAGTGGGTATCTTCTTACTGCTCCCCACTGAGGTCACTGGGTGGTGATTCTCATTAGCCCCTTCTGCTACCACTACAACAGAAGAAATGGAGGGCTCCTTACGACTGTTAGGTTGTGGTGGTAATCCAGCTGACATCATGTAGGGTAGGAAGGCTAATTACTGTCTAGTGGGGATGAATGTCCTGGGTCTGCACTCTCACTTACACAAGTTCTCACTTACACATAATATCCATCAAATGTGACCTCCATATCCAATATCCATAAAACTTTTCCCTTGGTTAAACTTTCTGGAAGACCTCCCCCAACTAATATAATTACAACTATTTCACATACAATGAAAACTATGTAACTTAAGTCTTGTAAGTTATATTTCCATCTCCAAATCAAAGAACTGTGTTTGATGACGATTATTCCTCCAGTAGTTCTGCAGTGATATGCACAATAAATCTGTAAAGATAGGGATTATAAATCTCATTTCTATAACTGGTCACAAGACAATAGCTAAAATTTCCCTCTCCCTTTCTCCCATACATATATTATTTTCCTCCTTGCCACCTGCCAACAACCAGTTCATCAGAAGATTGTTTAATATGGTGACCAACATCTTTGCCTTGCCAACAACTGAGACGTTGGCAGTCCTTATATTAAAGACTTCAGTTAACCATTTACTACTAGGCATTGTTGTATAAGGAAATCCCCAAGGGAATAACTTGGATTTCACTCATGTTCTTTCCTGACCAAATGTATTTGAGTAATTCAATTTCCCCATGTAACTTCCTTTTTGACTTCTTCACCTAGGGACAGGGGGAAATTCCAACTTCCCAAGTGTATTCCCAAGTGAATTCATTTTTAAAAGTTTCAGATTTCCAAGTCCTGAGAACAGGAAGCAATGATGTTGTAGATGGCAAGTAGATATGTAGTCTTGTGAAGCACCAAATCCATTTCCATATTTTAGTCCTAAGAACCATATATTTTGGCTGTGGGTGAAGCACCATCATATTTCAGGTCATTGCCTCATAGCACTAATTACATTCCCTAAGACAGCAGTACAACTTAGCAAGGTTTGTTTCTTAGCTGTGGTACACCTCTTTCTTCAGGGTGACAAGACAGAGAATAGGATCAATGAATACCATTAGCATAGAATTATTGCCTTATTACTTTGATAATGAGGCAATATATTTGATATCATGTAATTGTGAGATACCATAATGTTATATGAAGACTTCTACAAGCTCGGGGATTATAGTGCTGGCAAAGCCATGAAAGACATGGAAAGAAAATCCAAATGTAAGGGAAAAAAATGTTTGTGCCAGTAAAATAAAATCTTTGCTTTCTTCATGAAGGAAGTGGCCTAATATGAACAATCGCCTGTCACCATGCTGGATTCTCTTATCAGCAAGTGGTGCTAAACTGGGTGCTCAGCAATGTAGGCCCACTGGATATTCAGCAGTGGTTGAGTGCATATCAACGCTGGTGAGGGAATGTCCTGTGGTTGAGCCAACGCACATTTTCCATGCCTGCCAACATGGCTACTTTGTTGGTGAGTGTATTGAGCTAATTCTGGGGTGACTAGGAAAGGAACTTAGTAAAATGCATGTCTGTCCACCTAATTATTAAGATCCTCTTTTGCAGTGACAGACTGTTGGTAATAATTTATATAAAATAGAAAGTTGATTTTATTTAGAGTGTCCAACCATCTTGCTAAAAAAACCTATACTTCCTAACCACCATTTTATCTAAGTGCTCCCATGTAACTAAATTCTGGTTGATGAGATGTATGTGGAAGTATTGCATGGGATTTTCAGGGAGATTGACAAAAAGAAGCTAATTCAGCTGGGAGGTGCTCCTTTTTTGATTTTTTTCTTCTTCCTTCTTTCCAATGCCTAGAACATTATTGGCTGGAGTTCCAGCATGCATGTTGGGCCATAAAGTAACCATGATGACCTTGGAGCAGGTATATCAGTCCTCCTGTATGTGAGGACAAATAAACAAATGGAACAAAAAAAATGACCTTCCACCTTGTTTGGTTACTATTTGTAGGGTTTTCTGTTGTAGTAAGCTGAAACGAATCCTAAATAATATAGGATCCATTCTTCAAGGTCCATCCACATACTTCTCAAAACTTCTTTCTCAATAATTTCCTAATCAGGCTCCTTCCAAATTCCTCATCATCTGATCAGACTGTTATCCACTGCCCATGATTAAGTGAGGATCTTATCTCATACCATCTCTCCTAAACAAAGTTGATGAAATATGCTGTTTAGAATTCAGCTCGTGGAAGGATTTTCTTTCTTCATTATGCATCAGGGTTATGCCTGAAAGAGGTTATAGTGATGTGGGAATCACAAGAATACTCTCATAGCAGGGAAATTTGATGGAAGAGAAATGAGATTAATACATTTCAGTTGTTTCTTTACTACTTACATCAGGACATCATGATTCAAGTCCCTGAAAACAACAACAACAGCAACAAAAGTATTTCAATTGTCAAATTTAGGTCTTCTGTCCACATCTTGCTCACATGAAATGATAGAAGGTAAAAAGTGGTCCTTTTAGCTTCTTTAATGAAAGGTATGAACATGGATCCACTATCTCAGTAACTCTACATACATGAGAAGAGATATCTGCCCCTTCCCCAACAACTTAAAAATTACAAAATCAAGGAGTCAATAAGAAGGGGAAATGAATGCTATACAGACAAAAAATGACAAATGTTCATTATAGATACTTTGGCAATCTTTACCTTATTAGACACAATATTGTTATGGGGATGCTGGCAAAATTTCAAGGTCTGGCGGAGCTGGTTTAGGTCATAGCTCTACTACCCACTTGCAGGTTGCTTATAGCGTATCACATGACTTTTAGAAGCTCATCTATAAATGTTCTCATCTATATAAAGGACCTAAAACAATTTATTGGATGCACAGTCTAAATATTAAATGAGACAGCTTATATAATATGCTTAGCACAGCATCTGATGGTAGTTGTTTCTATTCTAAGTCCCATTTTCTTAAAATGATGGTCCTAATTCCACCTTCTGTGAAGTGTTCCTGCTTTCATGCTAGTAAAATGATTAAGAGCAAAGGATTCTGAATCAAATAGGCTATGATTTACCAGCTATATAATATTGATCAAATTACTTACTTCTCGAAATATACATTTCCTCACACATAAACTGAAAAAAATACTTCAAATTTATCTAAATCAGATATAAAAAATTCAAAGAATAAATCAGATGATGCATATAAAGCATTTAGTAGAGTCTAACACATAGTAAATGCTCAAAAACAGCAACTGCTACCACTTTTACTACTATCATTTTTATTAAATATAAGAAATGTTGACTCAGGTGTACTATTTATACAACTTTCTGGAAATATTTAATGCTATATGAGGGTAGAAAAACAAGTTATCTCAATTCTACAGTATCATTAGAAAGTGAAAAAAAGAAGCTGTATTTGATAGATCATTCTGAATCACATTTAAGTGGATAAAGATAACAATGAATGATTTAACTATTACTTTATTATGGCTTTATAAAATGTATTGCATGTCACAGTGTACTATAGATAACATAGCTAGTACTTCCCCTTGGGGACTAATTGCCTACACTTAACACTACAGACAAACTCTTATTCAATTAAAGGATTTGTTTGGAGCCCAATTATAGCCCGGGTCCTCCCCTACTATCTAACCCTGCCTAGATTCCTCAAAAGACGAATACAAATAGGGATATGGGAAAAGGGTATATGACAAAATAGAAAGCCCAACTAAAATGATGTCTTATTAATCTCAGTAGTGCAAACTAATACAAGAATCACTTACAATGACTGTAATCACTCAATGGGTACTACACACAATCCACCAACAGCCAGGTGGGGGCATATTCACAGGCCTCCACAGTGATTTATTATCTGCAAAGCCCTTTCAGGTACATTGTTGATCCATAAATTCACATTTATTGAGCACCCACTATGCACGGAGCTAATTATTCAGAAAATATATTCATGGCATAAGCCTCACTCCTTCAAGCTAAAATAATTATGCATATGTTCATTAATCTATTCATGCATGTATCCAAAGATTCAACAAATATTTAATGAGCATCTGCTAAGTGCCAGACACTCTACTTAGGAATGGCATATGAAGATAAATAAGGCAAAAGTTTACGTAGGTGCCCAAACTTTGATCAAGTGTCAGCCACTACCTATGGAACACATTTGCCTCCTTGCGCCTGTGATTTCTTCCTGCTAGGGTAGAGTGTGTGGTCAAGCAGTCATCAGGTTAAGGTGGTCGGGGTAAGGAAAATAGTAAGTTGGCTCCCAGGTGGTGCGATGCAGGTGGCCACCATGGACCCCAGGGAGAGGTGAAAGGAGGGTGCAAGTCAGAAGTGCACATTTTGTGGTGGAGGTGGTGCTGACTTGAGTCAGCTAAATTGACCTTTGGAATTTAGAGAAATGTCCCTGCAACAAACAAACATTTCAGCAACTCTGGGAAAACTGGTTTTGGAAATCTGTTGTGCAACAGTTGACCAAGGGCATTTGGTGCTCTGCTCATTTGCACTTCAGTACGTGGGTACATTTTCTTCTATACAGTATCCACCCTTCTTCATGGACTGTCTAGAACTAAATGCGTACGTCTGGAAGTTAATACTCTCTTGTGCTGCTGGCTCTGTCTGCTTTAGCTAATGGAGTGTAGACAGCCATGGCTGTTTGCAACTTCTGCACTCCCCTTAGGGATTTTAGTCAGTAATTCCAGCCAGTTCTGATAAACAGAGGACAGAGAGAACTGGCACAGAGGTTGAAAACTGCTTGCTCTTTGCCAATTGCCAGCCTGTCATAGGTCAGTGTCCTCAGGGCGTCTGCACAACTATAGGGACACCAAAATGGGAAGAACAGCCACGTCCAGATCTGGCATTTGATAAACAGTCATACCCTAGAGTAGAATGAGTGCCCTCCCGAAGATGAAAGAGCCCCTGAAAGATCATCTGGTGAGGAGGCAGGTGAGGAACATGGGAGAGGAGTATCTTCCAAGGACGCTTAATTAGCAGTGGAGATAAAGCTGTGTTTTTTCCCTGTCCTTATTTGCTATGTATTTATCAATATCTTGGGTTGGCTTTCTCTAAGAGAGGTCCCTGAGACAAAGACTTGGGTGCCACTAATTTATTTGTGTAGCGACCTCTAGAAGCATAAATGAGAAAGTGATGACAACAATTCAGGGAGGGAGAAAATTACCATTAAAGGCCATGTTATTGTGTGGGCTAAGCTCTGTAGGCAATTGGGGCTCAACCCCAAAAGAGACCCCATAAAAAATCAATGAGGAGAAAGCACCCCTTAGAACTGGTTCACCAGAGAGTATAGAGGCTGCATGACTTATCCAGCTCCCACCCACATTCACTGGGGAATGCTCCCAAGGGCATTAGCCCCTTGCACACATTTCTAGGCTGCACTGAAATACAGAGAGCAAGGGCAGGTGGTATTGAAGAAAACCCTTAGGCAGAGGGGAAGTAAATGTAGCTTCTCGAGGTGGAGAGTTCTCCACATTCTGGAAACCACTTACCACCACCACAGTGTACTCAGAGGTAGGCTGTGGATTTGGAGAGAGCACATCAGTGGTGTTTGCTACAGTCAGTAGACACATTCAAAATTTGCATCTAGAGGGAAACAAATGAAGAGATAATGAGAGAGGAGGAATCTTCTTTATATGAAGTAAGAAACCAAGACATGAGGTATTGTGATGTAAGCAAAGGCTTTAACAAGAGGTAGCTCCACCACTTTCTATTTGTGGCCTACATTGTTGTCTGAATGTATTTTTAGGCCTCCATTTCCATATCTGTGAAATTGAAAGCTATAGGATCTACACATTCTTGATGGCAAAATTTTTAGGAGGACAAAATGAGAAAGTGCTTGCATAGATATTTGCATAAAACTAAACATTATTATACACTGAATTTATTTACTCAACCAATATTATTGAATAACTGCCTATTACATGTCAGACACTACACTAAGCATTAAAGATAGGGCAGTAAGTAAGACAAATAATGTGCTTGTTCTCACTGAGCCTGTAGTGTTTGGGGGGAATGTAGACCAAAAACAGGGAAGTTTTAATGAAGTGTAGTAAGTGCTATGAGGAAGTACAAGGTACTATAGGAATGCAAATAGGACCACATTATTCATGCTTGGGTTGGGGAGAGCCCTCGGGAAAAGCTTCCTGAAGAAGGTAATGCCTACATCTATTCTGGAGGATGAAAAAGAGTTAGTCAGGGAAACCAGGATAGAAGAATGTTTCAAGAAGGGCTCATGGAGAGGTTTGGGGAGAGAGAGAACTTGAAATATGTAAAGGTCCAAAGCTCTAAAATAATCTAGTACATCTAAAGGCCTGAAAACAGCTCAGTGGGTCCAGAGCTCAGGGAGTAAGCAATGGAAAAGGCAAGAGGGGGCAGAGACTTAGAGTTCGCCAGGGTTCAGATCACAAAGGGCCTTGGAGCTATATTAGGGGTCTTAGATTCTATGTGGAAGGCAATAGGGAGTCAATGACATTTTTTAGAAAGAGGAGAGAGGTGACCATGTTTGCACCACAGAAAAATTACCCTGGTTGCTGCACAAGGAAAGGATGACTTAATTTGGCTGTTCTGGTCCTGTGGCTTTGCATCAAGACCATCACAGGAAAGGGAGAAGCACGATCTAACCCACTCCTTCAAAGTATCTCTTATGGTAGAGCCCCCATGGCTCTCACAGACCACTCCCCAACCAAGATCTTTGTCTTTGCTGGGTGATCTCACATACTTCCTTTAAATTGTGATAAAATACACACGGCATCAAATTTACCATCGTAATCATTTTTAAGTGCACAGTTCAATGACATTAAGTACATTCACGTTGTTATGCTGCCACAACCACCATCCCTCCACAAGAACTTATAAAACTGAAACTCTGTACCCATTAAACAATCATACCCTATCTCCCTTCCCCTAGACCTGCCAACCACCATTCTACTTTCTGTTTTTACAAACTGTACTACTCTAAATACCTCATGTAAGTGGAATCATACAGTGTTTGTTCTTTTTTAAATGACTTATTTCACCTAGCACAGTGTCAAGGTTCATCCACGTAACATGAGTCAAAATGCCCTTCCTTTTTAAGGCTGAATACTATTCCATTGTATTGCAAGTATATACCACATTTTGCTTACCCATTCATCCATTCATGGACCCTTGGGTTGCTTTCACCTTTGGGCTCTTGAGAATAATGCCACTTGGAAGATAAGTGTACAAATATCTCTTCAAGTCCCTGCTTTCAATTCTGAAACTTTTTATCTATTGCCATTTGTTATTTTTGGTCAGTTTCATATATGTACCTCTTCTCTATTAGAGAATATGGAGAATACTACAATAGATACACCTCTCTTCCTTTTGGAGGTATTCATCAAAGCTCCTGTCACTACTGTTATCCTGGCAGGCAGTACAGAATGATGGAGTGTAGATCCAAACACTAAAACTGGGTTCTAATTCTAATACTTTCACTTGTTAGCTGTGTAAAGTGAAGCAAATAATTTTATCTCTTTAAGCCCAGTTCACTCTCTCTCTCTCTCTCTCCTCTCTCTCTCTCTCTCTCCTTTTAAGGTAATCTCCACACCCAACATGGGGCTCAGTCTCACAACCCCGTGATCAAGAGTCACACACTATACCAACTGAGCCAGTCAGCTGCTCCTAGGCCAGTTCACTCTTCTCTCAAATGAGGAGAATATAATGAATCTTACAGATGGTTATACACAATAGTAATCATATCCTGTGTTACATGACCAACATTGTTTAGGAGCTCAGCACATATAAAATGATGTTTAGAAAATAGTGATTATTAATTTTGTAAGCACCTACTAAGCTGTTTTGAATTTACAAGTGTTTGAGTCAGCAAGGGTGAGTGGAATTGCTGGGATGTGAGGCCTGAACTAATTGGGGGCATCTGACCAGAGGCAGAGAAAACACTGTTGGTATGGAATCTCCCACCCCTCCGTGCTGCAGCCCCAGAACTGGGTGGCTCAGGAGCCACAGGGTGCCTTTCCACACAGACTATCAAAGTCAACTCATTAGCTTTGGACACAGAACTAGGGCGGAGAGGAAATGATACAAAGGTGAAATCTTTCCATTGTCCTGCCACAAGCCAATGGAGCCAGCCAATGGACTCAGGTCTTCTGCTTTGTTTCTGCTCAGGCTTTTTTAAACCAAGACACATTCCCCACCGCCATGACTCAGGGGACTATTTTCTAGCTCTCCCCACAAGCACAATCTTATATTCCAATCAAAATTTTCCCTTGCAATTTTGCAAGCTGACTCAATCAAGTCTTTCACACAATGAGGTATAATACAAACACTAGTAATTACCTAGTACTTGGATGCCAGAATATAAAATGTATTATGTTAATTGGAGATGGACATCCAGCAGAGCCAATACCCTGATAATCAAAAAATACTTCCAGGCTTTACAAAATCTTTTTCTAATTTCTATCAATGTTTGAGGAAATCAGAAATCATCACAATACAACCCAAATGCATGGATGATGAAGTTTTTTGTAAGGTTAGCAAATCTCAGTCTGTAAAGTTAAGAAGCAAGTTGTGGGGGGCATTGTACCTACCAGTCATGAGAAATAACTGTAAGACAGAAACACTTGGTCACTTCATCACTCAGGTTTCAACATTGAAAAAAAAAATCAAAACCACAGTCCCCATGTCTAGCATTCAGTCTACCAGGAACTGAAACAGCTTATTATAGAGTTCTTGGTCCAAGGTGTATTTTTTTCAATGTTTGTGGGGCAAATGGTCTCCAAAACAAACACCAAAGGATTCTGCATCTAAAGACACTGTCTACAGGCACTTCCTTTTAGAAAGTGCTAATCAGCAGGTGACTCAGCCTGGCGACTCTTCATAATGGAGTGCCTTTCACTTCAGGATGGGTCATGTAACTCAGTGACACTTGTATGGAGAGGACTTGTGCTTTTTATTCCTAGACATCAGTGGAGACACTTAGAAAGGGAAAATGAATGTCATCGGGGATCTTCCTCAGTAATCTCAAATAGGCGAAGACCCCTTCTGTCAAGGTTTCCTTTTTTCAGCACAGAATGGTAATGTTTTGCTTCAAGAGGTGCAGCTACAGTAAGATAATGTAGTTTCAGACTCTGAGAAAGGGAAACGTGGTGAAGAATAAAGAGTGTTAACATTTAGAAATTATCTTTCCCAACCTGTCCTCCTCCCAGGTGCCATAATTCTGGATGGGGCTTCTTTTTGCAACAGATGTGGTAAATCATATGATGAAGGGCTTCTTATTTCTCCTTCTGTTTTTGCCTTCTTTGGATGCTTATTGTTAGGATATTTTGAGTCAGATTACTCAGGGTTCGAATCTCACCTCGGAACCTACTGCTCTGCTGCTCAGTTTTCTCATCTGGAGGTAAACAGGATCCTATTCTTTTACTTATTTTTCAGAAATGGAGTTTGAAAACAGTACCATACATCCCAGTAGTTAACTTGCAGCTGAAATAAATGAATGAAATTATATAGAAAATGACACACAGGAAGTGCTAAATGCATGAAAATGTTATCGTCGGTAGTAGTAGTAGTACTAGGAGTAATGGCATATGGCCTACCTGAGCTTGCTGATCTAAAGTTTAGTTCATTGTGATCTTGCTCTAAAGAAATCTTTTCCATTTGGTAACGTGATGCACACTGTGTCAACAGTAGAGTCTCAGAATTAGGAAATAACCCAAAAGGCTCTTCTGGGGGTTGTCTCTAAGGTAACATATGGTGGGAAAGCTCAAGAAGAATTATTTCTGGTGTATGCACCCCAGGCTACCATTAAAGATCAAAGTGGAAGGTTTAAAAGTAAACATGCTAAGAGAGAAAGCATGATTTCTAGGAAAGAAGTGGTAGACAATCAGTAGCATAATGGCTCAACCTGGTTTGGAAGTCAGCTGTCTTTATTAATTTATCTTGACATTCATCTGGCCACATTTATTTATAAAGTACCTTATATATGTGAGACACTGTATACATAATGATGTTCAAAGTAGACTTTATCCCTGCTGAATGAGAATGACTTTACAAAATAAATGCACGTAATTACCCATTGTGTTAAGTGCAAGGAGGGGGTGGGTACAGGGTTAGGTGAGAGAAAACACCAGGGAAGGTGTTTCATAGCTTGGCAGGTTGGAGACAGCATCTCTGAGGAAGTTCTGGTAAAGCTGAGATTAGAGGGATTTTTGGGAGTTTGCTGGACAAAGGACAGGAAGCAAAGCATACCAGACACAAGGAGACATACACTGAGGATCTGAAGGAAGGAAAAAAGTCCAACAGCATAAGAACGTGAAAGAAGGTCTGAGCGACTTGAGCACAGCAGCATCACAGTACAACAGGGGGACAGTAGAAGAGATGGTGATGGAGAAGTCAACAGAAGAGGATTCAGGCCCTTTTAGATCATATTACAGTTTGAATAACCAACATACTCCCATGATTTTATGTAGATTTTGCAAATGGCACTCAGCTGCTCTATGGGTAATGGCTGGGAAAGGGACACGAGTGAACATGGAAAGACTAAGAAATTATTTTAGCTCCTCCTCTTTTTGTGCTTCCTTTCTCCTTTCCTCTCATGCCTTTTTGTTTCTTTTCCTTCCTTCCCTTCTTTTTCTTCCCCGTCCTTCCCCACCCCTTCCTTTCCCTTTAGTCTCTTTCTCCTTAATTCTCTTTCTTATGCTTTATATCTTTTCTTTTCTTTTATCTATATTTCCCTTCCACCTTCTTCCTTTCAGGAACAATTCTGTGCACAAATCATTAAGTGGAGTCGAGGTGCCTGAGCCAGGGTGGTAAGAGCCATGGTAGCTCACAGCAGTGTGTCAAAGTCCAGGCAGAGCAAGGGGGGATCTGTGGCAGGGGACTCGGGGGAGGGATGCAAAAACAAATGGTGTCATATCCCAAGGAGGGGTAAGGAGGCACCCTTGCAAGAGGGAGACTGGCATGAAGTATCAAAGTCAAGCAGGATAAAGAGGCTGTGCATACCAAAAGGACCTGGATGCCAGCTTGAACAGGGTCCCATTGGTCAAATAAGAAAGAATTTGGGCATCAAAATAAATCATTATAGTAACAGATTATAACTAGTTGAATAAAATAGGAAACCATGAGTCTTATTCTGATATAAATAAATGAATACATTGAATGTTTTAGTTGAAATTCAATATTTACATAATATCAAAGAAAACACCCATAACTTATTTACTTCAAATAGGAAAAGAGTATATTTACAGGGGAAATCCTGTCAGATACCCTGTCAGAAGTGTGTTTATACTCAGTCTGAAGTTTCTCTCTTCCTTTCTGTCTCAAATCCACTCAATACATACCTTTGAAACCAACATGACCTCCACAATGTCAAATCTAGTGGCCAATTCTCATTCTCATTCTTATCTGACCTCTCAGAACATTGTTACACAAATGGCCACTCATTCTTAAAACCCTTTTTACATGTGGCATCCGTGTCACCATACTGTTCTGGCTCCCCTACCACCACACTGACTGCTCTTTCTGATTCTTTTGGCTGGATCCTCTTCTCTTCCCAAATCTTCAACTTTGTAGTGTCCTAAGGCTCTTTCCTTGAACCTCTTGTCTTTTAAATATACACTCACTTCTTAGGTATTCTCAACCAGTGCACTGTTGGTTCCCCAATTTATATAAATTGTTTTTCTCACAAGACTCATTTATCCAGCTGCTTGCTCAACATCCAATCTCCATTTAAGTGTTGAACAGAAATTGCAAATCCAGTAAGTCTAAAGCTGAATTCTTGATTCCATTCTCTTTACCCAAATCAACTCATCTCCCGGTGTTTCTTAGCTCAGTAAAAGCTGCCACCATTCATCTTGTTACTTGAACCAAAAACATTAAAACTGCCCTCAATATCACTCTTTTTTCCCATTCCACATTTGGTAATAATAATAGTTAATATTCATATGGGATTTACTCATTTCTAGGCACGGTTGCAAGTGCTTTGCATAACTCAATCTTTACAAAAAAATGAATAAATTATCTTATTTTTACCTCCATTTTACTGATAAGGAAGTGAAAAGATGGGCATTGTCATTTTCACGATGTCCTAGAGATAGTGCCCAAGAACAGATTTCAAACATGAGAAGTCTGCCTCCAGAGACTATAGTCTTAACCATCATTCCACACAGCTTAGATGACTATAAGAATCTTCTAGTTTAGCTTTGCATTTATTCTTATATCCTACAGTAAATTTTCCATATAACATGAAAACTATTACTTTAAACTCAAAGTTAGCTAACATCACTCTTCTGCTTTAAAATGCTATTACCTAAAGAATAAAATCAACTTGTCTTACTATATGACCTATGAGGCCTTAGTGATCTAGCCCATTCTGATGTTTATAAGGCCTAGGCCAGAAGTATAAATGGAGGCCTACAGACCATACGTCTAAACATTAAAATTTATAAAGAAATGCAAATAACTTGAGGAAAGGTGAAAATTTAATGTTTTCTTTCAAATATAAGTAAGCCTCATTAAATAGTTTTGCAAAAGTAAGTTTTAACTTTTAACATTTAGTATCCCTTTCACTGCAAGGGTAAATGATGGCTACGATTCTTCATGCATTTTACATCTGGTCTGACATATACACAAATTTAAGGGAAATGTAAATTGTTTAATATGATGAAATGTTCCTCAGACACTATGTACAGCTTGTACCAGTACCATATGCCATGTTTGTAAATATCTCCTGAATCAAACTGGAACCCAAAAGAAACCAAAACTGAGCACTGCACACTTGTGAGGAATATAAAAATCTATGGCATTCATGTTATCTAAGAGGTAGGGTCTGACAGGTGAAATAATGTGTGGAAGCGCTTCTCCTTCTCAAACCAACTGGGCAATTCAAAGCTGTGTCCTCGGATGTCAGCAGTGGTATAATTCTCAAATCTTTAAAGAAGTGGAAGAAAATTGCCTTTCTTTCAAGTTTGTAAGACAAAAGTTATGAAAGATACTTCCTTGAGTCTTCTTATTCAAGGAGCAGATGTCACCAATTATGAGCAGGGTTGGGTCAACACCGAGTGTGGGATCCCAAATGACAGAGGTGTCCAAGCAGAGTTCATAGTTGTAACATGGTTGTTGTTGGATCTGTGTCATGAGGGAGGATCTGAAGCATAGGGCTCAGGGTAGGAAGCCTACTTATCTAGGTCTGAAGACAGTACTGGGCCAATGGATAAATCTCAGACAGCATTTTTTGCCCTTGATTGCTATACTCAAAATAGTCTCAGAGAAAATTGGTTTGGTTACCCTCATTTTCGGTTTAATTTCTCTGGGTTCCAGATTCCCTGCCAAACTCTTCCAGGAAGCTTACATGTATGGTGAGCTTTTTCATGCCTTTAAAGAGACTGAAAATATTTTAGTCTAAATTTGAAGCTGCTTTTATTGAGAACATTGATCTCAAAAACTTTTTTTTTTTAAATCATAGTCAATTTGGATTCTTTCCAATTTGGCTTCTCTATGTCTACTCTACAACTCTTCACCACCCTGTAAAGATGTTGACTGCAAAAGTTACTTCAAGACTTCCATGTTGTCAACCAACAGATATTTTACTAGACTGTTCAACACTGGTATTTCTTCTACTTCACCAAATATTTCTTCTCAATATTACTTTCCAGCTGCTTATACTTTAAAGAACCTGAATTACCAAAGACTTGGTAAATTACCTTGACTTTTTCTCCTGCATCTCTACACTCTTCCATGTATAAGCTTATGCATCCTCTGACTTCCAGAATAACTTAATCTACAAATGATTTCTAAATTTTTATCTTCACATTTTTTTACCTCATTAACAATATAAGTGGGTTAAAAGAGAAAATTCCTAAGACTCTCTTAAGACATTTATCAAACATTTTGATAAAATCCAATATTCATTCATGATACAATGCCTATAATAGGAGTAGAAGAAAAACTTAGCCTCAGAGAAATCTACATAAAATGTGTAGCTCAATCACAGTGAAATAGTAAGTGCTTTCCCTTTGCAAGCTGAACAAGTCAAACGTGTGTACTATCACGGCCCCTAGCCAACATTACACTGAGAGAATAAGACAGGATAGAGAATTAAGCACAAGGATTGTCATGAAAGAAAGTAAAGAGCAATTATACAGATAATACACTTTCATATATATATATATATATATATATATATATATAGTAAAAACTGTAGATAAAGTATTAAATTGATAGGAGTGTTTCTAAATACTAGTAGAATATTGAAGAAATGCAAAACAATGAATTTTTCTTCTATATTAAGGCAAAAAATGATCATTTAGTAATTGGAAGTTATAAAATTTAGAAAAAGCATTTTACTATTTCTAGAACATCAAATAATATGAAACACTTAAGAAAAATCTATTAAAATGTGTGACAGATTTCTGTGAAGAAATTATGAGACATTAAATATTTTTGAAAGACATTAAAGAAGAAAAATATAAATAGAAAAAGGAATAGATCCCACTGATGGCTTGGAAGGCCCAAGGTTAAAGAATTCAATACAATCACAATCAGCAACTCAGCAGTTGTTTTATATTAGAATATGATGGGCTTATTGGAAAAGTTACATGGAAATGCAATTGTCAAGGACAGCAAAGGCACCCTTCAAAAAGAAGCTCTTCAGAAGAATTTGCTCTACCAGATTTCAAGTCTTATTATAAAACTATAATAATTAAAAAGCTGTCTATTTGCACTGAGTAGTGCAATGAAACACAATAGAGGGCATTTGTATTGGGCCCAAATGAGTATTTAATATATGACAGAATTAGCACTTTTTTGATATGTGGTTTTAGAATAATTAGGTTTCCATGTGGACAAAATAAATTTGAACTTTACCACATACCATACACAAAACATCAGCTCCATGTGGGTTAACAATCCAAATATAAAAGGCAAAATACAAACATTTCATATATACAAAAGGATATATTTATCATCTATCAATGGGAAAATATTTATTAAAGAGGACTTAAAGAAAATGATTGACAAATTGAGCTACCTGGGAATTAAGTAGGTACTTCTGTTAACCAAAAGATGGCATTTATAGAGAGAAAAGGCAAGGCACAGAGTACAACAAAATATTTTCAATCCATATAACTGGTCAAAAACTACTGTCCAAAATATATAAAGAATTCCTATAAAAAAAGAAACTGGAGAAAAAACAGATATCCCAATTTGAAAAATGCCCCCCCAAAAAAGGTGAACAGATACTTTACAAAAATAGAAATCAAAGATATTCAATAAATATTTACAAATGAATTCACCCTCACTAATAATCAAGAAAACATTGATTAGAACCATAATGAGATACTATTGTGTGTAAACAAGATTGACTAAAATCTAACATTCCATTACTACTAATGTTAGCAAAGATATATAACAGTAAAAAAATATTATACTATTTGGTGGGAATATAAATTCATATAACCACTAGAAAATGTTTGGCAATGTTTTCAAAAGTCATATATATGCAAACTAAGCATTTCCACCCTTAACATACACTCATGTAGTACACACACACACACACACACACACACACACCAGGAAATAGGTACAGGTATGTTCCTAGCAGAGTAATAACAATAATAACAAAAAACTTGAAAAAACTCAAATGCACATCAACATTAGAATGAATAAATGTAGCCTGCTGTAGAGGGATATAAACAAATAACTATGGTTTCCTGCAATAACATAGATCCAAAATCAGCAAACTACAGCCCATGGACCAAACAAATCCAGGGTGACCTACTTTTGCATGACCCACAAGCTAAGAATGTTTTCTTTTTACATTTCTATGACTTGTAAAACAAACAGACAAGCAAAAAAGAATATGTGTCAGAGAATGTATTTAGCCTGAAAAGACTAAAATATTTACTATTTGGTCCTTTACTGAAAAAGTTCGTCAACTCCTGACATGGATGTTAAAAACGTATACTATATCAAAAGCAGCACAACCTAAGAATGGAGAATCATTCCAGTCCTATTAAGTTCAAAATCAAACAAAAGTAAACTCTTTTGTTTCATGATTAATGTAAATATTAAAACTATAATGAAAAGCAAGAAAATGCCTGTCACAAAAGTTACTCTGAAGTTACCGTGAAGGAAGGAGAAAAATATCATCATGGGGAGAGAGACACGAGGACTTCAGATGCTGGTAATAAAGTTCACAGACACACAGACACACAGACACACAGACACACACACACACACACACACACACATACACACATATGGCATTTTTCAGTACATAGATTTATTTCACAATAATAGTTTTTTTAAGAGTAATTGGACTTTTGTTTCTTACAACATGACACACTGAGGTATTTGCCTACCTTTTTGCAACAAATACATAGAAGTGTTTGGTAATATGTAAACAAAAATATTTTAATATATATTTGACCTAAAAAGAAAGAATGTAAAATTCTTAGATGCCAGAAACAAAGAATATCTTAAAGTCATAGAGAAAAGCTCATGAGTGATGCCATGGTAGCCCAGGCAGGAACTGAATTTCCAGGGAGAAAGAAGTGGGGTTCATGACATCAGGCACACTTAAAAAAGCAATATGTAATCAAGACTTTGGCATACAGTCCAGAACTGAATAAAAGAAAAACTAAATCCAGCCACTAACTCAAGGAAATGTAAGTTGGGAAAAAATATTCATCAGAATATTAGCCAAATGGAGAGAAAAACCTGGCATAAATATTCGTCCCAGAGTGAAGATATGCTAGGATCCTGACTTTAAGCAAAAAGAAAGAAAAAATTTTCTAGGATTTTTTTTTTGCCCAGTGCTCACACACATGCAAATATACACATACACACAAACATATCTCACCTAAATAAAAAGGTACACACACAAATTACAAACCACACAGGAAAAAAATCTATCCTCAGGGAGAATCTGGTTAGTAATAAACATGAAGAATAAGTCTCAAGAATTAGAAATGGGGCGCCTCGGTGGCTAGTTGGTTAAATGTCTGACTCTTGGTTTTGGCTCAGGTCATGATCTCATGTTTTGTGAGTTCAAACCCCATGACAGGCTCTGTGCTGACAGCATGGAGTCTGCTTGGGATTTTCTCTCTTCGTGTCTCTCTGCCCTTCTCCATTCTCTCTCTCTCTCTCTCTCTCAAAATAAATAAACATTAAAAAAAAATAGAAGTAATAGAAAGATCATAAAATGTGTTTAAAATTGTTAAAGAAGACATAATAAAATTATAATAAAAGGTAACATTTTAGAAATATTTTTGAAAGCAAAGAATTTTAAAAAATGAAAATACAGTCACTGAAATTAAATACTCAAAGATTGTTTAACATCATGCTAAACACAATTGAATAAAGAATTTTGAACACAACTGAATAAAGAATTAGTGAACTGGAAGATAGTGTGTGGCAAATAATACAGGAAATAATAACATGGAAATGTAGAGTGAGTGTCTTGGCAAATAGAATAGAGATGATGGCATGTGTCTAATAAGAGCTCCAGAAGAAGAGAATTAGGGGAAGATGGACAAAAAGATGTACAAACTGATAAATGGCTAAGAATTTTCAGTCCTAATAGAAAACTATGAATCTTCATTGTAAAGAATCATATGAATTTCTGAGCTGGATAAATAAAAACAAACATTTGATGAGATGCATCATAATGGAACCACAAAGGAAAGGAGAAACGGGATAACTCCAAAGCAATCAGACATAAAAGACATTTTACCTATAAAATATGAGCAATTAGATGCTCCATCAACAAAAATAGGAATTTTGTAAAGATAATTGAATAATATCTTAAAGTTGCTGAGGAATGTAATGTGCACTTAGACTTCTGTGCCCAGTTAAACTTCTCCTTCAAGCACAAATGTAAAATAGAAATATTTTCACACAGATACTAACTTTACCACTCAGATACACTGCTGAAAGAACTAGTAAAAGATGGGAATCTATCTTTTAAAAATGGGAATTGAGACAAAGAAAGTAATTGGAAGCAAAATTGAGTGGTTAGGAAATAGATCAGAACAGTGTGAATAACTCGAAATGATTATTGTAATAGTTAATGATTATAATTAAAATAATATCCAGTTGGGGAGGAAGGGTAATGCAGAATGTCTTAAAATACTGCACAACAATAATGTGGAAGATATAGCCATTTGATCTTTTCTTATTACTCATGAAAAAAACCTGTTAGTTCAGGTATGCATTTTAACATTACATCATTCTATCGGACAAAGTATTTTGAATATCTTTTAATTTGATAGAAAGGAGAAAAGCAGAAAACATTCTAAAACATCCAAAGAAGGATGATTAAGAAAAGGAGTAAAAAAGAATCAAGAAATAGCATGAAAACCCAGAAAAATGATACAAATAATTCCAAACATATCCACAATACCAACAAATATAGAGCATGCTCATCAGTTAAAAGGAGAAAGACAAAACCAAAAAATAAAATAAAATTAAAAAAAATAAAATAAAGCAAAAGAGGACTAACAAAAATCAAAGCTGGTTCTTTGAAAAAATTAATAACACAGGCAAATATCTGATAGAGACAAAGACAAAAACAGAGAGACAGACAGGCAGACAGAAATTATGTCATTAAAGTTATTCAATTAATGATCAAAAATCTACCTATCCCTCCTTCTCTTTATTAGTCCCCTCCCAAAAAAAAAGAAAAAAAAATCCTACCTAGAAAGTAAATTAAAGCATTCTTAATATATAATATAATCTAGGAAATAGCCAAAGAGAATAAGCTCTCCAAGTCAGTTTATAAAATTAATATAATATCAGTTCTAAAATTGGACCAAGAAAGTATCAAGAGGAAAAGTTGTAAGCCAATCTTATAGAGGAATTCAGATGCAATAATTCTAAATAACATATTAGTAGGTTCTTGAATCCAGCCACTTTTTCAGTGAGCGAGTAGTATGCATCCTGATAATTCATAGATAATTTAACTTAGAAAATCTACAACTATAATTCACTACTTTAACAAATTAGTGATTAAAGGAGATAAAATTCGTGATAAACAAATGCAAAAAAGCATATGTTAAAATTCAATGTTCATGATTTAAAAGAATCACTTAACAAACTAGGCATAAAAAGTGGCATTAACTTTATAAGGCTTGTCAATCAACATTCAAAATCGAATATTAATTAATGCTAAAACATTAAAGCATTCTCACTAAGGTAAAGACAAATATAAGGATGTCTGCTATCAGCAATTTCCTTCAGAATTATACCTTCTGTCTTAGGCAGACAAATAAGATAGGAAAATGCCAAAAATGTGAAATTTGAAAGAAACAAAATGGACATTATTCAAAGATAGCATGGTTACCTACACAGAAAAGAAAGAAAATGCACAAGTTATTAGAATTAATAGAAGTGCATCAACATCACCGAATATAGCAATGTTTGTATATTGACAATAAAAATTTAGAAAATACATATTAACAAATCTTATCCATGATGGCAGCAAGAGTACATAGGAATATTTCAGAAAATTTGAGAATAAACTTTATGGAAAAACTATAAAAATTTATTGATATTTTAAAAAGATCAAAATAACTGGTGATAGAAGTATGTTCATGAATGGAAACTCTAAATATCTGTAGTTCTTTGTTTTTCTTTTTCTTTCTTTCTTTCTTTCTTTCTTTCTTTCTTCTTCCTTCCTTCCTTCCTCCCTCCCTCCCCCCCTCCCTCCCCCCTCCCCCCTCCTTCCCTTCCTACCTTCCTTCCTTCCTTTCTAGAGGATAAATGGGAGAGGGGCAGAGCAAGAGAGGGACAGAGGATCAGAAGTGGGCTCTGCATTGGCAGCAGTGAGCCTGATGTGGGGTTAGAGCTCATGAACCGTGGGATCATGACCTGAGCTGAAGTCGGACACTCAATCAACTGAGCCACCAGGCGCCCCAGTTCTTTGTTGTTTTTAAAGAAATTAACTAATGGATACTAAAAGTAACATGCAAGAATAAAGGACCACAAATGCCAAAACAACGCAAAAGAGGCAGAAGAGGGGGATGGACTAGCTACCACAGATACAAGGTTTATTATAGGTCACTAATTAGCACAGTGTGGACTAGATGCAGGGATGGGCAATAAGAACACCTGAAGAGCAAAAGAGCCCAGAACAGACATGTGCATGTATAAAAGCTTGTCTATGAAGTGGCTTAGAAATAAGGGGTGAAATAATAATTGACTGCATGATAAATATAGTTGGAGTAATTACCCCTTCATAATAAATCGAATTTCTACTTCACATGATAATAGTAACAGCAGCACCACCAATAATGATAACTAACATTTGTTGAGTGCTCATTAGATTACAGGCACTGGTCTAAATAAATGCTGTATCCGTGTCAGCTCATTTAATCCTTTCTACATGTCAAGGAAGCATTTTACAGATGACTGAATTGAGTCTCCGAAAAAGCCAGAATCTGCTCCCTGTCACACAGCAGCTAGCAGTAGAAGTGGAGTTGTGCTTTCTTTGTACGCCTCTGGTGGTCTAGATCCTGAGCCCTTAAATGCCACACACAATTGCAATTGTGATGAAAATGGGTCAAGGTCTTAAAGGTGAAAACAAACCTTAAAACTTTAAGAAGCAATTTTAGGACATAGGATACTAGGCCAGGAAAAAAAAAAAAATTCTACACAAAAAAAATTAAGTGGCAGGAGGTAAGGGGTGGATAGGGAAAGGAATTTTTAAGTGTTTTGTGATATTTTCTTTTTTTAAACGATAATCTATGGCAGATATGGAAAAAAGGATACTTGTTAAAGCTGTTTATTTTTCTATATATTCAGCATTCCTAAATACCTGCATTTAAATTTTTTAACATTTATTTACTTATTTATTTATTTATTTATGTTTATTTTTTAATGTTTTTTTTTAAATTTATTTTTGAGACAGAAACAGAGCATGAACGGGGTGGGTGGGGCGCGGTCTGAGAGAGAGGGAGACACAGAATCCGAAGCCCAAGCAGGCTACAGGCTCTGAGCTGTCAGCACAGAGCCCCATGCGGGGCTCAAATTCACGGACCGTGAGATCATGACCTGAGCTGAAGTCAGACTCTTAACCAATTGAAGCACCCAGATGCCCCTAAATACCTACATTTTAAAAACTAGATGCAGGGGCGCCTGGGTTGGTCAGTTCGTTGAGTGTCCAACTTCAACTCAGCTCATGATCTCTGTTTGTGAGTTCAAGCCGTGTGTTGGGCTCTGCGCTGACAGCTCAGAGCCTGGAGCCGGTTTCAGATTCTGTGTCTCCCTCTCTCTCTGCCCCTCTCCCGCTCATGCTCTGTCTCTCTCCTTGTCAAAAATGAACAAACATTATTATTATTTTTTTTAAACTAGATGCAAAGTCCATCCTTTTTGGAAGGATGAGTTGGACATGAGGAAGGGAAGTCAGGGACTACAGACTACTCTTAAGAAATAAGTTCGTGTATTTTTTAATGAAGCTGCAGGAGGTTGCAAGCTAGATAAATCCCTTTACAACATTTACTTTCTCATTTTTCTTCTTCCAAATAAATGCTAACACGCCAACTAAGGTGATAAAATTACCCACAACAGTCAGTTCTCAACACACACCTCAAACTCTGGGTATTCCTTGGGGCATGTACTGCCTTGTGCATTGCACTTCCTCAGTAAATACTTGTTGATTGAGGCATTTGCAATCTGGTATTAAACCATAATAAACCAAATTAAACTGTATTAATGCACAAAATGCCTCACAGGTGTACCTTTGGTATTAAATTGATGCCCTGGGCATCACATTAGGAAAAGAAAGTTTTTTGCCTTGATTTCACTCCTTTCGAGAACAAAACAGATGAGAAAATTAGTGCACTGTGCTTTAGAAAAGCTTACTTGGAAAGTCTGGCATGTTTGTTTACTCTGTAAGCACTTCACTGTCTACTCACACACTCAGCTGATATCTCTCCTCCGCCAGCTTTGGCTAACCTCGGATGCCCTTTCCCCCTGTTTAGAATTCCACAAAGCTAAATTTCCATTTCAAGCACAACCTACTGCTTCTGAAATTGTTCCCATCGGTTTTCTCACCCTCCCCGTGTTTCTACTTGCTTTCCTCAGAGCCTTCTACAATCCCTGAAGCAGGATTGCACAAAACAAAGAAGTAGTCTCCTGCTTCTCTTCTTTGACTTTCATATTTATGAGTATTTGAAATGGAACTGGGTTGAAAACACTTGGATTTTAGATGCTTCCCAATTTGAGCTATCACATTTGGCTAATTTCCTAGAACCAGGTTGTGTGGATGCGCAGGATGATTCAGGCTTTACTGTTGACGTTGCGGTTGTTTTTCTGCAAATTGTGTAAGAGCACTTCTGCCCTAGCTTTCAAAGTCAGGTTTGCCTAGGGACTTATTTGCACTGGTATACTGCCCGTTAATTTCAATTAATATTCTATGCTGCCTAGCTCCAAGATGTTTGAAAGTTTTGTCCGGTAATAAAAATTTTCTTTGGTCAATGTAACTAAAGTATCTGAAAGGCTTCTAATGTCATCTTTAAGTTCTTTGAATTGCTCTCTTGATTAATGTTTTGATTCAAATCATCTTTGCTCAGTGTCAGTTTGTTATTACCATTTCCCTTTTCAAGTCTTTGGCACTTTTAATTCTTAATTTTAATTTTATATTCTTCTTTTTGGTTCATTGCATTGGCAATGTCTTCCACCTATCCCTATTTTGAACCTTTTTGCCACCTTGACCACCACTATCCCCTTGCAGTGGCAGCTATGAAGGCAGGCTGTGATATTTGCAGAGATGTGTTTATAAAAATAAATGATATCAAAAAATGCCCAGTTATTTCAGTTTTCATCAACTCTGTGACTTCCTGTCTTCTTGTCATTTTTAATCTCCGTTATGTCCTCTCCCTTTCTTTGGGAATATGGAGTATCTCTAGAAAACATTATGTTTTCCATACAGTGTTACAGTGTTGGTACCATTTTTGTTGTTTAAATTGTGCATATTCCTTCCTCCTCCCCCATCCTTCTCTCTCCCTTTCTCTGTCTCTGTCTCTCTGTGTCTCTGTCTTGGCACTGCGAACAAACTTTTGTTCTCACACTTCCCCCTACTTTTCTTCTCCCAAACATTTATTAGGTTCTCTTCACTAACCACTTGGCTCAACAATGATGTCTGAAAAGAAAATTCGAAGTTTAGTAAGATACGTTACCCAACTTTCAAGAGCTCATAGTTTACTTAAAGAGAGAGATGTGTGGTAAATAGCTATAATATGTTAAGTTCTGTGAGAGAATTTTGGACAAAATGTATGGGTAATTTGCCTCAGGGTGCCAGGAATGACAGCATAGAGGAAAGAGTTAACATTGGAGTTTGGTGTGAGGGAGTATCAGACAGCAGTTAATGGGCTTTGGAGTCAGCCCAGGGTCTATTCAAGCTCCCAAATCTATTAGCTGTGTGAACTTGACTTTATTCTTTTATCTCTAAGCTTCAGGTTTTTTCACCATCTACTTGTCCAAATGATACTTGTCTCAGAAGGTGGTGAGAATTAATAGGATAGCCCAGTGCCTGGAACATAGCAGGCACTTAATAGATAGTAGTAGTTAGCTGATGTTCTGTTCTGTTCTGTGTAAGAGATCTTCAGGCAGACAGACAGGTCTTGGCTAAGGGAATAGCATGCCCAATGAAAGAGTTCAGCCACATTTACAAAATATTGAGGGAAAGACAAAAAGTACAGGAAATTTCGTGCTTGGCCAAGAATGAGTTAAAATTTCACTGGAGAATATAAATAGACCAAGATGAGGGTTCCTTTGACTTTCTAAGGAGTTGAATTTGATTCTGTTATAATTGAAGCCTAAAATTTTCTTTTAGTAGGAAAGGAGCATGATCTGCTTTACATTCAGAGGGCTATGTGGAGATGAATTGCAGGGGTGAAGATGGAGAAAATTTGTGATCCAATTAGCAAGCTATGGCCATAGCCTAAGCAAGAGATAATGAGGTTCCAAATTAAGCTACTGAAGTTAGAGAATGGAGGCAGATATGGTATGTTTAACTGATGGAATCAATAGCCTTTGGAAAGAACTAAATGTGTATGTATGCGTGTGCAAAAGGAGGCATTTCATTATACCCTTCACTTGGCTGCTAAGAAATGAGTTGAATATACCCAAAATGGTGTGTCTTTTGCCCAAACCATTGATACAGATTTCATTCAATTATCCATTCTTTCATATTTATTTTACCATTGAATAATTATTTATTGACATGCATAGCAGAGGAATGTAAAGGTAAACACGTCTTACCCTTGCCTGTCTCCCAGAAGTTTTTCTGACTGATAGTGAGAAAAGAGAGAATATCCATTTTTCTTTGTTCTAATTTTTAACCACAAAGGGCTATGAAGTCAGAAAAATCCAAGAAGTTAACCCTTGTTATTTTAAGACTTGACTGGTGTTTTGCTTTCCCATCTTCCCAGCTCAGTGGGTTATAGGAAGTCCCCTTTGCACATGACCTGCTGTACTGAGGGCTCAATTAGTTATTTTTGGATGACCGTGAAAATTTCACAAAGCAATTTGGGCTAAATCCCATATTGCCAGTTCCCTCCCTAGAAGAGTCTTTCACAAAGACCAGTCATCTGCATTTTCTTCTTGTAATTCATTTATCTTAGGCATCTCTCTGATCTTTTCTTACTGTTATAAAAAGCGTAACTATTGCTAAAGAAAAAAAATTCAACCAAGTAAATTTGAAGATCTAATTGGCTTTATCAAGTGATTTATGAGTCAGGCAGCATCCCTGCTAGCAAGCAGAGGGCAGCCCTAAGGAACTGTACAACAGGGAAAATTTTTATAGGAAAGAGGATGGGGCAAGAAATTATTAGCAAGAGAAAAGAAAGGTCACCTTCCGTTAGGTGGAAGGGCAAGGGGTCTTATAAGGTGGGATTACCACTCCATCTTCCTTTGAGGAATGGAGAGAGCCCAAGTGACAGATCACCTCACTGGTGCTTATCAGAAAATTCCTGATTAACAGGTTAAGACTTGCATTTCTGGGATAGGTTAAAACTACAATTAGGTTAGTTAATTAAGCTCTGGTTTGGTAAGTTGGCCTGGTCTGAGTGACGTCATTTTGGGCCTGTGATTTCTTTAGAACACTATATAGGTAATTTTCATTGTATTTTTATTAAAAAAAAATATATATATGTATATATATAACCGCTGAACTAGTTAGCACAATTTAGGACATGATGCATTAGCAAACAATATTAAAATCTCAGTAGTTTAGTAAAACAAGGTTTATTTCTTCCTCCTCATAGGGGCCCTGAGGGCCATCATTCTTCATTCACTCCAAGACACATAATGAAGCAGCCATAGTCTGGAGTGTAGGCAGTGCCATGGCAAAGAGGAAAAGCATATAGTGATACATATACCAACCCTGAAAGCTTACACGTGGCAGGGCACAGACTCCTGCTTTACATTTTACACAGGACACTTGGCCACATTTAACTACAAGAGTGGGAATGAGGTGTAGAATTCATTCCTCCTATGTGCTTGAGGAAGGAGAAATTGAATATTTGTGACTAGCCCTAATGACAAATCATAGTTTCCTCTTTTGATTACTAAACATTCTGCCCA
This sequence comes from Felis catus, assembly GCF_018350175.1. Taxonomy (NCBI): domain Eukaryota; kingdom Metazoa; phylum Chordata; class Mammalia; order Carnivora; family Felidae; genus Felis; species Felis catus. Next base: position 42,432,983 of record NC_058371.1, on the reverse strand, counting down.
TCCCCTTTTCCACAGGCAAAATGCCCACATCACTTTTAATCAGGAAATAGGCCAAAACTCTCATTATGGCATTGAGATCAAGGGCCAGGATCTCTGGATGAGGCTGAATAGTCTCAACACCAAGGAAAATGTGCAATATAGTCTCTACCTCTGGTCCAAATATGGGACCTCTTGACACACAGTTTTATGAACTGGAAAGCAGCCTTAACTGACCCCTCTCCACACACATAGTCAATATGCAAGAGTAGAAGAGGAATAGGAAATCCCACTAAACCCTTTTCTGAGAGGACAAAAATGGAAGACACACAGTTGACAAAGATCTGTAGCAATTCCTCAAGTTCATGGGAGGTATTTAAGGGCTCCCTATCTTGGAAGTGTGGAATGTTCCTTGATTAAGTCCTCAGTTGCTCCAAGGGAGTGCCTTGTGCTCCCATGCACACTGTTTCCTAGGACCTTCTGGAAGTTCCTTTTTTTTTTTTCCCCCATTATCCTCCTTGATTACATATGAAAAGAACATTGGGGAATATACCATCCTTAGGGACTAGGAGGCTTTTTTTTTTTTTTTTAAGTTCCATCTCTTACTCAGGAACCTTTGTGAGAACCAAGGGTTAATTTTAAACTTGAACAGACACAGTATCCTTTAATCCAGGTAAATGAGTATTTTGACAAGAAAATTCAAGAAAAAAATCATTTTAGACTTTGGTTAATTTTTTAACTTTTAGAATATTTAACACAAAATTCTATTAAATATGGAGGGTCTGGTTTTGTCTAACTGTGGCTATTGACACATGGAACTAATTGCAATCATTAGATAAATGCTAGTAAAAATATGCAAAGCTTTATGCCTTGAAAAAAGTCATGTCTTTATCTATATTAAGTATCATATTCTTACATGTCTTCCTGAATGAATATTATATTGGGACTATCTTTTTAAAACTTATCTTTTTTAACTGTTTATTTTTGAGACAGAGAGACAGAGTGTAAGCGGGGGAGGGACAGAGAGAGAGGGAGACACAGAATCCGAAGCAGGCTCCAGGCTCTGAGCTGGCAGCACAGAGCCTGATGCAGGGCTTGAACTCGTGAACCGTGAGATCATGTCCTCAGCTAAAGTTGGATGCTTAACCGATTGAGCCACCCAGGTGCCCCGCGACTATCTTTTTTAAATGTTTGTCTAAGTCTCTCTTCATGTACATATTTTACCTTATTCACTATGCCTGTCCTTGCTTTCAAATTGCATATTTGGTTTTATTTATTACCACTCCTCTTTTTCAAAATGTATACTTAGATTGGCTTCAAATATATAATATCTATCCTTGTTGGTTCCCCAATCATGCCTATCAGGCCCTACCTGGTCCCCTTCAAACATCTCACTACTAAGGGGCAGAGAAAGAGAGGCTGAAACACAAGTGGAGGAAGCTTCTTTTCCATGACATAGATTTATCATTTTTTTTTAAGTTTTAATTATTTATTTTGAGGTAGAAGGAGAGAATGGGCAGGGGAGGGGCAGAGAGAGAAAGAGGCAGAGAGAGAATCCCAGCAAGGCTCCATGCTGTCATTGCAGTGCTCAAGACGAACTGTGAGATCACGACTTGAGCCGAAATCGGGAGTCGGTCGCTTAACCGACTGAGCACCCCAGACGGCCGTAGATTTATCATTTATTTTTTGAAAAAAGTGGTATTTTCAAGTGATCTTGGAAAGAGATCATCTGAAAAATGCATATAAAGGAAACTGTTCCATCCCTCAGAAATGGAATATCACTGATAATTTGGGAAGAATCTTTCTCTGTCTTGAAATTTCTAAGTGGGCATCAAACTTGTTTATGAAGGTGCCTGTCTCTGTTGTAGGCTTTGGGAATAGATTGATGAGAACAGAAAAGCCCCCATCTCCATTATGGAGCTGATGATCTGTTTGGAGAAGGCACACAGTAAACGACTGGAGAAGGAAAATATGGAAATACACATTATGTGTTGTTTTTACTTTTTAATAACCCTGTGGATTCCAAAACAATTTCTGGAGAGTTGGCAGTGTTGGAGGGGAATCTTGGGTTGTATTCATAAATAAAAGAGAGCCTGTAGAACTGATGCACTAGTATGGAGGCATGAGGATCACTTGGCTTCATCTCTCTGTTTCTTGAATGCAGATCTTTAGTAAATGGCAAAGGTGAGATTTCAAAAATTCAAAATTCTATACTCTTCTAAGTGTTTTTCTTTTAAGTTTTCTCTTTGCTTTCTTAGTTTCATCTCTCCTGCTTGGCCTCCTCCCTCTCTCAATTGCACCTACATTGGCATTTGATGGGAGAGTCACATAGTTTAGTCTCCTTTTTACCTAAGCCTTTTCTATCCAACTGAAATGGTTCACTGGGTGCTACATTCATAAGTGAACGTTTACTCTGGGACACTTAATCCATTCAGAGGTTTTAGTACTGGGTGAGATGTATTGTCAATATTTTTTGTATATTTGCATAGATCTTTTTCTACCATAGGATTTGTTTTTGTTGGGTTTCTTTCATGACATAAAGGGTAAAATATATCTCACTTTAAATTTTGTCTTTTCCACTAAATTATATACCTTAGAGATAAATCTTAACATGTTCAGTAATATTGCATAGTTATTCCCATACTGAGGGACACATAATTTTTTTAATATTTTCTTACAACAAATAAATTGCAACTAATATCATTGTATACATTGTCTTGAATACTGCAAATACATCTCCAGAGTAGAAACTGAAAGTTAAATTGCTGAGACTTAAGATATGCACATTTTTCTTTTAATACATACTATTAAATTTTAAACAAAAATGGAGACAGCAATTTATATTCCCATCTATGACAACAAGTTCTTATGTACATGCCAATATTTTCCATTATCAAACTTTTAAATTATTGCCGGTACATTGGGTGAAGACAGTCTGTTTTATTTTTATTTTCATTTGCATTTTTTTGATCACTAGAGAAGCTGAACATTTTTTACATTTTATATGTTTAATGGCCATTTATGGCCATTTTTTCCCTCTTGAATTTCTTCTTAATGTTTATTGCCAATTTTCTATGAATTGCACATTATTTAATTTTTTATTGATTTGTAAGAAATAATTGTTGTTAGAGCATTATAGCCAATATTTCTTATAGTTTATGAATTACGGTTTTATTTTTTTGTGATTCACCTTACAAAATTGGAACATTTATTGAACGCAGTATTCTCCATTATATCAATTGCTTTATGTGTTCAATTAAGGACAATCATGCCTTATGTTAATAAATATATTCTCACATTTATTCTTATATTTGTGTATTTTTTTACCTGTAGACATGTAGATGTCAAATCCATATAAATTTTATTTCTGTTAATGTTGAAAATTATGGATTAATTTAATATTTTCTCAAATGTGTAGCTATATGGTTTTTCCAATGCCGTATAATGTGTTAGAATTTCTCTTCAGTATAAGCACAACACTTTACTAAATAAAAAATTCCTTTGTATACATAAATTCTACTTCCAGATTTTCCTGGTCTATTGGCCTAATTGTGTTTTTTTGTTCTATTAGCACACTGTTTTGATATTTAAAACCTTATGTTTAGGTATTTGTTAGGACAAGAATTCTCTCTCTCTCTTTCTCTTTTTTCACTTTCATAGCTATCTTGGTTATTCTTACATGTTTCTTTTTCACTTGAATTTTAAAAATGGCTTATCAAGTTTCATGAAGAATCCCCCCTTTATTCATGACTTATGCCTTTCTCTTTTGATCACAGTTGCTACAGATTTATTTATATTATTAACTTTAAAATATATAATGTTTTTCTGTGTATAGAATTACAACCCAAAGTTTGTTTTTAATAGCTTAATGGTTTTTTAGTGCCATTAGATTTTCATTTTTTTTCAGATATTCCACCAAATCCCATTTTAGATTTTCTCTTTCTATTTTATGTGCTAAAATGTTTCTTAAAAAATGCTTCTAAATGTGGATTGAATGGGATTAAAAAAGCGTGTTTGTTATTATTTATCTTGCTTAGGGTTCTGTGGGCATTTTATTTTGAGAACTAGTATCCTATATTGGAACAGAGAGCATCAGTTAGAAATCAGTTATGGTGATGGCACTGACAATAATAATTAGCACATCTAGCCCAAGATTTTGGACTATAAGTACTGTTTTCCAATAAAAAGAATTAAGAACTTTTACAGAAATTACCAATTATAAAGTTGGTGCTGGAAAAGTACAAGGTGATTCTGAAATATATTTTTATACCAAAAAGTAAGGAAATACTCAAAGAAGGATGGTATGCATCAAAAACAAAACAAAACCCTACAAGGAACAGCTCAAACAGGCCCCACTGGCCTAAGCTGAGGTAATTTGAACATCAAGATAAATAATAATAATAGTTGTATTTTAACATATAAAAAAAGAATCCACAAATCCATGCTGAATACAGATAGGGAGCATTCATAAGCACATAAATCAAAATTAAATGAACAAGCAGGAGGGGAAAGTTCTTTATAGTAGAATGGCAAATAATAAATATTCAAAAATATTCATGATATATTCAGAAAATTGCCATTTGGCAATCACCGTAGTAATAATTGTTTTATTCAAGAAACATCAGTAGCTTCTAAAACCAGTGGGTGACAATTTGATGAGAAACCTTGACAAAGTGAACAAAATGAGCATTGCCATTAGTGAGCCAGATAGATACCCTGTGCCTCCTGATGGGACAACTGAGAAGAACACAATATCGCTGCTGGGGTTCCTGCTGAAAATGTATCTTGTGAATCTAACTATAAAGAGGATTCAGAAAATTATCAGTGGAGGGTTAGTCTACAAAATAAATAGGAATTACTCTTCAAAAAGATTAGGGTCACAAAAGTCAAAGAAAGGTTGAAGAACTATTTTGAACTAATGGAGAATAAAAACACAAGAACACAAAATGTGACACTAATTCTTGGATTGAATTCTGTACCAGAAAAAAAAAATTACTCTATGAAGAATTTAGTGACAGAAATGATAAAACTTGGCTAAGGTCTATAGATTAAAAAGCTGTACTAGTATAAACTTCTTGACTTGAAAAATGGTACTCTGGATTTGTAAGAGAATACCCTTGTTTTTAGGAAATACACACTGAGGTAAAGGGGCATTATCCTTGCAATTTACTGGCAAATCATTCAGAAAAAATATTTACACACACACACACACACACACACACACACACTGACAGAGAAAGAGGCAGACAGAATGATAAAACAAACATGGTATAAGCATAAAATTATTTCAAAAGAGTTAATACAAATTCTTTAAAATATGCATTTTTTGGTAAAGTATATGCAACATCTGGGCACAGTAAGCAAAAATATGAAGGCAATAAAATCTCTGCCACAAGCAGATTTCCGGAGGCAGAATTACATGCTGTCCCCTTCTTTCAAATGATGGAGTCAGCAATAGCAATGACCAGCTTTAGCTGATGCTATCTATGCAATGTGTTGGCAGAACAAAACTATAGTTTCAACAAAGCTGTAGTTTTGGCATCTGACACCTTAAGACAGGCAATAAACAAATGCCATGTAAATAGTTATTAACCCATGTTCAATTTATAATAAAAGAGATCTCTAAAAGGCACCAGCTCAGACAGGCTCACTGTAGAAAACTGTACCAGCCCAAATCACTCTGACAGACCCCATGTTGGACTTTAAAGTATGCTTTCCAAAACCTCTGGGCATGGAACAAAATTAAATATTAGGCAAATGGAATCTCTTCCCTTATGGAACTGCAGGACACAAAGGAAACATGAAGTTTGCCTCAATATGGTCTTTGAGTAACTGGTACTGACATTAATAAATTACACTCTAAAAGAACAGGGCACTGGTGAGTGGGTGATACCTTTTTTGTGAAGGCCAACAAGATGAACATTTTTCCCCAAATTCAGTGGCAAGAGGTTTTACATAAACAAGAAATGGAATTGTTTAAGCTTCCCCATTACTGGAAATGTAAACTTGATTAAAAAAAGATGTTCAATGATTATTTTTCTCTTGGGCTCTGGAAACTTATTTTAGGTTTGCCTCCTTGGACTTTTACTGTCCATAAAGGGATGTTGAGGTAGAGATCCATGTTTATGAAATCATTCATTTCTCTTTTGAAGTCCACTCACTTTCTTTGCCATGACCATTTCAAAACAACAGAGTTCCAGTCTCTAAAGAAAGCTGAGAGCTCTGTGGGAAAGAGGGAGAGCTGAGCCAATGAAATTGTTCTGACCTGATTCTTTGTTCTATTGCTTGGCCCTTCCTCATGCTGCTTCCATTTATGTCTGCAACTGTTAGGTCAGTGCATCCATTCACTTTTCAATTTGTTTATTAATCCATATGTTCTCCAAGTGGGCTGTAAGCATTGGAAGGAAAAAGAATTGCAAGACAGTGAATTTTGTGGGCCTGCTCATACTTTTATTATACAATACACACAGGAAATAATAATATCATGCTCCTTTGTTGCTCATTAATTTCTAAGTAAGTTATAAAAGCTAAAAGAAAACTCAGATGAGTTTCTTTCTTAAATCTGCTATAAATTTATGGAGGGGGTAGATGAGATAAGGTAGGTCAGGGTGGTTGGGAAAGGCATAGGAGAGGGGTCGCTGAACTGGATTGAGACAAATAGGTGGGATTCAGAGAATCAGAAAGGAAAGGTAATTATGGTGAGGAGGTCAGGTTAAGTGCAGTGTGTTCAGACAACAGCGAGGAGGTTGTTTCTGGAAGATCCTAGTGCGAAAAGGGTGGAAAACGTTTATCTTGTTTTCTTTCCACATGTTGGCCATACCAAAAGAGTTTAACGTCAATGTCTTTTCCTGTCTTCTTTTCCTTTTCCACCCCTCTATCTGTTCTTTCTTTCAACAGATTGCTGGGTAGAACACAATAATATTAGGAAAGTCTTTATATTATTTTGAGGATGTGGGAATTTAACCTATAGAATTTAGGGTTGGTGCTGCCCCAGATCACTGGCATCTGCTCCACTCTTTTGAGCAGTTCACAAATGATCATGTAACAGAAAAATCACACTATGCTTTCAAAGAAGTTTCTGGGGTCACAGTGGGTTTGTTTAAAGCAAGACAGCAACAACTACTTATGCATAAACTTACTTTATCCAGAAGTTAAAAGAGGATAAAGTTCTTCTCTCCCTCCTCTCTTTTCTCTCTTCCCTAAAATAGAAATGTTGAAACTCAGAGAGCTCTGGGCTCTCTTACTTAAGGCACACAGTAAACCAGTAAGGAAAATCAGAAAGAGGATCATGTGCATGGCTATTTAAAAGTTTATTTCCCAAATAATTTCTTATGTCTTCTTGGTAAAGATCAAAGCATTCCAATTTGGTTTCATGGTAAAGGAATTGTCAAAAAAGAAGTAGGGAAATTTGCAAAAAGTCATTTTGCCAATAGATCAATTTTTTTTAAAGAATCCTAACTGCCAAATTATTGAGGATTTTTCAAGGTTTATATTTTATTCAGTTCCTATCTAGGACTTGCATCTACACTTCTTGTTCTTATTTTTGCCATGTTATATGTAAATGATAGCCTTTCCTTTTATGCTTTTTAGTTTCTTCATTTTGTGGATTTGAGTCCTGCCACTGCCTTCCATCCTGAACCTATTTTAGCCCAAAAGGTTAAATGCTACCTTCAGGGGTGCCTGGGTGGCTCAGTCGGTTAAGCATCCAACTCTTGATTTCGGCTTGGGTCATTATCTCACGGTTCGTGGGTTTGAGACCCACGTTGGGTACTGCTCTGGTGGTGCGGAGTTTGCTTGAGATTCTCTCTCTCTCCCACTCTCTCTATGCCTCTCCTGTACTCTCCCTCTCTCTCTCAAATAAATAAACTTTAAAAAATTGCTATCTTTATATAGATTCTGACACTATATGCCAGAGCTCTCTTTGTGCAGCATTTAAAAGTAAGCCTGCCTATATTTATACAAACAGGCTGGAGTAGAAGCAAACACAAGGTAGAACTGCTGGAAGAGGTAGAGGGAGGCAGAGGCATGAGTTTGAGGTGAAAGAAAAACTTTGAAAAATATTTCAACAATTTAATAATTTATTAAATTTATTAAATTCAATAAGTAAATAAATTTATCTTTCAGTTGGATTCATTTTTAGCACACTGTTTTTTAAAGGAAATTGACCTGGAGCCAGTAGAAAGCCATAGAATTCCATGATGGAAGTAACTTCTTCATTTTGAATCATGGCTTTAACTTCTCTGTGATTGGTTGTTAGGTCTTGGTTTATTTTGTCTGTCCTCTAAGACATGTTGCCCAAGTGATACAGACATTGTCTTCAAAATCACTTCTTCTGGAAGAGTTTCATAGACTTTTTCCATTTGTATCCTGTTTTTTTAGTTTATCTTAAATCTCACAATTGAAAAATAAATTCTTGCAAATACATAAATAAGGTTGGGATACATGTCTGCCTTAACTTTTTTAAATTACATTTTTAATCATTTCACAAAGTTCTGTTCTGGGACCACCTCAACAATGTGATCCCATTACTTTTTTTTAATAATTGTATCTCCCCTTTGTTTCTGAGATTCGTGGGCCTCAGCCCCCATGGCATCCCATTTCTGTGGAACAATTTGCTGTTGTTTTCAAATTTCACTACACTGAAATCCATAGTCCATAAATTAAATTTAATGAAGGAGCGAGTGGGCAGATGACTAAGCTGGTTTTTCTAAATACTTGGAGCAGCCTTGCTATGGCAGCATTCAGACTATTAATCACCAAAGTTGGCAGGGTTTAAAAAAATTTTTTTTACATTTATTTATTTTTGAGAGACAGAGTGAGACAGAGTACGAGCGGAGGAGGGGCAGAAAGAGAAGGAGACACAGAATCTGAAGCAGGGTCCAGGCTCTGAGCAAGCGGTCAGCACAGACCCCGATGTGGGGCTCGAACCCACGAACCATGAGATCATGACCTGAGCCGAAGTCGGTCGCTCAACCAACTGAGCCCCCCATGTGTAAAGTTGGCAGGATTTTAATACTGCCTGTTATGTGTAGCCACGTGTATAGGTTTAACTTGTCCTCGTAAACCCAGCCATTGAAATGTATGGCAGTCAGTTGTGCACAGAGTGAAGCTACTGTGTTGAGTTTTGTCAACATTTTTAAGTGTTATTTATTTAATAATTATAAATTAAATAAATTTAATTGTTGTGAAGGCAATACAGAGAGATCCCTTATACTCCAACCCAGCTTCCCTGGTTATTATTATTAAAATTTTTATTGGTATATTACATTTATCATAACTAATGAACCAATATAGGTACATTATTGTGAATTAAAAGCTTAATTCAGATCTCCTCAGTTTTTCTCTAATGTCTTTTTACTGTTCCAGGACTCCATTCAGGATATTATATTATACTGAGTTGTCATGTCTTCCTTAGACTCCTTAGAGGAGCATTGGTCAAGTATTTTGTAGAATGTCCCTCAACTGAAATTTGTCTGTTTTTCTCCGGATTAGACTGGGGCAATCATTCTTGGAAAAAGGATCACAGAGATAAAATATCCTTCTCATCATATTATATCGAGGGTACATACTATCACATGACTTATGACTATTGATGTTAATCTTGATCACCTGGTTTGAGGTAGTGCTTGTCAATTTCTCCACTGTAAAGTTACTCCCCACCTTCTATACTGTATTCCTAGGAGACAAGTCACTCAATGCAGCCCACAAGTAAGAAGTGAGGAGTTCAGGTACACTTCCCTCAAAGTGGAATGTTTATATTAATTATTTGAATTCTTCCAAATGTGAAATCTATCTGTTTTCCCCATTTATTTGTGGAATCATTTATTTATGTAAGTATGGATTAATAAATATTTATTTTATAGTTTGGATTATAATCCAATAATTATTTATTTTGTTACTCAAATTATTCTAGATTTGACTATTGGAACTCTTTTACTTGGCTTCTATGTCTCTTCACACCCCCATCAGTGTGGGTCTTTTATTTTTTGAGCAGTTTCTTATTTTCTAGAATGACAAGATGGTCCAGACTCACCTTGTATATTTCCTGTTCTGATCTAAGAATTGGCTACATTTCCAAAGAGCCTTAAATCCTTTTATTATATTAGAAACCAAGATCTGGGTGCTAGATGTGCCTGCTGCTACTGTGATGTTCTTGTAAGTATTTAAAACCTGAGTTTCATCTGGAATGTACATCTAATCTATTAAGAATGAAAATTTCCTTAATAATCACTCTCCAGAAGACTGCCATTTCTGGGATTATGAGATAGTATAAGCACTTTATTAACACCAATTCCTAGAATTCCTGAAATAACATGAACATCTAGTCTAGTCTCAGGAATCAATGAGAATTAAAGGGAATTTGAGATGATGGGATGGGAAATGTGGAAATTACTGTTTTGTGTCAATATTTAAAAAGCAGGCTTCCTCAGTATTAAGGTTAAAGCACATTTCCTCTATTCACAAAAACAAAAGGGGAAACAACTACTTTGTGTCATGGAATTTGCTTTCTGAACTGTTTCTAGGTAGCTTCTTCATTCTACGGACAATCTGATGCAAACTTAGGGAGTAAATAGAGTATACGGTTGGCATCCTGCCACCACCTACTTTCTCTGCATATTTTCTTTTCATCAATAAATATTATTTGAGCACCTACTATGAGGACACATTTCAGACATCTACTGTTCTGGTTACCATTGTTACAAGAAATTATCTTAAAACTTAGCGGTACTAAGTTTTACCCATCAACTTTCTCATGTTATCTTTGAAATCAGTGGCTGCTTAGAGACATCTGGAAACTAGGTAAATAAGAAGGTAAAAGTTCCATTCTACTTAATTAAACATTTACTTAATTAAACAGACATTTAATTGTGCTTACTACTTTGTGGATGGGTTATTGAGGAAGGACTCAGCTGAGGCAGGTGCTGGTGTGCTGAGAGCTGGAACCAACTGTCTATTGTTGCTGGAGAAAAGCGGATGGGCACAGGAAAACATGAAGGGATGCTTTGTGACTTATTTCTTCCTTCCATTCTGTCTCCACTGACTCTCAGTGCCTCCCACTGTCAGATGCTAACCAGAAGGAAGAAGCTAAGGGAGACTCCAGCCTCAGCATCACATACCAGAGGATAGAGGATGGGCTTGGAAATGAGAGAAAATAGTGAATAATTAGCACAGTAAAATTGAGTAGTTGAAGACTTCTTTAAACATCAAAACTCCAATGATACCTATTTTAAATAAAAAATAAAAATTAAAAAAACTGCACTGTCTTTCACAGAAGGTTTAAATCTCACGTTTCCTGGTATCTTAGGATCGACAGGGGTTTTTTTGCTGTTTACAATGCATTGTTTCATCAGGACGTCTTGTGCTATGTAGGATTCCCTGCATGTCCTCGATGTCACATGTTCTGTGTTCTTTAAGGTATTACTGATTTGTTTAGTTTTTCTTTCTTTTCTCTGTCAAATAGATTCGAATGATTTATATCATTGCTGAAAGTAAGGCTTTCCCATTTCTGTATTCTAATTTCTACGTTATAAATTGATATTGGCTCAGCTATCAAATATGAAAATTTATTGAAACTAGCATGAAAGAACCATAAATGGACTTGGATAAACGACTGAAGAGTATGTCTACAAGTCAAGTGAATAAATTTCATCACAGACAGTTGCTTAGAGGCTGTGCTTCCACGTCTGGGTCCATAAGAATGTGGGACAACTGTTTTCTGATTTGAAAGAGCATAGACAATGTTTTCAATATTGCTTTTTTTTCCTCCTTTTCCTATTATGACTTTAGAAGGATAGTGTTTAGAATGGAACTTTTATCTTCTTATCCACCTAGTCTCCAGATGTCTCCAAGCAGCCATGGATTTCAAAGCTTTCATGAGAAAGTTTAGGGCAAAGTATGTTGGAGAAGCAAGGCTCAATGCCTCAGGTCTGTCCAAGGGTGACTGTCCCAAATATGGCCTGATTATTTTTGTCTTTCTTGCTCTGTATGGCTGCAGAGTAACTTAAAAACATATTGATCTATAACCTGTAGATAATTCAAAGGCTCACAATAGGAAGTTAAAAATGTAACTAACACATTTTTTTTTAATCAAAGAAAATGTCTTGACTTAGCAGAAGCTATTTAAACACAAAGAAAAGTTATTTCTCTTTGATGAATGGCAGCTTTGAGTTTGATGGGTCATGATCAGTCAAATCTTTATCCTTCTTCTTAAAGAAGGCCCTTCCATTTTAGATTGTTATAGTAAATTTGGAGATGCTTTCCTTAACACAGATATATATCTAGATGACGCATTTCTTATCTTTATATCTGAACTTTCTTTTGAAATTATTTTTAGAGTGCATATCTCCTTCCATATGGATTTTATTGCCCTGAGAAGTTGTCTAAGTATCTGAGTGAAGAAGACTGTATTCAAACTCAATAATTTCTATGGATGGACTGTAAGGGATTTCTTATCTCTGTGATCACTCAGTGAAATATTAGATGTTCCTTCTTGCACTAGATAATATACGCAGCCATCTATTGTAGATTGTGCATGCGCAGGAATTGTTTTTATAACAAAGTAAGTGAATCTGAGCTAGGACTGTGCCAAATACATTTACCATGGCATTTGGGTATAAACCATAAGTAATTCACTAAAATATTACCTTAAACTTTAAACTATACTGAAATTACAAGTAATGGATGGACATCACACAGCATGGTCCTGGCATTAATCTCTCATGGAGATCCTAATGGAGCAGTAGAAAGATTCAGGTTTGGGTTGTTGGAACCACAAGAGAAAATAAAACATTGTATAATGATATAAAATGAGGAGAGGATGCAGAATCGCACTTTGAAGGCAAAGGGAAGAAAACTGAGGAAGTTCTCAGAGATTTAGAAAGAGAATCATAAGAGTGGCAGGGAACACTTTTTTTTTTTTAATTTTTTTTTTCAACGTTTATTTATTTTTGGGACAGAGAGAGACAGAGCATGAACGGGGGAGGGGCAGAGAGAGAGGGAGACACAGAATCGGAAACGGGCTCCAGGCTCTGAGCCATCAGCCCAGAGCCTGACGCGGGGCTCGAACTCCCGGACCGCGAGATCGTGACCTGGCTGAAGTCGGACGCTTAACCGACTGCGCCACCCAGGCGCCTCGGCAGGGAACACTTTTAAGTAAAAGTGAGTGTTCAACAGAAAGATCAAAGGAAGTGGGAACTGAAGGTTAGCAACTGATATCTCTTTCATCTGAATCTAGACAACCAAAACACAACAGCTCAATTTAAATTCAGGTGTGTCTAATTCCATAGCCTGTGATCTTTCCACCATACCATGTTAGTTATTCTTAAAAAACACACTCATAAAAATAAACTTGCTGTGCTGAAAAAGCAAGTCAAATACCAACATAGAAACATATGTAGTCATCCAATATTTAGTGATTCCATGGCTGCTTAGGTCCAACACTGTTCTATACACTTGTTGTAGAGTGCAAATCTGTGATGGGCAAAGAGCATGGGGTTCTAAAAGGATATGACTGAGAGGACTCAACTTTGTATGAATTTCCATCATGGCAACATATCTGAGCTGAGATCTCCAGAAGGTTCAAAGACCATGAGATAGGCTAGTCTGGGTGGTGGGCAAATGTGATGAGAGAATCCCTGTAGAGTGCTGACAAGGCAGGCTTGTCCAGGAGAGGTCAGCACGGGCCAGGTTATGCAAAAATGCCACATTTCCTTTGTCTCCTCACTTTATGTGACTCCCTGTGTTTGTTTCAATGTATTAGGGAGGTCAGCTATGTCTCCTGGTCTTGAAAGTAGTGTCCATCGTAGATGGAAGCATAGCTATGGAACTGGAACCCCTGGGTACAAATACTGGTGCTGACCCCTATTAAGCTGGCCCCCTTGGTTGAGTTATAACCTCTCTGGGCCCCCATCCTGATTATAAAGGTGTCTATCTCTCCAGGATTGCTGTGAACATTCAATGAGTCAACAAATACAGAATGCATAGACCAAGGCTATTATTCTCCTAGAGAGAAAGGGGAGTGAATAAAGAAGTCCTCATTTCGTCTTCCCTCTTGGGTTGTACATTGGTAGTTATAAGCCTCATTTCCCCCCCGCCCCCGACATCTGCCTTTCTTTCAACTTTCGCCCTCCACCAGCCTCTCAAATGACATCATGCTATATAAAGGAGGCTTGACACACCTGAACAAACAAATGTAGTGGTGATGTAAGAGTCACAGAGAAGGCTGTAAAGAAATCTTCAGAGGGTTGGTATGGGATTTATGGTTTTGCATGTGAATGGGTAGAAATCCAAAAATAAAGCCACACTAAAAATGAAGGCCAAACTAGTGCTGAGTATAGATGAGGGAAATCGCAAGAATGTGGTGCCTCCTCCTGTCAGGAAATGCCAGACCTCTCTCAGATCAGCATGAAAGATCCCCAGAGGCCAGAGTGAAACAAACGGAACAATCCTTTCTATTAGACAAAATTCCTTATTTCTGACCTAATCTGTGTGCCATAGACTAAGCAACAGTCCCTCCCGCCTCTCTTAATACTTGAGGGTATTATGTAAAGCTAACCTCTAACAGAACTAAAAGGAGAAGGACTCCATGAACATCACTCTTGTCTTATCCTCCAAGTTTCCTCATTTTGTTTCTCACATTCATTCAATCAGTGGTCACCTTTCTAACTTTGGCTTCTTTCATCTTATGTAAAATGCAAAATTCAGACTCAACGATCTCTAAAATGTTGTCCATTTATTGTAACCTATATCACTATGTGCTTCACAGTGTGCTGAGATTTATAAAGAATATTAAAAGCCCTACCTTTGGGGAATATTCAGTTTAAGTTGGGAAGAAAATAAATATAAGTAAAACAAGAAGTTGTATGTTTTCGGAGTAAGCAATGTATTTTGTCACTAGTGGCAAATAACACGAAAAATAAATAGGTACAGATGTGGGACAGAGGAGAGGATAACCACTAAGGGATTGGGGGCTGCTAAAGAGTTAAGGAGAGCTGAAATTTAAAGACCAGAAGTGAGGGAAAAGTAGAGGTAAAGGAACATGCTGGAAGGGAAAGAAGCTAGTTGAGGCATTGTGGAGCTTGATGTGTCTGGGGAATAGTGAGGGGGTGAACTTGCCAGCTGGTGTTCAGATTTGAGATAGAGGGTAGTGGAAAAAATCTGAAGAAGAATTTGAGACCACATTATGAAGGATTTTGAGTACCAGGGTGGGAGTCTGTGCTCTATGCTTAGGTTAATGCCTCTCCCAATTCTCCACAGAAGCATCTCCAAAGGCTAGTTTGAATATGCGAATGCTCCTATTGTCATTTGACTGTAAAGGAAAAAGTTTTGAAGTTTTATGATAATTTACATAGATAATTTTTAAAATAAAATCAAATGATATATATCAATATTGTATACTACTCATAATACCTATTTCATTTTATTATAACAATTATTACATTCTTTTATGAAAAATTCCAAGAAATCTAAGCTGTAGGCAAATGTTTTATCTTGGAGCTTTAAGCACCTTGTACTTACAGCCCAATAACCCTGGAGGTAAGTTACCCCAGCTAAAAGCACCAGCCTTAAGTTATGGAAAACCATTGCAGATATTTTGAAAAGAAGAGAATCATCACTATTTCAGGTTATGGAGCAATTTTAAAAGGAAACTCGAGTTCCATACAAACGCAAATTCTTTCTGTTCTGGGAGATCCTTCCTTTTCCTAACTCTTCCTCACACCCTGAAGACTTCACAGGACAGTGAAGGTAAAGACCATCACTGTCATTGATAAATGCCTTTATGTCTTCAAAGCACTTGCACATACATGGTTTCATTTTTATTGCAGCGTATTCTTTCAGTGGGTGGGGGGATGGGTGAGACAGGTGAAGGGGATGAAGAGTACATTTATCTTCATGAGTGCTTAGTAATACATGGAATGTTGAATCACTCTATTGTACACCTGAATTAATATAATACTGTATTACATATAGTATAGTACTGTAATACACTAGAATTAAAAGTAAAACAAAACAAAGCAAAACCTATGACCATAGTAAAGAAAGAAGGAAGAGGGGCGCCTGGGTGGCGCAGTCGGTTAAACGTCCGACTTCAGCCAGGTCACGATCTCGCGGTCCGGGAGTTCGAGCCCCGCGTCAGGCTCTGGGCTGATGGCTCAGAGCTTGGAGCCTGTTTCCGATTCTGTGTCTCCCTCTCTCTCTGCCCCTCCCCCTTCATGCTCTGTCTCTCTCTGTCCCAAAAATAAATAAACGTTGAAAAAAAAATTAAAAAAAAAAAGAAAGAAAGAAAGAAAAGAAAGGGAGAAAAAGAAAGAAAGGCAGGCTCAGAGGTCACAAAAAGTTGACCAGTGGGAAAATTTGTACATTTTCCTCCTTATTTGAGGACACTATTTCTTTTATTAAAAAGTCAAGAGTTTATTTGAAAAAGTTTCTACTTTGGGAAATATTAAATTTCCAAGTATAAATATTCTTTCTGCAATAATGAGACCTTTCTTAACCAACAGGGTAATCCTACTTTCCATTAATTTATTTGTATGAACAAAGACAAGGACACCATAGTTGAGACTCTATGTGTGCATGCTGGCTGGTCCTGGTCCTTAGCTGCTGGGCAAGGAAGCTTTTTTGGAAAGACAGCTTTCCTTGAGGTTGTTGTAGGGAATTTAAGACAGAGTCATCCAAGCTCTCCCACCCCAATGATTGCATTGACAACTTTTATTTCCATGTGCCTCAATGTCTAGCATATCCTATCTTTTCATAATTCATAACTGGGGATATAATGGACTAATGGAATATACATGTCTCTCCCTGTTGCTATTTCTTCTTCATCCACCCAATAATCCCCCAAATTAGAAAATTTTATGGACTAAAACTCTGGATGCATGTGCCTCTGTGTGTGTGTGTGTGTGTGTGTGTGTGTGTGTGTACATAGGAGGAGAGTTTAGGAGGAGAGTTAGTCCCATGTGAGACACATGAAATCTGAGTTGGGTACATATAAATAGAAAAGTTATGATTTAAAGAGACACCCATAAGTCTTCCCTCCCTCCAAATCTCTCTCTCTCTACCTACCTGCCAAGAATTTGGCAAAATTAAAATATTCCAAAATCCCTTATTATAGCATAAATACCAGGGAGGCTTGCTTAACTGGCTCAGTCAAACAACTGACTCTTGATTTAGGCTCAGGTCATGTTCTCATGGTTTGTGAGGTCAGAGCCTGCTTGAAATTCTCTGTCTCCCTCTCTCTCTGTCCCTACCTTGATCACTCTGTCAATAATAAATAAATTAACATAAAAAATAAGACCTTAGGGGGGAAGGATTTAAGGAAATGGTGGTGAGGTTAAAGAGCAATTCAATACTAGTTCCATTTTGGAAGCTTAGAAACTTATAGGAGAATAATATATAAGAGGTTAGCTTTCTCAAATTTCACCTAAGAACATGTCTTGTAATTGTTGAAAGTGTTCATCTGCCTTTAGTACAAACAAAGAGACCTAAGAATTCACCACTTAATGAAGCAGATCCTTCCATAATTATAGTATAATAATGGTATTTGTTTGGTATTACTGGGCTTTCAGCACACTTTTAAATCTATACTATTCCATTTATTTAATAAAGTTATTTCTGGACATACTTCTGAGTGTTGAACTATAATCTTCCTGTGTGTAACTTCCACCCTGTGATCTCATCTGCTTGGAGCAGCCCATAAAATGTGGCTTCCATGAAAGATCTTTGTATGAAAAATCACTCTCGGGGTGCCTGGGTGGCTCAGTTGTTTAAATATCCAACTTCAGCTCAGGTCATGATCTCCTGGTCCATGAGTTTGAGCCCCATGTCGGGCTCTGTGCTGACAGCTTGGAGCCTGAAGGAAACTTCAGATTCTGTGTCTCCCTCTCTCTTTCTGCCCCTCCCCCGTTAATGATCTGTTTCTCTCTCTCTCTCAAAAATAAAAAATAAAACATTATTTTTTTTAAATCACTGTCAAGCCCTTATAAGCCAATCTGGGGTAGGAAGAGGAAGCATCAGGGAAAAGACTTAGCAACCTACTGACAAACAATAAGCACCTAGAGAAAAAACTGAAAAAACTATGTATGTCAAAGGTTGCTTCTGGAAATTCAAATAAGAAAAAGAAGTCATAGGAACTTAGATGATCTAGTGAATGTGTATCATGTAACACTATTTAACTATGAAGAATGATGTTGTGATACATTTTCACTAGGAAAGATATTCACAGCATAGTGAGTGAAAGAAGCTCCTTATAGGAAATCTATATGATTCCATTTTACAAAGTTATAAGCATATATATTATAAATATGTCTGAAGAAATAGCTAATGAATGGTTAATTCGGTTATATTTGAATGGTGGGAATCTGAAAGATCTTCTTTCATTTTTCTCCTTTCTATCTTAAAGATAGATATTTTTCCCCCAAAGCAATACAGCTATTTTCAATATAAAACAATAATAAATGGCTGATTACTGCAGAGTTGGTATTCAGTGCATGTTTGTCGAATTGAAATTTGAAGGCGAGAAATGAAACATAGCTGAAATTCTTCAAAATCAAGGGGGGGGGGAGAGAGAGAGAAGGAAGAGAGAGAGATTGTGATGTGTGTGCATGTGCATGTGCACGTGTGTGCAAGTGTGTGTGTGTTTGTGTGTCTGAGACAGAGAGGGTACAGAAAATAAAAGAAAAACATTTTCAGGGTGGTCTAGAAGAAGCGATGGAAACAAATTAAGAAAAATGTCAAAGCTGCATTTAAAAGAAAATAAAATTCCCAATGAGAGATACACTGGATGGTGGAGCTGAACCACAAGGGAAGTGGAGGGAGTCTGTTACTTGAGTCATGTCGAAAAAAAAAAAAGAAAACAAAATATTATTTTGTTTGTCTTTTCCAGTTTTTCAAAGTTGACCTTTCAGGGACCCATCTTCATGAGTTCTTTTCATTATGAGAAAATTGAAAAGGGTCAAAATTATATGTCACTTTTCTTCTAGGTGGTTTAAGCTTTAAGGTGAAACATCTCCATGTGGAAGAAAGGCCACTCCGTGACTTATCTGTCCGTGGCACAGGCTTTTCTCTTAGGGTAGCGGGTTCTTTGTAAAATTCTAGCCTGGGGCTCTCGCAGCTGGCTGGGCCCCAGCCATTCGGCACATCATGGAAAATGAAAGCCTGTATTAGCGACACGTGGGCTGTATTGAAACAGTATGTTATGGCCTCCTGCCTGTGTGTAGGTTTTGATAAGGTCACAACACATCTGGTTTTAGTCTATCCTCACAGTTTGAGCAGGAAGTAAGTAGGCTCTGAAGATGCCGGTTTCTAACCAGTTAGAAGGGGGTGGTAAGGCTGCCTTTTACAATGAAATGGAGTACGAAGGGTATTTTAGCATTTTTCTTTCTCTTATCATGTGAGCTGGTCTCTGAAACTCATCCACTGAAGCCACAAACAGAAAACCAGAAATCAGATTACAGCATTGGAGCCATTATCAGGTCCATGATACTCCACATACTGTATTTCCAAATATGTGGCCGTTTCACCCCAGGTTCAAAAGTGTTCCCATGCCCCAAGACTCTCAAGTCCTAAAATAAACCCTTCCAGTTGACCCTGCTGTTTCTGCAGTTGTAATCTACTCGATGGCTTCTGGTTTCTTCTTGTCCCTGTTCATTTACTGTGATCTACATCCAACACCTTCCTTTAGCTGTCTTCTGCTCTACCTTCAACTTTCTCTGTAACTAATCCATTGAACACAACTGCCCTACACAAAGTGACTTAGTCTGAACTTTCATGCCCTTGACATCAGTGAAAGGTGTGACCCTGGTATCCACCTACTTCCCAAGATTCTTCTGTCTCTGTTTCCATAGCATTCCCCTGTTTGCTTTCTTCTCCTACTTCTCTTGCTGTTCTTTCACTCTGCTTTCATGGTACACTTTTTTACTTTTACCAAAGGTCTTTCTTGTCCTCTCTCCTCTTCTCTCTCATTCTAATTATTTTGTGGAATTAGTGACTATCAATACATTTACATAGATGACTACCATTCCTATTAAATGCTTCTCATTTGATATTCCATGGCCATCACAAACCCCACAGGCCCAAAGCAAACTCACTCAAATCAAAATGCAAATCACAAACACATTCCCAACAGTCTTGCTGTGCCCACTATCTATCTTTAGGATCTTGAAGGCAGGAAGCTTTACAATTATGCCCTCTTTATGCCCTATGCTTCCAGCCCATTATATGTCCATATTTCCATCAGTGTCTTCTACTTTCTTTGAAGTTTTGAATTACCTTTCAAGCTTATCTCCCTGTTTGTCCCACCTCATAATTACACAGTCCTTCCTTTATTGTTGCAGCTGTGGGTTACTCCAAATGTGTCTTCTCTGCACACAATTTAACTGGTACACTATCAGACTAACTCTCTTAAAATACTACATGTACTGGACTATTCTATTTTTTAAGAATATATTAATGATTTACTACAGATAAATGGAAAATACTAAATTTTCAGTCGAGTTTTCAAGGTTCTCCATAATCCAATCCCCTGTGGTTGTTCTTAATGATCCACCATGGAAATCAAGTGAGGCTACTATATATCCTGGTGACTTTCCTATATCCCTTTCTCTGAACTTTCTGTCTAAGCAACTTCTGTAGAAGGATGGGACCGAGTCCAAGTAGAGAGTACCTCTTCCATGATTTTTTTTCAGGACTTTAAGTGAGTTTAAACTCAACCACAGTGAGAAGGAATTTTACTTATGAACTGTGGAAAAGAATTCTAAATGGGGAATAAAATGCTTTCATCTCACTTTTTGCCTGAAGCACTCGTGTATAAATCACTGCAGAAATTTCATATGAATAAAGCATTTCCTTCCTCACATCTGAATTCACATTGACTTTAAAATGAAACTAACAGTAGTAAATGTGAGTTGTTGGAGAAAAACTCCAATTCAAAGAGGTTTAATAATAACGTCTCTACTCATTTGTATTCTTGGTAGGGAATGAGTATAATAAACAGTTTTCTGTTTTTATCCTTGAAACTATTCACTGTTGCTAGGTCACTCTCAAGGGGACTTTATGCACATATGTACTGGGGAACTTTCTGTTTAGAAACCAAATATAATGCCAAACTTCATCCTGCTTAGCTTTTTATAAGCATTCTATTTTGTTCTGATAACTGAGAAAAATTGGAAATTTTCTTTGCTTTTGAAAGCCAGAGTGTAAAAATATGGTAAATATTTTAAGGTTGCTTCACAGGTTGGCAACAGTTTTTTGAGTTTGCATTCACTGAAGTATAAAATTTCCTGTTAATGATTAAAGACTCTTTTAAAAAGATAATTACTTATTAAAAACACTCTTGGCTCACAAATTGATTTGAGATGCAAAGTAAAGATGTTTTGCAAAGTGAGACATCACAATCTGGGCAGCTTTCACGATATTTTTTCTGGTTAAGTCGTTTCATAGAATACTGCCATCTAATATAAACCTCTTTCCCACACTCTTGAGAATATCTGAAATAAAGGATGAATGTTTCTACCTCATAGTCCTGGGATGAAGATCAAATGACAGAAAATAGTATGTAAAACATGTCAGATATGATGTTGACAGGAATCCTGGGTGATTTTGTTCAGCGTATCCTTATTCACTCTTCCTCCACTTATTTAATTATGAAAAGCATAAACATACAGATGAGTCTATAAAAATACATGAATGCCTGTGAATCAACCACCAGACCAGGAAATTGGACACAGCCAGAACCTTTGAAGTGTTCTATCTGTCCTTCTCTTCATTGTTCTTTTCCTGGGCTGGGGGCAGGTAGGAGAGTGGGGATGTGGGGGGTGGGGTGGGTGGGGTGGAGAGTAATACCTTACAGTGAGTGCACTCGCCTCCTTAGGACCTTTTTGCATATGATTACTTTTGGAAATGATAAATCTTTTATTTGCATCCCACTCTAACATGCATTTCTCTTCCTGTGCTGCCAGCCTTCAAGTGCTCAGACTCCAGTTCTTCCACATTCTGCCTTCTAGGATTCCACCCCACCTGTTTTGCTCCTCTGTCATTCTGGGTCCCAAGAAATAGATCACACATTTCAAATTGGGCCTTTCTGGGTCATGAAGCAGATGGAGATGAATGGAGAATAAATCTGGATGAGTAAATGGAGGCATGCACCACAACTTCTAAGGCACCAGTAACAAAAGGGCTTCAGAAACCATCCATAACCCCCTAGCCCTGGTGTCCTTAAAAGGAAGGGAAACTTTCTGATCTCCTCTCTGCCCCTACTTTCCTGTGTGGTTTGTCTGAAGATTTGAGTCCCATCTCTTTTGGTATTCTCCAGGGTCCCTCTGCCCATTGCCTTGCAACTTGATCCTCTGAACATCAAACTTTTATATGACATATTTTACACATATATCTGGCCAAATATAATTCATCTTTAAAGGCTCAAATAAAATAATATTCTACTCCGGGGAACTTTCCTAATTATGTACTTCCAGAAATCTCTTCTCCTCTCAACTCTTTTTGCACATATACACCATATTCTGTTCTCCATACGTTTTGACCACAAAACCCTATCAAAGAAAAAATAATTTGGGCACACTTCTCCATACTATGCTAATTTATATTTTATTTTTAAATTATATGTGTGTATTACTAATATAAATATATAAATAAGATGGACAAATAGAAATCAATATAATAAATATGAATAAAAGCTCAAACATTTTTTCACTCTTACCTTATGAGTTTGCTTCACTTTGGAGAATCTGGATCTTCCCTCTATCTTCAGTGCTTAGATTTTGTGTGTGTGTGTGTGTTTATGATATTGTGACTTCCCTTAACAATGCAAAGTTCTATGCTATTCTACCCAGATCTTTTTTTATAATGAAATAGACCAGCGTTATCAGTATGTGGTAAGAGTGGTAAGTTTTTGTATGTGGTTGGAACTTTTGTTCCATTTGTGTGTGTGTGTGTGTGTGTGTGTGTGTGTGTGTGTTTGCACATGTACTCATCTGCACTTGAGTGTGCTGAGTTGCTTTGTAAAATGTATCCATTACTGTGGGTGTTAAAAATTGGATGTATGCTTTACCGGATGATGTCTGTCAAGGCTTTGCGCTCAGAATTTGACAAGAACAACAGAAAAAGAGTGTCTTCTGCCCCTGCAGACCCAGTTCCAGGCCAGCACTTAGTCTGTCCTGCGGTGCCTCCAATAAAGCTGCAGTGCTTCCTAAAATTTTGGACTCCATTTTCTCCCAAATCAAGATGCATATTTCCTCACTTCTAGTAAGTTTTAAAGGCAGTCATGAAGGACTAGCTAACATGCAAAACAAATCCCGATCGACTGATTGGTGAGTGACAAATGTGTTAATATGCTCTTTCAGTCCAAAAAATGAATCATGAAGTTTTGTTAATGAGAGGCTATTAGACATCATTCTACTCTATCCTAGCTTTTTTTTAAAATAACTTTCTTTGTCTTCTATGACTCTAAAAGTAATCCACATTTTATTTTTAAATAAAGTGAAGAATTAAGACAAATATAAAATTCAAAATGTATTTTTAGACCTAGAGACACCTGGTGTTAAAATGTTAGCTTATGTTTCCAGTACTTTTCCTATGCTTATCATCTTTTACAGCAAAATAGGAATCATACTCCTTTTTTGAAATTTGCCTCTTGCATTTAATATATCATGAATATATTCCCACATGCTAATTATTCTTTGAGAATGTGATGTTAATTACAGCATATAAATATTTCATCTTAAAGATGTCCTATAATTTAAGATTTCTTCATAGTTAGAAAGGAATATCGTTTTCAAATCTCAGTGCAGTGAATGCTCATTTTCAACAGTGTCTTTGTACATCTCTTATATAATATAAATTCTTAAATGTGGGCTTTCTGTTTCAAAAATATAAAACTTTTAAAAATGACTCATACTTATTATCATCTTGCTTTCTAATTACCACAGTAAGGTAAGAATGATCTGAACATTCATTATTATTATACACTTGACAATTTGGTACATAAAAACAGCTAATGATTTTGATAATCACTAATAATATACTTAATGTCTATTTACATTTATCCTTTTATAAATTTCCATTTACATACCATTTACCGATTTATCTGAGTTGCTTATACATGAAAAACATGAATCATGTGTCCATCTTAAATGCTCCATTATAAAGTCCTGAGCTTTAGGGGCACCTGGGTGGCTCAGTCGGTTGGGTGTCTGACTTTGGCTGAGGTCAAGATCTCACAGCTACATGAGTTCGAGCCCTGCGTCAGGCTCTATGCTGACAGCTCAGAGCCTGGAGCCTGCTTTGGATTCTGTGTCTCCCTCTCTCTCTGCCCCTCCCCTGCTCACACTCTGTGTGTGTGTCTCTCTCTCTCAAAAAATAAACATTAAAAAAAAATTTTTTTAAAAAGTCCTGAGCTTTATAGACAAGGACCTGAGTCACAAACAGACTTTGTGAACTACTGTGGATAAGACAGCTAGTCAATGTTAGGGTAAAATTCTGCAGAAACCAGAGCCTACCAAAAAAGTGGCTTTTTAGGGACTCTATGTTTATACCACAAGGGCAACCAATTACATTGCTTATGGCTTGACCTCACCTCTTCCTCTTTACCTAGAAGTGGAAATGATCTGGATCTTCTGTACTGGTTTGAGGCTATCTCTGTCCTTAGGTCCAGGCTTTCTCTACAGTCTTTTCTCCAAGAAACAGACGAAAATAATCTGTCTCAGAGTTCCTCTCCAAGTTGCATAGTAACCAAACAGTCCCCTTTGGTGGTTTATGACTCTGACACGTTATATTAACAAAGCATTTCCAACACCACCGAAGGGCCAGTTTCTTTTAAAACTTTAAGATAATCACCTAAATAAATCATGTTACTCTGATACAAACAACCTGAGAAGTGAAGTGTGTACTTAAATGTGATACAAAATAGGCAACTTGGAATGTCTGAAAACAACTGCTTCTTTTCAGAGAGGTCATGGTTATCTAATAAATAGTTTCTAACCGTCTCTGTCACATCCTTTCACAGAAAGTAGATGGATTGCTGAGAAATGTTTTAAACTCATGGACATTCAGGCTTACTTGTTTTTACATCATTCTTATTTAAACAAGATCTACCACATAACTTTGAGGAAGTTACCTAGTTTTGGGCCTCAATTGTCTGAAATATAAAATATTATGGAATTGTCTAACTGTCTGAAGGAAAAAGGCCTGAAGAGATACTCTATTCAGAATCCTTTTCAAAAGCCTCTACTTTGCAACCTTCCACGGTGAGGCAGGTCTCATTCCCTTTGTCACTCATATGCTGAGTCAGGATCCATCTGGGTAAATAAGTGAACCCTGAGACTTCTTACAGAAGACTTCTTACAGTGCTCTAGCAGAACACTTTTCAAATGTCTTTATTTTTGTTTAATAGGATGCAAAGCCATCATCAGACCCACTGTTACAAAGGTATAAAAATGCTAATGTAATCTTTATAAGTCTGTTATTGCTTCTCTGGGAAAAATATAAGGTAAATCAAAGCTGTAGTGATACAGCAAAACCCAGGGCATTTTGACAAGAGTTCATTTTCCTTGGTTGCCACCAGTGATAATGGTTGTAAACAGCATATGCCAAACATCTGTACCTTGTATTTTTGGAGGATCTGGCTTACCTTCCATCTCTATTTTCTCTTCCAAAAATGAATTAATCAGCTTTCGCACGGAAGTTATTTTTTAACAGTTGTTGTATGTAATTAGCATAGAATTCAAGCACACATATTTTTAGTTTGACTTAATTTACAGAAATATGCTACAGTTAGCCCTTCTGGTCTTTTTTTAAAAGCTTTATAATATTTTCTTCCTTTTTCATTGAAGCATACTTGGCATACAGTATTACATTAATTTTAGGTGTACAACATAGTGATTCAATAATTATATACATTATGAAAAGCTCACCATGGTAAGTGTAGTTAACACCTGTCACCATGCAAAGTTATGACAATATTAGCCCCTTTACTTTTTTGCTTACAAATGTGAAAATTGAATGTGTGAAATGCCTAGAATTCTTCTTTACTTGCTTAAAAGTATTTGGTTTCCCAAAGAGTCTCAGAAGGTTTATCTTGAACTGAACACACCCTCAATCTGCACTCTTTTCTCACCTCTAAAAAACACAGGGTGAAGATTTATGTTAAAAATTCTCTCTGCTTTACAAAGTTATTATGCTCCTCAACGGAGTAATAACATTCACAAATGTAAATAAATTTATTGAATCCTGTTGTATAATAAAGAATTTGACTGGTCTTTGTCCCTGGTTCCTGGGAAGAAGACTCTAAATCTTTGGAATTTTCCAAGATACTGGAATGTCTTTGTTATTCGTTGTAGACCCCTAAGACCACACATGAGTTTATGCTGATTAGATAACTCTTGGGGAGCTCCTAGCTAGCTCAGTGTAGGGCTGGCCATGCTGGAAAAATCTATTGTGTGATTAGAGGGTTGGGACTTTGAGCCTTGTAAGGTCAGTCCAACCTCCCACCCACAGGTAAAGGAGGAGAATAGAGATTGAATTAAATCACCTGGCTAACGATTCAACCAATTTACAATGGGTGAATGAATCAGTACAATGTGGTGCACTACAACAGAGAAACTGCTCCTCTAATTCAAGCAGATAAAAAGGTATATTTTGAAAAGATTGAACTAGAAGATGCTACATGTTTTTTTTCCCAGCAATTACAAGGTCAGTCTTGTCTGTCTTTCCCAGATCCTTCTTCCTGGGCTGAGACCCACTCTGTCTTACCACTGGCAATGCAAATCTGTCAGTGAAAGGGACTTAATGACAATAAAACCTTTTAACTTCAAAAGTTACTTTGATGTGAGAGCAAGACTCTTCAATATATAAGTATGCAAATGATAAAGAGAACATGCAAATTGAAAATCTGGACACTAAAAGGTTATATACAGCCAAAACATTCCCTAAATTAAGAATGAAATCACCATTTCTTTTTCAGGTTGAGAGAAGTTATATCCAGAGATCTGACCTGGTTATTACTCAGATGACTGTGTTTTACATTTAAAGTCCTTGAATAAAAGTATTTCATATAGTAATGATTAAAATTATTGGAAATTATTGTGGTTGAACTTACTGGCCATTACTTCGCAAGCTGGGAGTTCTGAAAGACAGCCCTGAGTGACATCCACAATACCCAACAGGTGAACACTGGAAGACTGTGTAATGTTAGACTGCTCTCAAAATGAACTGTGAAAGCCAGAGAGCTAGTGCTACTCAGAAGTAGCACCACAGCAAATAGCCAAGATACCAAATAAGAAAGATTAAATCCATCAGATTTTACAAGAGTTAAAGGACAGAGCAGAGTGCTGAACCTGAGGAAATAAGCAATAATACACTAAACAAAAATTAGCTGGATGGGGAAGGTAGAGGGACAGAAACAGTAACAAGCCAAATTAATTCACAGTTATCAAAGAATTGGACTTTGGACAAAATAATTGTCAAGTACAAATGACTGTCTGAAGTGGCTGAACTGGAAGACAAATTATATAATGGGCATGGGCAGCATGGCCCCCAACTCAACTACAACTTAGAGCAGAAGGCCAGAGTTTGTTTACTATGACTCCCTAATTCAAAGCAACTAGTGGAAGAACTCAGCTTAAGTTTAAGTTACAAAATGTTTTTTCTAAGTTTGTTTATTTATTTGCTTATTTATTTTGAGAGAGACAGAGACAGCGTGAGTGGGGGAAGGGCAGAGAGAGAGAGAGAGAGGGAGAGAGAGAATCCCAGGCAAGCTCCAAGCTGTCAGCACAGAGCCTGATGTGGGGCTCAAACTCATGAAATTTTTGTTCCACCAATTTCATCATTCTGTAATTTGGACATAGCATCTTAATTGTCCATAAATAGATCCTTTAATATAAGTAAGCTGCTTATCCTTTTAAGTAATTTTAAACATCCCTACATTAAATTTTAATTTTATTATTCATTTGTTTTGTAAGCATTATATTAATAGTTAATGAACATTTGCCAACTTTCTCCTTAAACACTGTTTTGTTTTGTCCCTGAGCATCTCTAAAGATTCTCTGTTTTCCAGTGGATTAAACTGAAACACTTTTCAAAATATAGCCTCACCTAAACAATTTAAAATGCTGCTGGCTTTCTGCAAATTCTCTTTTTTTCAGACAAGGTTTTAGTTGACTGATCCCTGCTAACAAGTAGTTTTGATCCCAAACTTTTGAATACAGTGATTCTTGCTGGAATTGCCTTTTTCCCCCTCCTAATTTAGAATCTGCATAAACTATAACC
The DNA here is from genome assembly GCF_018350175.1 of Felis catus. NCBI lineage: Eukaryota > Metazoa > Chordata > Mammalia > Carnivora > Felidae > Felis > Felis catus. The sequence goes on along the minus strand of NC_058371.1, from coordinate 42,404,738 downwards.
CCTCAAGCCACCTACCTTCTTGGTGAATTCTTCCAGTACTGTAGTCCATTTGACTTCTCATCGAATCCTTTGTGGTTTTCACTTGCAGTTAAATGACTAGGGGGTTTCCTGAGTTCTAGGCCATATTGTTCTCAAGCTGATTGTCTCACTCTTTTCATCCATTTAAGGCAGATGCTATATCTTAATTTTTTTGGGGGGGTTCCTTTCTGTAAATTGATGAGCATAGTGTTGAATACATGATATTGTAAATGACTGGCAATTTATATAGTATTTTCTTAATATGATGAAATAAGTAGCTGGAGTTTTTGTAGTATGGAGTTGTCCTAATATGATTAAAAAAGTGAATAATTCTTCTTGAAAATGACAGGTGAACTTGGAAGAATGTTGCCATGAAGACCTAGCTGAATTGTCTTAGTGAATAGGAAGACACACATATGCACATACACAATACATACATACAAACACACACATACAAACACAATAATAGCCAGTATCCAAACAGAAGAGAAAAAAAGTTATGCCCCAAGTTCCAATGACGTGATTTATAGAGGCCACCTGAAACCAGGCACAAGTGTGTCAAGAATAGTGACACCAAGGCTCCAGCAGGACAATGAAGTGTCTGCCCCTCTTAAGCAAGATTAAGCCAAAAGTCCCAGAGAGGGAAATACAGGATTTCCCCTTGCCCTAAAGACAGTGAGTCAGCGCCGTCTGCACTAAACAATGGATAGATATGCAGCCACTTAGAAACCTTTCATCTTTATCCTTTTTTAGCAAAGCCATGTACCATATTTTCATAGGTAGGATCACTGACGCCTCATCTTCTGCCCATCTTCACCATAATTTGTTAAACAGGAAATCTGCAACATTCTTTTCAGTAATTGGGAGGGGTCTGCTGTCATTCACCATTAAGGCAAAGAGGCAGAAAGTTTGAACTCAGGCTATCTTTCGAAGCCAGGTCAAACTGCTGGGGCATATAAAGTAATACCTGGAAGAACTGGCGACCAACTTAAAAGAGAGATATAATTCACTCACCTAAGTGACTTTAATTTTATTGGGAGACCATATCCTGGATCACTTCAATATCTATTTACAGTTGACATTTTAGACAAGATTATACAGAATCAAATATCTGACCATAAAACCAGGAAGCTCTCACCCAACTGAAAGAAATATGTGTGCCATAGTTTTGGGCATGAATTGTTCTATGTTGAACTCAACATACAAAAGAAGAGAAAACTGTTTCTCAAATTTCTACTTCTCTTGATTTAATGCCACCCAACGATGATCATGCAAAAGCATCAACAGAACAGTGTAAAGTCCCACATTCTATGTTAGAACTTGCCACTTGTATTTCCTAACAAGGTCAAAAGTCTTGAGTAAATTCCACACCCATACCTACTAGATCCTCCTGAGCTCTAGTCAGGCATAGTAGCATCATCCCTGGAAGTGAATTTGGCTGCTAGTAACAGAAACCCTAAATTCAACAGCTTAAACAATTTAAGGTTTATTTGTTGTTCTTACTGGAGGTCAGCAGTCTCGTGTTCTTAGGGAGAAATCACAATTTCAGTCGGGAGTCAGTCTCCTTTTAACTTTGTGCTCCTCAGATCTTTGGGTGTAACCCGTGCCCTCTACTCTCAAAATACCCACAAGAGTGGTCATGTGGAAGAATAAGGAAGGAAAACAGTACTCCAATGTCTCAGTTCCATTTAAAGAGTCTTCCAGGAAATCCCTCCCAGAGATTTCCGCTTGTGCCTGATTGGCCCGAACTCGGGCACATGGCCACATTTTCTGCAGCAAAGCTTGGAGGGTAGTATTTCAGTCGGGGTCTGTTAGAAAGGAAAAGGAGAATAAGCATATGGCAGATAGCAGGCTCTGCTACAATGGAGAAGTCCATTACAATGCCTATTCCTGGTCAGAAACCTGCCAGGACAAAGTAGTCTCAAAGCCTCTCTGTTCTCTTCATTCAAAACCGGAGTGGAAATAGCAATAACTACCATATGTTGAATATTACGTACCACTTTCTGTGCCTTATTTTTAATCTGTGCAGTAATTTCATTTATGCAACACTTGTAACAATTCATAACTCAGCAAAATCCTTTTGATATCAAATGGGTATAAAAATACCTGCATTAGAGAGAGTTTCCCTGTTGTCTTATCTTCATTGTTTTCACTGCATTGTTTAAGATTTTCAGCAATGTTTAGTTTGGTTATAGCCTGCTTGGCCTGGCTATAATTAGCTCTTTCAAATAAAGTTCTGTACTGAAACTTCCTAGGCGTTGCTAAGATGTGAATCTAGGGACCCTTCCACTTCTTTGGATTTTCTTTCTTTTTTCTTTTCTTTTCTTTTTTTGGCCTTATCCAAAAGCAAGATACAGATAACCTGCAAGTTTTTCCCAGTTAGATGATAATTATATCTCCTTCATAATTGGTGTCTAATGCTTCTCACCAGCCCAGGGCCACTTCAAACACCACTAAACTATCATTGGGGAAAGCTTTCCTCAAAAGGCTTCATTGATTGCTGTTTTCACTTGTCAATTACCATTTTATGTTCTCCATTTATGCCATTGGGTTTTAAACTATATATAGGCACTTTTTTTTTCAGAATTCTCTTTGCTATGTCAAGTGTTTAAGCCTCTCATCCATCATAAATTTAATGGGAAAACACATTTAGTAGAAAACATGTCCTGGAACCATTTGTTTCTGCTTCCTCCTGAACCCGTGTTGATGCATAAGGACCATGATTATACATGTGGAGCACCTAATTAGATTCAATTTAAGGGGTCTCAATTTGCCTACCAATGTATATACAGTTAATTTTCTTTATTCATGGATTCTGTATTTGCAGATTCACCCAAACATTAAAATTTATTAGTAATCCCCAACCCCAATGTTTCTGGTATTTTCATGGTCATTTGCAGACATGTGGATGCAGCCAAAAAATGTGCATAATCTGAAACACACATTCCCAGCTGAGGTCGAACAAGGAGACACTCTACCTTTTTGTTCTATCTCTCATACTATAAACAAGTGTCTTTTTGTGGCCTATTTAGTGCCACATTTTTGTGGGGTTTTTTGTTGGTGATTTTGCTGTTCCAGAAGGCCCCTGGATCGAGTGTTAAGTGCTGTCCAGTGTGATTGCCCTTAGGGAGGAAACATGTACTAGAAGAGCTTTGTTCACACATGACTTACAGTATTGCTGCTGTGAGTTTAATGTTAGTGAGCCAACAATGAATATTCATTAATATGTACAAGCAAGAATACACATAAAAGAAGATATGTGTTGATCTGCTGATGAGAATGTTGTGACCAGAGGCTCTCAGGAACCTAACAGTATATTTCCCCTGGGAGCAATGGTTCACTATCCATTACTTCAGTGTTCACAGTGCCTACAGAACCTGACAACCACAAACAAGGAGACTCAATTGCATTGTGTCCAGTCAGTTCTTACAGTAGATCTTTCTCTCCGCGGCCAAGCACAAATATTCAGACCCTCATTGTTCTTGATTACCTGACTCCATGGTCTAACTACCTATGTTGTTGAACCATAAAGGTCATTATTCTCTGCTATAGAAAAAGAGCTGAGGAAAAAAAAAAAAGCAAAAAAGAGAGATTTTCCAATCTCGTTAGTTTTGATAAGAAAATAACTGGAAATAGGTAATTTTGTGCTGTTATTTTGTCTTGGAGCCTAAATTTTTCTCATCACTTCAGTTTTCTAGCTGTTGTTTACATGGCACTTATTTTGTATTTTGGTGACCAAAGACCTCTAGTACTTCTTGCTGGTGGTATCACTTGGAGTGATGACCATATGAAATTTTCTCCTTTTTCACAATCTCTCTATATCTTTCTCTCTCTCTCTCTCTCTCTCTCACACACACACACACACACACACACACACGCGTGCACACACACAGGCATGCATGTGCACACATACACACAGAAACACAAGTTCTCGCCATTTAAAGACAATTTATATTCAACATCATTAATTAGTTTAATGACTGTTTACCTAATATCTACTTTGGACTATGTAACTTCGGGCATGGTAACATAAGTTACTGTGGGAGATAACTTAGTGTCTATGGAGCAGTAACCAAGAGGGAAAAGGAAATAATTAAAAAAAAAAAGACAGTAGTGTGTGGTTCTTCCTGACCCTCTTTGCATATTGCTTTTTGGCCAGATAAAGCTATATGCCTCCAAATTACAAGAAAGAGGGAGTGTGTGTTTGTATAGATGTTTGTGTACATCCTCAGCCCCCATGTCTGTGACCTGTACAAAAATATTCTAGGCAAGGAGATGGTTTAAAAAGAATATAAAGCAAGACCTGTGTGTAGGTTAACGGTTGCCATTTTTTTTTAGCTTTAATTGGGAATTCTTTCATGTTGCTTTGTGAACACTTTGAAAATGTCACATGTTTCAGCTTTGTTCCTAAGGTTGGTAAAACTCTGTAATTTACTTAAAGTCAGTAGCAATTTATCTTGTCATGTACTGCGCTATTAAGAACTCAAGATATGGCACTGAATTTATGGGAAGTATCAGACTATTAATTCTCAATGAGAATCTAAAATTCATCATATTCTTTTCTTCCTGGTTTTGCATAATGTGATTAACTTATGCTTGAATAAGATAAGGAAAAGCTGAAGCCTGCTGGCAAACTGGAAGCCTCTGCCTTATGGTGTTTTCTGGAAGGACCATGCTTCTTCTGAGGGCTTTCTATGATCCTCCTCATTGTATGAAAACTCTGTTGAGTGAAATGAGCCCTTAGACTTTGCTCCCTTGAAATATCATATAACCACACTTGAACTTAATCCAAGATCTGTTTCTCAAGTCTAAGAACTAAGGTTTGCACGCAAGACAGAAAAGAAAAGGGGCAAGAGAGAGAGGGAGAGAGAGAGAGAGAGAGATACAGAGGGACTGGAAAACAGAAGGATCAACCAGAGATATAGAGAAACAGCCTTGGCAGCCTCTGTACAACCACCACAAGAACACATTGTATTTACATTCAACCTACTTCCAGAAGTTATTTGAGATGGCTTACAAAATTAAGTATTAAATATTAAAATAATGATCAAAATTTTAAAAAAGCAATAATGAAGGGGAAGCGGTTATTAAAGCAGAAAACACTGACCAAAGATAATTATGAAAACTGAACATCACATTTTCAATCTGAGCTTCCTGCAGCCAAAGCAGAAGTTGAAAATACATTTAAAAAAAAAACCCTTCATTATCCAATTAATGGAGAGAAAACCATTACATTAAGAGATTCCACTTCCTCTTAGAGTTCAGTCCCATAATAAAAAGTGCATTGTGTGAAATGCACATGATTACAGAAATCAGATTTAAGTCAACATGTAGCCTCCTCTTGCCTTCAGTTATAGGAACAGAGCCAATCGCTTTCCATTTAAGCAGTTTTTACCGGAAAGTGCAAGTGGCACAGCGGCCATTACAATCTAAGGGTGTAGGGTGCCCGCTGCCCTGGCATCTCATGGTTGGCACCTCTGTCTGCTGACTTACCTTGTGATGATGGGGACGCTGCTGGACTTGCAGACCTCCAGCTCCTCCAGCTTCCCCTGGATCTTATGTTTTCCGCCTCTGTGAGTTTGTAAATTAGGTGTGTGGGTGTATATAGCCCTGTGGCAAAGGCCACTAGTTCCACTGCGAGTCACTAGTGTCATCAAGGTCATAAGGGGTGAGAGAGATGGTTTGCAATTTATCCTTGTGGATTCCAATTTGTCCCTACAGGTTCCAACTTTTCTTCACTCTCCCCCAATTCAATTTTGGTTTTTCTTCCTGATTTTTGTTCTTTCTGACCCACAGGAATTTTATTCATACCGCTAGAGTCAGAGTAAACATCCTCTGCACCAGATCCTATCAACGAGTAAGGTGTAATTCCTGTAATAAATCCCTTATTCTATCCATTCTTGGTTCTGTTTCCCTGATCAAACCGTACCTGACACCTAAATTAGTGTCTGGAATTGGAGAACTGTTAAAACATAAAACGGAAACAGATCACATTCTCTTTGGAACTTCAGGGGGGACAAAAACTAGAATGTCTACGGTGACTTTAGTAAGCCTTAAAGACAGTGAGAAAATTGTTATTGGATGCTAAAGAAAAAGAAATTTGTATTGTGCAATGGCAGAGATTTTGACAATACTATAGTAAATGTCTGTAGTAACACAGAATAAAAAATATGCCTAATGAAGTAGCGAGTTTGGGGAAAGAGATTTCTCAGCAGAAGTTTGAAAATGCCTAATTTCTTGTAATCACATATGATGAGCTATCAATAGAAACAGATTAGCTAAAATAAAGTAATATGTCTATTTTTAAACAGAATTTAAAGAAATATAAGGAAGTCAGACCCTGCTGGATTTGAAAATAAAACCATTTCTTGTTGTCAGCTTCTCTAGATGGCAAAAGGTTCTCAACGTAAGAAATAACATCAGAATAAAGAAGAAATGCGAGTGTGAATGTATGTCTGTTTGTTGAAACTTCAAAAGGATTTGGGGTTATGCTAAGTCTTCTCAGCTAGACCAGAAGGTGTTTAACAAACCTCAGGCAGTTTGTCTCACAGAAACCAGACTCTCAGCCCAAGCCAGAGATTTGTAGGTGTGGATTTTGTCTAGTGGAATAAGCTCTAATAAGATTTATAGAACACCTATAAAATATTTACTATTTTGATTATACTAGCAGAAGCATTGTAAACTTGGATTAAAAGTGATAGATATAAAAAGTGCACCCCTAAGTTCCTGCAGAAAGCAGGCTGACAATACTAATCGGCTGCAAAAATGGGCCATGTCTTATGAAAAAGGGACGGTGTTCCAGAGTGAAGAGTTTAGAGTTCAGAGACCAGAGATGAGATGCAGAAAAAAATCTTACCTCAAGAGGGTCAAATTAAGAAACTGGTGACGTGCGCCTGGACAGGTTTCAGAACATATTGCTATGGAACAATGACCGCTATGTGCCTCTCATTTCTTTTCGTTTTGAATGAGTGTCTATTTCAACTATTCTTGTATTAGTGAACTAGGGCTGCCATGACAAAGTACCACACAATGGGGGACTTAATGACAGAAATTTATCATCTCACAGTGCTGGAGGCTAGAAGTCCAGATGCTAGATGACAGCAGGGCTGGTTCCTTCTGAGGGCTTGAGGGAGGAATCTAGTCCAGGTCTGTCTCCTGGTCTGTAGATGGAGTCTTCTCCCTGTGTCTTCCCTGAATGCATGGCCAAATTTCACCTTTTTATAAGGACACCATCATATTGGGTTAAAGGCCCTAACGGCCCACTCTTCTTCAGAATGACCTCATCTTAAGTGATTACATATGTAATGACCCCATTTTGAAATTAGGTCACTTCTGAGGACCTGGGAATTAGGATTTCAGTGTATGAATTTGGGGGGAGACACAAAATTGACCCTACAATTCCACCTACATTAATTTACCTCGCAGAAATAATCAGTGATGTACACAAAGATTTATGGACAACAATATTTACTGAAACATCATTTATTAATTAGCAATAGACTCGATTTTCAACAAAAGGCCTCTTACTAATTTATAGTGTATTGATGTAATTAAATTTAGGGCAATCCTTTAAAGTCATATTCATACACAAAATTCACATAGACTATGAATAAAAGAAATGAATATGTATATAGCCCCCAAAGAAAGCAGGATGCAAAAACTGTATATTGTATACCCTATGTTTTTAACTTTGTGAGAAATATATCCATACTTCTGTGTATATATTTTTTTATTAATATGTACATGCAAAACCAGCTGGAGGAAGATAAAGTAACATGTTAACAGTTGATATGTGAGGCTAGTGAGACTATGACTGATTTCTCTTTTTGGCATTTTTTCGTGTGTTTTCTAAATTGTTGCTATTAATCTCTGTACTTTTATGATAATTTTTTAAAAGTAACAAGTGACATGAAAAACAATGACACATCATGCTCAGAAAATTAGAGTTATTTACTTGGATCATGTAGTGCACTGTGATGGAAATCAGATAGTTTTGATTCTTGAAGTCTGAGCTTTGCCCACTGGAATGAACTTGATTTTCCAATGTTAAGAGTCATCTATGATACTCAACACATCTGCAAAACTTTAAACTACAGAAACAGAAAGTAATATTAGTACCAACTTAATTAAACAGATCAGAGGATAATTAGAGTGTAAACTGCTCTATTCATTTTAGCCAAACCTAAACGCATATTTGAAAATGAAGTTGTTTTTCTCAAGCCATAGGAAAAATCATGTTTGGGGATCTCCTGTTTCTGTTCTTAAGTGATGGGAACAGGTAAATGTAAATTAATTGGGTCTTTTCACCTGACATATTTGCTTTAATTTGCCTTCTCAGTGCTTTTTGGAATATGTATTTATTGTTACACTATCAAATCCAGAAGTTTGTTGTAAGAATCACACTGAAACGTATATGTCCCTTAATTAATACAAACATCACATTTTTATGATTTTTTTCACCTCTCTGGGAGTTTGAATAAATGGAACAGAATTTGAGTTCTGTGCTCACAGAATTCAATATATCCAATGAACTATTGAGACAGTATTTTGCATTTGAGGTAACCTGGCTTTCAGTGAGAGAAGAGATTGCAGCATTTATGATTTAGGCTTTGTTCCGAGATAATCTGAGCATAGTTGTACTACTGAATGAAAAACATCACGTATTAATTCAATAGATATTTGTGTAGCCCTGTTATACGCAGGCAATCTTCTAGGTTTTGGGTGAACCAGATAGACAAATTTTGTGTTTCAAATATCCATATATCATGTATGAGATGTATATATAAACATATTTATTATATATACATAGGAATGTATAATAAATACGTACAAATATAGAAATTTACAAAAAATAAATTTCATGTTATATTGAAGCACATTCAAATATAAATATGAATTTATAAATGTATACATATATATAGACTTATATATTATACATTATATATAAATATTATAAATGTAAATACATTGGTGCAAATATTATAAATGTAGCTATTGATTCCATATATAATAACATAATAATCATTTCAGGGAGTGATAAATGCAATAGACAAAATAAAACAGGGTTATAGAATAGTTGGGGCAAACTTTTGCTTGAATTCTGTATTAATTTCCAGGATTGCCGTATAAATGATCACGACCTGAGTTGTGTAAAACAGCAGACATTCACCCTTTCACAGTTCTGGAGGTTGAGACCTGAGAACTATATGGAGGCGTCTGAAATCAATATGCTGGCAGGGCCATGCTGCATCTGCAGGCTCTAGGGCAGAATCCTTCCTGGCGTCTGTACCTTCTTCCCCTGGCATTCTCTCTGCCTGTTAGATGCATCAATCCAATCTCTGCCTTAGCCTTCATGTGGTCCTCCACTCCATATATCTGTGTCCACACTTTCCCTTTTTGTATAAGGATCCCACCAATGGGTGAGAGCCCACTGGAATTCAGTATGACTTCATCCTCACTTAATATATTTACAGAGTTTATTTTCAAATAAGGTCACATTTATAGGCTCTGGGGTTAGAGCCTGTAACACATCTTAATGGAGGACATAATTGAACCCACAATAAATGCTAAGAGGAAAACCCCTATGGGAAGAGGACATTAGAAGTGGAATCTGACTAAAATTAAAAAAAAAAAAAAAAAGGGAGGGCACCTGGGTGGCTCAGTCTATTAAGCATCTCACTTTGGCTCAGGTCATGATCTCGCGGTTTGTGAGTTCGAGCCCCACGTCATGCTCTGTGCTGACAGCTCACAGCCTGGAGCTTGTTTCAGATTCTGTGTCTCCTTCTCTCTCTGCCCCTCCCCTACTTGCGCTCTGTCTGTCTCTATCAAAAATAAATAAACATAAAAAATTAAAAAAAAAAAGAAATGGAATCTGACTGATGAAAAAAAGGAAGGCATATGACAGTCTGAGAGGGAAATGATTCTATGCAAAAGGCAGTGTAAAAGTGCCACTATGGCAGAAAGGCCAGTGTGGATAATGGAGAGTAGGGGAGAGAGACAGAGAGCAGAGAGAAACTAAGGCCATACATGTGCACAGGGACCAAGATCCAGTGAGCTTTATAAACTCACATGAGAAGTTCAGATTTTATTCTATTTAGTGTGAAGCTGCTGGAAGGTTTTTTCCAGGGGGAGTGTATGATGAGATCTCCACTTTAAAATAAACATTCTAGGGGTTCCCCGGTGGCTCAGTCGAGCATCTGACTTCGGCTCTGGTCATTATCTCACCGTTCATGAGTTCCAGCCCCACTTCAGCCTCTGTGCTGACAACTCAGAGCTTGGAGCCTGCTTCAGATTCCGTGTCTCCCTCTCTCTCTGTCCCTCCCCTACTCATGCTCTGTCTCTCTCTCTCAAAAATAAATTTTAAAAAAAACATTAAAAAATTAAAAAAATAAATATTCTAGCTGCTGTGCAGGAGAAGAGCAAAGAAACTTTGGTGATATCTTAAGAGAAACACGATAGTGGCGTAGACGGTAGTGGTAGCAGCAGAGTTGGGGCGGTGCATTCCTGGAAGCTGACCTGCCAGAATTCACTGAATTGAGTGTCCAGTGGGAGAGAGAGAGGAAACAAGGTGGAGGGAAGGAGCACAGGGGTGCATGTTGCCGTCATTAACTGAGATGGATGGACTAGGAGAGAAATATATCTGTGGGCTGGGGACAGAGTAAGGATGGAGAGGAGAATCTGTGCTAGGATGTAGAGTAAGCTGTTGAACAATGTTTAAAGTAAATGCTATCCATCTCTCTGAACCTTGCTAGAGTCTCCATCTAATGCATGACTCTGTCCTTCTTGACTCTATTAATTTGTCTTCTCCACCACAGAGCACTTCCCTCTCAGTTTTCTTGGGTCCCACGCAGTTGCAAAATCGTGAACATGCGTAAAGTTTTCTTTCAAAAGTCTTCTGCATTTACAGGCATCCTGTGGAAAAACAGGGACCTGGACCACACAGAACTGGAACAGCCACTCTATCTCAGCTCCTCCTTGTCTTGGGAAATACCTACCTTCCCTAAACCTGAGTTTTCTCACAAGTTCATGGAGCTGCTGTGAGGATTACGTTAGATAACATATGTAATAGTCTATGGGTTAAGCACACCACGAATGCAGATGTAGTAGAAAAGGGAAGGAAGACACAGAAGTCGGTGGATGTAGCATTTTGGTGCAAAGGCTCTCTGTGGTTTGGAATACAGACAGTTTCAAGCAGGATGTGAGGGCCATCTGGCTGCGACATCTGTCTTCCCATTGATCACCAGGGCCGATGCGGCTGATCTGGTTGGCTAGGTGGGTGTCCCCTTCCTCCCTCAGTGCTCCATGTGTATCCCTGCTAAAGCTGTGTGCTTTGTCGAGGACAAACTTCCCTGATGGAGGAGGACTATTCACGGACAAGTGTATACATGTAGCCGCGCTCCCCTTCTAGAATTTCCAAACAAGCTCTCAGTTCCATGCAAAAAAAAAAAAAAAAAAAAAAAAGAGAGACTGTGAACTAGTGAGTAACTGAACCTCAAGTTCCACAAATGTCTGACTCTCTCTCAGCATTCTGGTGACAAATTGGAAAGTGTATGAAAGGTGTCTGGAACAAGGGGAACTCATGAACTAGGACTTCATTTCCCTCTTTCCTCTGCCCAGACTTGGAGCCTTGTTTGCCAGAATGCTGATTATTTATGGCCATCATCTATCTCATGCCAAATTCCAGACAAGGATTTTTTAGACTTTAGCTTTTCTCCAGAATTGTTCTTAAAAATGAATTAATTCACCCTCTCCCACCACTATCATCAGAACAAAAATAAGTGGTAAGTCAACAAAGAAGCAACCCCCAGGGGTATAGAACAAAATTAGGAGAATTTCCTATTTGCCTCCTTTAAATGATGACTGTGTGGTCTGGGCCAGAGGCTAGATGGACAGTCAGATGTCTTATTGTCTCTTGCAGTTCTGCAAGTCTCTGAAAAACTGAGTCTCCGGATCACTGCCGCCAAGCAAGCTTCAGAGAAATAATAGCAAACATGCAGAGATGAGCTGAATTGAGGCCTACAGCCCAGGACTCTGCCTCACCCACATCTCTTTTTTAAAAGACTCTGTAGCCCTTGTCATTTCTAAAATGGAATGATTAGGGCATTTGGATTTAGTGTAAGGAGTCCAGTAACAAGGCCATTCTCAAAATACCAGGTAAGTTGATGGTGCAATCTGAAGTCATTTTTCAGTTTTATTGGCTTCTGGGCAAGCAGAAAACTGTAAACTAAACTTCAGATTTAGACTTATCCCATTATTCCCTCTTTTTTTTTTTTTAATGTGTCATCTTATATCAGTGACTTCCTGCCAAGAGTACAAAGAGGAAGGAAGGTGAGGACACCAGATCAGCCATATTCTGCTTTTGCACAGCCTTTACCTCTTCTGCATCCCCAAGGACTTGGGGTTCAGAGAGAAGCACAAAGGGCCAGTGAATGTGTAACCTCACAGCTGCTCATGGTGCAGCTTCTGGCCTTGTTTCCCTACTTCCTTCTGGCTTGGGAGCTGGGTTTGGGAGTGTGTGAATAAGTATGCCAAGAAATGCAGTCCACTTTGGGACACAGAGGCCTGACTAGACCAGGGGAAAGTCTGGGAACTTGGTGTTCTGCAGTGTCTTTAACGTTAGACAAAGAAAGTGCTGGAAACGAGCTGGGAATTAGTGGTAGAGACCCACCATCATTCAGTTCAAGAGAGCAGAACTCAACATGGTGCTGTGGACATTTCTTCTGAAAGTGAAAAATATGTGGGCATCATGCAACACATATAGTAGGCCCTCAACATATATTTTGTGATTTATTGGTAACTACTATTGGTCAGGTGGGTAATCTATTAAGCAACTGAGTAGAAATTGGGACCAGAAAGGAGAGCCAGGTGTGTGCTTTCATTGACTATAGGAAGCTGAAGGTCCACCTTGTGTTAGGAGAATATGGTTTAAATGTTAATACACTCTAAAAGCTACCACAGGAAGTTATTCGGATTTGCCTTAAAGTGTAAAGTGCTGATTCTCAATCCTGTTGGAGAGTAGTTTGAATGGGAAGGGAAGGCTTTTGTTACCTGAAAAGAAGAGGGAGGAGGAGTCTGAGAGACTCATAATAAACTCTGTCCACTACCCAAGTTTGCAGGACATCAACCATTGGTTTGCTTTAACCCTTGCTTCACCACAAGAAAACAAAAGACTCTTAGAAAATTGCCTCATCTTCCCAAATCTAATCTGTTAAATAGGTATGTTGGTGCCATTCTGATCACAAAATCTATGTAATAGGACAGATGGCATGGCTCTGCCGACAGTTCAATTTAATTCATTTTTATTACTAGAAGAATTATTTAATGCACAGGAGAACTTAGAACACAATTAACTAGAAATAACATTTAACAAGATGTAAGAGCATGTGTAAAATACTATACTTTGAAAGAAAAAGACAAAACACGTACTAAGTGTATGTCACAGTTTTTTAAAAATATATATAGCAAAGTTTACACATGCTTAAGGGCTCAGTAAATATTTAGCATTTTTCAGTGACTGTGGACTGTACAAATTCTTCAATGCTCAAAACAAAAACAGAACAAGTTCAGGGACCAGAATCCACTTCCTCTGCATTTGAAATATAAAATCTACAATAAATTATTTTTTTAAGTTTATTTCTTTATTTTGAGAGAGAGAGAGAGAGAGAGAGAGAGAGCTAGCAAGGGAGGGGCACAGAGAGTAGGAGACAGAAAGAGAACCCCAGGCAAGCTCTGCACTGCCAGCAGCGCAGATCCTGACACGCAGGGCTTGAACCCAAGAACCGTGAGATCCATGACCTGAGCTAAAACCAAGAGTTGGATGCTTAACCTACTGAGAAACTCAGGTACCCCAAAATCCGGAATAAATTGTTATTAAATGCCGCTCTCTGAATGGTCCTGATGCACATGAAGACAATAAATGCTGCTTTCCCTTCCTTTCCTGGCTGTCTAAAAACTTGGATAGTAGTTTAGGTCTACTTAACTCTCTGAGTAGGAAAGTGGGCTTATCAATAGGAGACAAGCTTAGATTTCACAGACATTGTGCAGTTTTCCCAACATTTTAAGGATTCTTGTATCCGTGTGTCAATAAATAGTAAATTAGCTGAGGGTCAGTTTTTCATCCCAGGCATTTGAAAACAGGTGGCAGTTGAGTGTCTTGGGAATCTGTTTGGATCTACTTTGTCAACTTTCACCCAATGCTATTCACAGTCTCCACCCGATGCTTACCATCACCATCACCGCCTTCTGTCACAGCTCCCTTCTTAGTACTTAGTCCTCCAGCTCTGATGTCACTGTCTCTGTGTAAATAGTAGAGGGAACACTTGGGATGTTTGGATGAGGGACAATTAGGACTGATCTACATATATAGTATTTGTTTCTTTAGGACATAGCAAAGGGGAAGGCTTTCAAAATAAAACAATTTTTTATATTGAATAAATGAACAAAAGAATGAATGAATGAAATGAATGAATGCCTGAGTGGTCTAAACTATTAAGATATTTTTATGTGGTTCTACAATCTATTTCTAGAGACATTTAAAAAAATCCACAAAATGAGGGGTGCCTGGGTGACTCAGTCAGTTGAGTGTCTGACTTTGGCTCAGGTCATAATCTCATGGTTCATGGGTTCGAGCCTCCAAGTCAGGCTCTGTGTTGACAGCTCAGAGCTTGGAGCCTGCTTCGGATTCTGTGTGTCTCCCTCTCTCTCTGCTCCTCCCCTGGTTGTGCTCTGTCTCTCTCTCTCTCTCTCAAAAATAAGTAAATAAACATTTATTTTTATTTATTTTTTAAAAAATTTTGTTAACATTTATTTTTGAGACAGAGAGAGACAGAGCATGAACGGGGGAGGGGCAGAGAGAGAGGGAGACACAGAATTGGAAGCAGGCTCCAGGCTCTGAGCAATCAACCCAGAGCCTGATGTGGGGCTCGAACTCACGGACCGTGAGATCGTGACCTGAGCTGAAGTCGGACGCTTAACTGATTGAGCCACCCAGACACCCCTAAACATTTTTTTTTTAATCTGCAAAATGATCATAGTAATGGCAGCAGTACTGGATGGGCTATCATTCCAGGGTGACCATATTGAAGGCTTTTCTTATATTTTGACAATTGTCAAAAACAACAGGTGCAGCAACATAACAACTAATTTACACAAACATTTATTGACGAGAGGGAGGACTATGTCCTCTGCTCATCATTGGAAAGTTCACTTCATTGTCTAGTTCAATGGTTTTCAAACTGAAAGCTGAGACTCATTAGTGAGTTATGAAATCAGTTCAATGGGTTGTGACCAGCCCATTTTTCAAAGATGAGAGGATAGAATACAGCAGAATGGATGAAATAGTGCATAAAATTAGTAAGTTTAATTGTCTTTTTGGAATTTTTGTTTTAGTTATATATATACATTTATATATATATGTACATATATATATGTTCATTTATATATATATGTTCATATATATATGTTCATTTATATATATATATATTCATGTATAATAATGGAAACAAAAATGTTACATACTTTTATATGTCTGTGTAACTTGGTGAGTATGAAAATAAAATAAATAAGAACAAGTATTGATTTATTCCCACTACTTACATGGCTCTACAATAAATGCCTGCTAAGTGGTGGCTCTGATTGAATGTTCTCACTGTTTACTCTCTCCTTGAATAAATGTCTGTATTGTACCAAATCAAAATTGGTCTTCCTGGAGCTTACTTTTTGTATTGGCCTTATTTCCACCCATAGGCACTTTTCAGACAAGCCTAATTTTTCTTCTGCATAACAACCCTTGGGTATTCAAACCGGATGTAAGAATTTGCTTCACATTATGAAGAATTCTGAGGCCCCAAATGTCCCTCATTGACTTAGAGAACCTTCACTGACCAGATTTCTCTTTATGCCCTCTACATTCTTGGCAAGTCATACAGAATGAGGCCGGTCTGCAGGGAGAGGAGCCAGATGTGACTGCACCCTACTCAGGAAAAGAAAAGAGAGGAGGAGCTTTAGGAGTGACCACGTGTATTCTTTGCAACATGACTTACAAAATCTGGGAAGCCCATGCAAGCAGTCCCCCTTCTGCTAATAGTTCCAGTCTGAGAAAGAATGAAACTTGCCAACGTCACTACTCTCAGCCAGAAGCACGCATTGAGGGGGTGGGAGCTAGGAGTGGGAGGAGGTGGTTCACGAAAACTTATTTTGGCTTTAGTCATAGATTATAGAAACACACATGCTACTATAAATATTCAAAAATATCTCATGCTCACTTCCTGGGAAAAACATGTTAGTTTATGTTCACAACTGTTTTCTTTCTAAAGAAGCTATAAATACCAGGAGCTCAATATCTGAATCTGAACAGCTAATTAAAATTTTTAAAAAGAAAAGCTTATCTTCAGTTCTTTTTTTAGGAAACATTGCAAATATAGTCTGATGGTTAAGCAAAGACAGCTGTTTCATTTCACATGCAAAAGCATCACTTACAAAGAAGCACTTTTTAAAAATGGTCTTGGCTATAATTCTCTTCAATAAAGTTGTGGATTTTTCCCCATATTTTGACTGAAAGGTTTTGAAAATGAATTTCCTCAGTTTGTTATTTTTTTTAAATTGGTATTTCTCCAGAATTTATAATTAGTTCCTCTCCATGATCCAAAAATAAATTTCAGAATTAAAGTTTCTAAATAAAACTGCCATTCTTTCTCATCAGCAATAATTAAAGATTGAAGATACATGTAATAAGATGTACTGGAACAAAAATGTTTGGTGATTAATTTTAGAAAGGGATTAACCACAACCATCAAAGGAATGGAAATCTAGAATAGGTCTTATGAAAAATATGGAATATAATAAAGACCCTTAAAACTATAACTGAAGAGGATGATCACCGTTTCAGCTGTTAAGTACAGAAAAATGCAGAAGACTTCAACATTCTATCACAGGAAACAACAGCCACTGAGCAGCTATTTCATTTTTGTGTCTGCTTAGCCCTCTCAAGACTTCAGTATTTTTCTTATGTAATAGTTATGTAATAACTATTTATTGAAAGTCTACTTGGTGCCAGGCATTGCTGGGTTCTGGATTTATGCATAAGTGGTATAAGAAAAAAAGCTGCAGTCAGTGTTGATTTCTTGACAATTATTACTGAGAAAAGATAAAGAATGAAAATTGCATTTTAGACTCTTCCTCTGAGTTCTAGATTCATGCATTTCAGCTATCTTTTTGGTGCTTTCTCATGCATGCTGATTTACTGTGTACATGATGGAACTCTGGATCTTTCTCCCGAATCCAAGCCCTCTTTCACCTTTCCCCTTTCGGCCTTCCCACCAAGGAACCCAGGACAACCTGGGAGCAACTCTTGACACTTACCCCATTCTCTATCCAATTCACCACCAAGTCCCTTAAAGTTCATTTCCCAAATGCATTGAGAATAATCTGCTTACTATCTGAAACCATAATAATTGTCTTTAGCTGTCTTTGATGACCCGAAAGCCAAAATAATTAAAAATAAATAAATAAATAAGCCCCAGCAATTCCCCTTCCACACTTGAAACCTTTAAAAGACTGCCCATTGACTTAGAATAAAATTTTAAACCTTTAACATGGCTTTCAACACTCTCCTGTACATCATTTGGAGCCTGTCTACCAAATCTAATATTGCCTTTCTCTAATCTCCTTGTTGATTTGTTTCCAACCTGCATTCTCTTTAATGTCTGTTTTCTTGTCCTTCAAACTCATTCTTACCTCAGTGTCTTTGCACAAGACTTTTTTCTGCATCTGAAACTCCTTGCCCTGCTCCTCTGCTTGTTAATTGCAATAGTTACTTCAAGTCTCAGCTTAAATATATCTTCTTAAGAAAATCTTATTATGACTTGAACAATTGAAATGAAGCCTCACCTTGTTTCTTCCTTTATATGACCTGATTTTCATTTTCTAAAACTTGTAAAAATGTTCTTCATATCTTGTATGTTTATTTGTTTATCTAAGGTCTCTTCTCTTCTCTAGACCTCATGTTCCACAAACACAAGGATCATGTCCACTTGCCTCAATGTATCCCTCCAGCATATGGCACTCTACCTGGCACACAGTAAGTATTCAACACTTTTTGTGTAAATGAACCTATAAATCACTGAATAAATACACGAAAAAGAAAATCAAAGACAATTTGGTAGAATTTTCAAACTATAAGAAATAAGTAAATAATGAACATAATCAGGAAGCTATAGAATAGTAAGGAAAAAAAAAACATGGAATTTAGGATCAGAAAATGAGAGTTCCAGGTCGGGCTATGTCATTTAACTAACTCCAAGATTGCGGAAATTTATCTCACTTCTATTATACTCAGTTTTCTCATCTGTAAAATAGGGACAATGATACCAGAAGTATTGTGAAAGTCAAATGAGATAATGCATGTGAAAGCACTTTGTAAATTACAATGCTGTGAGAAATTTTTGTTGCCAAAACAAAAATGTCCAGGGGTAATTTAATTGAAGTATAAGACACAAAGTTCTAGTTGCTGGCTACTCTACATTTCGTATTCAGGAAGTTGCTAGGGAGGTAAGTTGGTAGACAAAGGCAGCCTCGATGTAAATTTTGTGTGCTTTCTTTCACTTATTCAGGCAATAATTCAGTATATATTCATTGGATACATTCTATGTACCAGTCACTATGCATTTATATCTTCAGTGCTTTAATAAATATAATAATAGGTCCTAACTTTTTTTTTTTTTGAGAGAGAGAGAGAGTGTGAGCAGGGGAGAGAGGCAGAGGGAGAGAGAGCAGCCTCCACGATGCAGGGCACGATCCCAGAGCCCTGGGATCATGACCTGAGCCAAATCAAAAATCAGACACTCAACCACACAGCCACCCAGGCTCCTCGCAAGTCATAACTTTTTATCTAAAAAGGTAAACCTTGGTGATACAAACAGGAGGGGCAAGTAACACAGCAAAAGTTCAGGAAAACCTTCCTGGAAGAGATTTGGGGGCTAAAAAACATTTGCAAATGAGTTCCCTTTTCACCACTTACCCTAGGCAGGTTGTTCAGCCCAATTCCTTGTTTGTGGTGAAAACGGAAGTCAATAATAATTGCCTTTAGCGTTGTTATGAAGAGTCATTGAGGCATTGTCCAAAGAACACTAGGTATACAGGTCACTCATTGTCCTCGTTTTCACAAATCTCTTCATCAGACATAGAGCCAGCCAAGCACATGTATTACTGGCAAACAGAAACTCAGTCTCTTGGTATGATGAAAAAACACTGGAAAACTAGCTTCCAGAAGAAACTACGCATGCTCACAAGTACTTTCTTTAAGCAGTCCTCATTAGATCCTGTCTTTACTGAAGAAAGCAAAAATTCTGTAAGATGTCTATATGATGTGGTTCCATTCACAGGCAATTTGGGAATCCTTACCAGCAATTTTTTTAGATCCTGTTGTCCACATCATTCACTGACAATATTTATACAAAGAAGGGAAGGGACAGGGTGACAGCAGTAAAAGGCTTTCCAGGCACTTATGGATTTACCTTTGGCAAAGACCATCAGCAAATTATAACCTTAAGGCTTGTATCACGTTTCTGGGAAACAGAAACTGACATTGTTTCCCTGTAGATGGTCTTGCCCTCTGAACAATTTTGAAGCTCCTTAATCTCTCAACTGCATCTGAATGCTTCTAGGCAACACTCAAGGAGAACTGCTCAGTGTCACGTAGAAATGTTATTCAGGCCTTTCAGTGCCAGAGCTTGTGGATGATTTGAGAGCAATGCAGTATGGAGTTCAGAACCATGGGCTTTGGTGTCAAATAGCCCTGGATTCGAGTTGTCTCATCAGAGTTGAAGGATTTGCAGACGAAATTAGTTTCCTATTGCCACTGTAACAAACTGCCACATATTTAGGGGCTTTAAACAACACAAATTTATTATCTTATAGTTCAAGAGGCCAGAAGTCTAAAATGCACAGACAGTGATGTGTTCCTTCTGAAGGATGCAGAGAACAGTCTGTTTCTTTGCCTGTTCCAACTTCTAGAGGCTGTCTACCTTCCTTGGCTCATGGCCCCTTCCTCCAACTTCTTCTAAAGTAGCAGCATAGCATTCTTCTCTCTCTCTTTTGTAAAGACTTTTGTAATTACATGAGCCAACCAGATAACTCAAAATAATCTCTCCATCTCAAGATCTTAATGTATTTACACCTGCAAAATTCCTTTCATCATATAAGTCCCTTTTGCAGTATAAGGTTTCCTTTTGCCTATATTCATAGTTTCCAGGGATTAGAACAAAAACATTTTAGGGGTGCATTATTCACCTAAAACTGGGAGCAAGTTGTCAATGTCTCAGTACTCTTATCTATAGCATGAGGATTGCATATAGTTTCATATAGTTCCTACTATAAAGGGTTGTTATGGAATCAAATAGAATTGCACACATGTTATTTAATATTACTATGAAGAGGGGCGCCTGGGTGGCGCAGTCGGTTAAGCGTCTGACTTCAGCCAGGTCACGATCTCGCGGTCCGGGAGTTCGAGCCCCGCATCAGGCTCTGGGCTGATGGCTCGGAGCCTGGAGCCTGTTTCCGATTCTGTGTCTCCCTCTCTCTCTGCCCCTCCCCCGTTCAAGCTCTGTCTCTCTCTGTCCCAAAAATAAATAAAAGTTGAAAAAAAAATTAAAAAAAATATTACTATGAAGAAATATTAATCGATCCAGGAACTTCAGACACAGTAATGAGGAAGAATAATCCGATCCCTGTTCATGGTGGAACTAGACTTTTTTTTTTTAATTTTATTTTTAAGTAATCTCTATACCCAATGTGGGGCTAGAACTCATTACCTCAAGATCAAGAGTCGCATGCTTTTCCCACTGATCCAGCCAGGCACCCCAGTGGAGCTAGACTTTACATGAATACTTGGACAAACAAATGTATGCTTCAAAACTGTACCAAGTGCTACTAAGGAATAGTAAATGGTACTTTGGCAAAGAGAACTGATCCATCTAAGTCTAAAAGAACGAGAGGACAGGGAAGGCCCTCTGAACAAGTAGCTTTTAGCTGAGATTTTATGAATGAAGAGGAGTTACCTAGCTGAGGTAAAATGTAGGAAAGAACATTCCAGAAAGAGGAAAAATATGTGCAAAGACCCATGGCAGGAATAAGTGTGATGTAATCAAGGAATTGGAAGGCATAAAAGCATGGGGGAGAGTAACAAACTGTAATGTTGTAGAAGTAGTCAGAACCAGAGCAAATCAAGCTCAAAAAAGTTATGTTAAGGGGATGCCTGGGTGGTTCAGTCAGTTAAGCATCCAACTCTTGATTTCAGCTCAGGTCATGATCTCATCGTTCTTGAATTCGAGACCCACACAGGGCTCTGCACTGACTGTGTAGAACTTGCTTGGGCTTCTCTCTCTCTCCCTCCCTCTCTGTGCCTTCCCCATTTGCATTCTCTCTCTCTCTCTCTCTGTCTCTTTCTCTCTCTCTCAAAATAAATAAACTTTAAAAGAAAGATTATGTTAAGATTTGGGAGCTTATCCTAAGAGTAAAAGCAAGAGTGGTCTGACCAGATTGTTTATTAGAAACTATTTCTCTGGGTGCTTTGTAGAGAATGGAGGACAGAACTAAAATCAGGAATGCCAGGAAAGAAGTTGGGTTTAGTCTAGGTGACAGAAGACAGTCTGTCGTAGACTGACGGGGCTTCTGAGGAAGCATACCCTGAGAGGGGATGAGCAAGCGAGTGATTTATTATGGAGTGTTCTTGGGACCAGTGCCTACAGATAGGAAAAAAAAACAGGTTTGGGCAGAAGGAGGTCTCAGCTGACCCTAAAAGATGCTCTGAAGTGTGCGTGACCCCTCAGACTTGGGGGTCATGGAAGTGGACTTTACATCCTCATGTTGATCAGTCATTAGATGCAGCTGCACGGGGTAGGGGGTAACCTTCTTCAGTGGGGGCAGTCCCCGAAGAGGGCTGACAGAAAAGCATCTGGGGAAACCTTAAATGGAGATAAAGGTTGTGCACAGCGGCATCCACCACATGGAAGCTTGTCTAACCAATGGAGAGACAGGGTGCCTGGGTGGCTCACTCTGTTAAGCGTCCGACTTGGGCTCAGGTCATGATCTTGTGGTTCATGAGTTTCAGCCTTGCGTCAGGTTCTGTGCTGACAGCTCGGAGCCTGGAACCTGCTTTGGATCCTGTGTCTCCCTCTCTTTCTTCCCCTCCCCCCTCATGCTTATCTCTCTCTCTCTCTCAAAAATAAATAAACATAAAAAATTTAAAAAAATAAACAATGAAGAGAAAGTGGATAGATTTGAGAAGTATTTTCTAGATACAATTTATATACATCTAAACCATATGTGTGTGTGTATATATATATAGAGAGAGACAGAGACAAAGAGAGATCTAGATAGTTTAGATAGGAGAAAAAAAGGAAGAAATCAGAGATTATAGCTGGGTTTCTGACTTTGATAATTGAACAGCTATTTGTACTACATTTGCATTTATTTGTATTGATCACTTAGTTAAATAAATGAGTATATACCTCAGAAGACAATGGCATGCTGGAATTAAAATTTGAGAGTAATCAGTTAGTAGGGAATAAAGGCATGAGCTCTATACAAGTGGCCTCAAGAAAGAGCACGAGAAGGGTGGCAAAGCCCTAATGAAGGTGGATTGTGTAATGTTTTGGCACTGTGCTTGGCACCTCGGAAAATTCAGTACAAATCCTTGCTGACATAATAATAACTTTTTAACAGTGAGGAAAATGAGTATATTTTTAGTAGCCACAAAGATGTGCCACATATGTTGGTAAGCCCATAGGCAACCCATAGGCAGCAGATCATAGGGTTCTTCCACGGGAAAGCTGGAGCAAGCAGTCATGGCCACGTCCAGGGGGTGAACACCAGCTCACCTAGAAAGGTCTTTCAAAGAAGCATCCTTCAAGAAGAGAGCATGTTGGGCTCCTGTCTGTCTTCCGTTCCTCACATCAGAGTCTTCAGCAATCCTGTTGACTTGGCCTTCACGACATGCCCAGAATCTGATCAGCTCTCACCACCTGCATGATGACCTCACTTGTGGGGACCTTCATCATCTCTTGCCTGGATTATTTTGACAGCCACATCACCAGTCGTTTTGCTCCTCGTGCCCTGCTTGTCTCCCTAAAAATGTATCCTCTACTAAGAAGTAATTTAAATTATAAGTGAAATCATGTCATTTTTCTGGTTCAAATTCTCCAAGGCTACCCATGTCCTACAGAGTAAAAGCTCAATCCAGAAAAGAGTCTTGCGGGTTGTACTCAGCCTTTCCTTGCCTTTTTCCCCATTGGTGTCTCCTCCTGACCTCCCTTCCTTCCCTTCTCCTCTGGCCAGTCTGCTCCAGCCACACTGGTCCCCAACCATTCTCCATACACTTCAGATACACTCTTATCTTCCAGCCTCTGTACTTGCTGTACCCTTTGCCCACAACACCTGTCCTCTAGATGCCTCCACAGCTAACTCCCTCACCTCCTTCCAGTCTCTGTACAATGTCACATTAAAAGAAACTGCCCCAGAATATCCTGTACAAATTTCAACCCTCCCCTTCCTTTCCTGTACAACTTGGCCACACTTTTATCCACAATAGGTAGTAGTTTCTGACATCATCTAGGTTATAAATGTATATTCTATTATCTATTTCCTGGTAGAATGTAAACTCCATTAAGGTCAGGTAGGGATTTTTGTTTGTTTGGTTCAGTTTGTTTGATTTAGTTTGGCTAACTGTTATATTTCCAATGCCTAAAACTCTTCTAGCTAAAGTAGACTTTTAATAAATATTGATTGAATTAATGAATAAGTGAATGAATGGATATGTATGAAGAGTCTAACTCAATTTTCTTTTTTTTAATTTTTTTGATGTTTTTATTTATTTTTGAGACACAGAGAGACAGAGCATGAGCAGGGGAGGGGAAGAGAGAGAGGGAGACACAGAATCCAAAGCAGGCTCCAGGCTCTGAGCTGTCAGCACAGAGCCTTACGGAGGACTCGAAGTCACGGACTGTGAGATCATGACCTGAGCTGAAGGCTGACGCTTAACCAAGCCACCCAGGTGCCCCTAGTTTAACTCAGTTTTCTAGTGAGGTGTCTTCCCCATACTCACTCCCCTTGTGCATTTTCTAGACCTGATTTGACTAATGAGAGGACATTCATAAGTTCAGCCCTGCTTCGGTAGCTCAGGCAGAAGGTTCACACAGAGAAGTCTCTAGGGCCCTTTGAAGTTGACATCTACCATTTGATTGCATGTAGGTGTTCCACACATCAGTGGGGACACTGGCTAGCTGAATATTGTGGAAGGTGAGAAATTTAAATTCTTCCAAAGAAATTTAAATTCTTCCAGAAAAAGGTATTGCTCTATGTCTGGGGAGTGCCAAAGTAAATATTAAAGGGAAAAAAATCAGCTCATTTCTTTGAGTACTATATTTGTAAAGCACCTGATTGAATTTCCCTCCCCACGTTTTTGTTTTTGTTTTTGTTTTTGATAGGTACTGTTGTTGATACATGCAGAAACCTAAGGAGATATTGTCTGTCACTATCAAATTACAATATTGGGGCACCTAGCTGGCTCAGTCGGCGGAGCCGGAGAGTCTTGATCTTGGGGTTGTGAGTTCGAGTCTCCGTCTTGGGGTTGTGTTGGGTGGTGTGGAGATTGCCTAAAAATAAAATATTAAAAAAATAAAGAGTAATAAATTACAATTTTATTCAGTGATTACAGATTAGCTCTTGTGCACAGTCTCTGAAAGGTCACAGTGTCAGGGTGTGTCATGTAAGCGTTTTTGTAGGTAAACTCCCCTTTAAAATCAGATGTACTCCAGATTGATGTCCTTGATTCTTCAGCTTCCTCTCAGCAGCTGTGGAGTGGCCCTGGATGGGGATGTCCAAAGGGCGCAGGCATGGGCTGCCAAATGTTTGGAATACACTCTAATGACTTCAGGAATTAAAACTTTCCTGTAGTTAACAGAAGCCTTTGTTTCGGTTGTTGTTGGGAAAGATTTTGAGAGTCTAAGCCACCTTGTTTGTGTCTTATCTTTGCCCTTCCCTGGTTTTGGCTATTTTTAAAAGAAGGACCCAAGCCAGTATAATCCTATTGCCACAGATGAGGTAAAAAGAAATCCCCACATCTCTGCTCTATCACCAAGCACAGCTTTTGACATTTTGCACAAGAACAGGATATTGGCAACTCAACTGTTAAACTTGTCTGTGATTATTCTTCCTTGAGATCACTCTGATGTCACCAGTGTAATTTGAGCCTGGAGCTTTTATTCACACTTTAAATAGCAGTCCCGGAATGATTTTGCTACAGACTCTCTGGAGAGCCCGGGAGCCGAATTCCCGAAGATCCTCACGTCGATGAAAGCAAGGCAAAGCCACCAAGCCACCATCACCATGTCCACCTCGCTGCGAGTGAGCCCTTCCATCCACGGCTATCACTTCGATACAGCCTCGCGGAAGAAAGCTGTGGCCAACATCTTTGAAAACATAGACCAAGAATCTCTACAGAGACTTTTCAAAAACTCTGGGGACAAGAAAGCGGAGGAGAGAGCTAAGATCATATTTGCCATAGATCAAGATCTGGAGGAGAAAACACGAGCCCTGATGGCCCTGAAGAAGAGGACGAAAGACAAGCTTTTCCAATTTCTGAAACTGCGGAAATATTCCATCAAAGTTCACTGAGGACAAGAGGATGGATAAGGACATTATCCAAGAATAGACATTTAAAGACCGAGAGGGTTCGAGAGACCCTAACACATGCAGCATTTTGTTGCTGCCCTGCGAGCTTCTCTTCCATCAGGACTGCAGAGGCTGGAAAGGAACAGAAAAAACCGGTTACAAAGACTCCAACCAATTTCACGCCTGTGCTGTTACAGTGGAGAACAAAATGCTTTCGACAAGGATTTGAAAACTCTCCCTGCGGGAAAGGACCGATGCTGGTGTCAGGAGAAGAGTCTGAACAGATGTAATGAGGACTGAGGCTGAAGATAACAGAATGCTGGCTGTTATGGGCTCTTAAGGCTGAAGAAAGAACTGCAGCCAGGGTCTCTTTCTCAGGCCCTAGGACTTAAAATCAACCTGAACTTTTTTTTTTCCATAATGAAAGTGGGTAGGAAGAGGGAGGAGGGAGAGGGGGAAACAGGGAGAGAGAATACTCTGCTCCGATGTTTACTAAATTTTTTATTTGAGTGTTCAAAGTGTTGCCAAATTTCAATGTTGTCTATTGGTATAGGTTTTTTAGAGATCAGTAATTGATTATTTATTTGCATTTTTTACAGTGCCTGAAAAAGTGCACCGTAAGGGTGTAAGTTACAAATTATGCAATACTTCTAGCAGCTCGGTTAGACCACCTTCTGGTTTATAAAAAGTTTATATACATTTCAAACTGGTTAAACAAAAGTTAAAATAATGGGGTCTTTCATAAATCCAAAGTACTGCGAAAAAATTTTATAATTTTTTTATCTTCTAATGCTAAAACATAATCTAATTAGATTTCTTACAGTTACTGCAGTAAGCATTAGGAAGTGAGTATGATATACTAAATAGTTTATAAAGATGCTATGGTTTCTATAATTTATTATACAAAACAAATGATATGCAACTGTAATAAATTATTATAAACTTAGCTGCTCTTGGTCTGTGATGATTGGTCTCAAAGGAAAAAGTAGGATGGTTAATATTTATTATTATAAACTATTATGAACCTTTGTAAGGATTTTGCTCTAAAAGTAACATATGCTTTTAGAGTAGCTTTACATTAATTGTCAAACTTTCAAAACAAATTCTTCAAATATCTAAGAAGTTTCTCTGTCCCAACTTTAGAATACAAGATATAGACAGAAATTCATTGACTGCCTCATCAAGTGCTGTTTATATGTCCATTGAGAGTGAGTTTTAAAAAAACCTTTTTCACCATATTTTTGAAATTTTTCCTCTGTGTCTATAGAGACTATATATATATATATATATATATATATATACACATTTATTTCTTCCAAAACAGTATATTTTGGGGTTGGAGTCCAAATTAGGATCAAGATTCTGTGGGTTATCAATGTTTATTCTATATATACCAATATGGGAATAACATTACAGCCATTTTTATTTCCTCATAAAATTATAGTAAAATCTTTCTAAGAAAGCATACATCAATGCCTGCTGCACTTTCCTAGCACACAGAAACAAAATTTCCCAGAAATTAGGCATTTTAGAATGCCTACAGAGGTTTCTGAAATTTGCTGATTGTAGTAAAACAAAACAAGTGAATAATAAGTGAATAATTTAAAATCTTCTGGGAGAGTTACAAGTCAGAATTTTAAATAATCAATTTTTAAAAAGGGAATGAAATGGTCAAATCTATTTTCAAATGTCAATGGATAAGTTTACTGAAGATAATATAAAATCACTCCATTAAAAAGGAATTTTTTACATAAGAACATCCATGAAAGCCACAAATTAATATGCAGAAATGTGTGTGTGTGTGTGTGTGCGCATTTTTCTGGAAGGAGTATTTATAATTTCTATCAGATTTGCAAAGACATCCATGACATCCAAATAAATGAAGAATAAAAGAGGAAAGCTGTCAGGTGGAAGGCTCAGCTCGTCACGGTATTTGGTGTTACCAGAGCAGAGACTGTAAAGGAGTCTTCTGCTCCATGATCTTATTTCCACATGCTTGCAAACTAAGCTTGCTTAATGATGTCACCTAAAGTCTTCTTTTCACATGCTAAGAATAAGCTTCCTACCTCTGATTTGGCTTGTCAATGACACATTTTCACTGTCTGTCTAGAATTAATCCTCCAAAGACGTTAAAGAACGACTTGGGAAGGAAACTTCGTAACTAACTCCAGAATCATACTCCCTGTTTCCTATAAAAATATTTGGCTTATATTCTTTTTAAAGACTTTACTTTACCCAAGCAGACTTGGGTGCTGAACATAGTTGAAAATTTGAATTTATTGCACTGATGCATTACTATATACTCTGCCTCTGTGGTTTTTTTTTTTTAATTTTTCTTAACATTTATTTATTTTTGAGACAGAGAGAGACAGAGTATGAACGGGGGAGGGTCAGAGAGAGGGAGACACAGAATCTGAAACAGGCTCCAGGCTCTGAGCTGTCAGCACAGAGCCCGACGCGGGGCTCAAACTCACGGACCACGAGATCATGACCTGAGCTGAAGTCGGCCGCTTAACCGACTGAGCCACCCAGGCGCCCCATGCCTCTGTGGTTTTCAATAGAGAATAATGTTTGTCTTATCCACTCTGCAAATTAGCATGTATTAACTTAGTTTTCTTGCAATATATTATCGTTATTTTCTGATTGCAAAACTATAACGTGGGAAACACATTTAAAAGCGATTGGGATACAATTCACAATAGTGTGGACAAGAATAACTCTTGTAGTAGATTATTGCACAAACATGCTGTTTTTCTCCTTCATAGATAACAAAAGTCAGAATCAATGTGATTACAAAAGGGTGATTTTTAGCTTCATAATGCTTTCATCATTTAATGTGAGGTGTACATAAACATCATTAGAACAGGTAGAACTAGTTCAATTCAGAAATCCTTCAATGGCACAGGGATGGCCAAATATGTCTAAAGACACCTCATTGTAATAGAAGATATAAAAGCAAAAGCAGCAAAGGTGAAATAGCTCCTTAGTAACACTAGTATTATTAGGATCATAATAACAACAACTACATTTCATTGAGTGTTTACTATTTGAAACGCAATTTTCAAAGTGCTTTTTATGCATTGAATCACTTAGTACTGTGACATAAGAGCAAGTGTGTGCATGCATATGCTTATGTGTATGGTGTAAATGACACAGAAGCACAGAGAGACGAAGTCACATGCTCAAGGACACACAGCTAAGAAGGCCAGGAATCAAATCCAAGGAGCCTTGCTCCAAATCCTCATTTCCAGCCACTAGGTAGACTGCTTCTCTAGGAGAAACTTAGCTCTTCCTTTTTTCCTATAAAATGACAATCACTTACATGCTAGTAAGTCAGAAAGACAGGAAGGCATGGCCTCTGAGAAATCACTTTTATCTGCTCTGAGACTCTTATCTGTTTATTTGGCACTTGCTCTATACAAGGAACTTCATGGTTTAGTCATTTAAAATTTTTTCACATTTACTTATTTTTGAGAGAGAGAAAGAGACAGAGCATGAGCAGGGGAGGGGCAGAGAGAGAGGGAGACACAGAATCCAAAGCAGGCTCCGGGCTCCAAGCTGTCAGCACAGAGCCCAACTCGGGGCTCGAACCCATGAACTGTGAGATCGTGACCTGAACTGAAGTCAGACGCTTAACCCACTGAGCCACGCAAGCACCCCCATAGTTTATTCATTTTAATTGTATCAAAGAGTCTTAAATGTAGCCTTTCAAGTCTTCAGTTAAAATAACACCTGGGTTAACACTTGGAACAAAAGATCACATGTAACATCTCTTCCCATTGTCAGTCAGCATTTTGGGTCTCCATTTGCTCATTGGGGGAAATAAGAAACTGTAGATTCATGATTTTATTCCCTCAGAGAAGAGCTCCTGTGTTCATCACTATGGCCCATAGCAAAGAGGGTTTATATCTATAGGAGCCTCCAGTAGATGGGATTTACTGATAAAGGGGCCCAGGGTATAACAGTGCCTGCTATTTCCTCCATTGTTAGAGGGTAGTCAGAGGATGCAATTGATGTTCCCTTGGAAAGCCTAGTCTAATAAACAAATAATTAATCCACAGCCAAGGCATTACATGGCCTTTCGTAGTACCTCATCTACCCTTCTAAAGTCCACATAAGGGTTTCCCAAAACAGCATGTTACTTGGTCACTCCCTTTCTTGCACATAAGGAGTTGTAGAGTGGAATTAGGTTTATATCTTATACATTCATGCAACAAAAATATAGTAGGCACCATATGTGTGGGTCCCTATGATTGGAATAGATCCCTGTTCTCCTTATCAGAGAAGCCAGAAAATATTTTAAAATAAATATAAAGCAGTGAGATATATAATAGGAGTTTAAACAGGATGCTATGAGAACACAGGTGTGTGTGTGTGGAGAGGGGGGTTTCTGTCTGTGTGTGTTTGGGGGATAGCAGAAGTGGAGGAAATCTAACCCAATCTGGGGAGATCCTGGAAGAGTCCATGGAGAAGTTTCAATGTAGGATTTAGTAAGGAGAGTAGACAGGGAAAATTTGATCTCAGTATCTGGGTATAGTGTTTGCAAAGGAAAGAAGGCATGAAAGTGTGAACTGTCTGAGAATCTCTAAGCAGTTCAGTATGGCATGGGCCTAAGCATTTGGGGGCAATAATTAAAAAGGCAACTAGGTTTTAAATGACAATCTTGAGTCTTAATTTTATTCTGAAGGTAATAGAGAATCATTAAGGACCTTAAATAGAAGAGTGGCATTTACTGCCTAGCTACTCTGTATCAGAACCTAGGAAAAGGTATGATTAATATTTTGAAAAATAATATACTCCTTTCTGTCTGGCTGCAGCCAGCATCTCACAGGTAAGCAAAGATGGGAGCTTACAAGTGCATCCAGGATCTATGGAGGAAGAAGCAGTCTGATGTCTGAGTCCTTTTATTGGACTCGTGTGCCATGTGGTGGCCACAAACGCCCAGTCCCTAAGGGTGGGACCTATGGCAAGCCTGTCCTTCATGAGGTTATCCAGCTAAAGTTTGCCCAAAGCCTTCAGCCTGTCACAGAGGAGAGAGCTGGATGCCATTGTGGGACTCTGAGAGTCCTGAATTCTTGCTGGGTTAGTGAAGATTCCACATACAAATTCTTTGAGATTATCCTCATTGATCCATTCCGTAAAGCTATCAGAAGAAAGCCTGACACCCAGTGGATCAACAAACCAGTCCACAAGCTCAGGAAGATGGAAAGGCTGACATCTGAAGACCATGAGAGCCACGGCCTTGGACAGTTCTATCACACCATTGGTGGTTTTCACTATGAGGAATAGAGAAGACACAATACTCTTCAGATCTGCCATTACCACTAATAAAATAATTCTTGTAAAATTCTTACCTAATAAACAATGTACGACAAAAAAAAAGAGAAAAAGAAAGAAAGAAAGAAAGAAAGAAAGAAAGAAAGAAAGAAAAAGAAAGAAAGAAAGAAAGAGAGAAAGAAAGAAAGAAAGAAAGAAGAAAGAAAGAAAGAAAGAAAGAAAGAAAGAAAGAAAGAAAGAAAGAAAGAAAGAAAAAAAGAAAAAGAATGCACTCTCTGTCTAGCAGCTGAATACACGGTTAGATTTTACACTGATTTCTTCCAGAACTCTGTTGGTCTACTGAAGTGCAAAGCCATATTGGACCTTTGTGGCTCAGTAATCAATCGGCAATTATGTGGAAGCTGAGGTTGAAATAGAAGGGATAATGAAGAAAAGGGTTGGGAGGCCAGATTGGGGGAAACTGAAACTAGTATATTCCTTAATTAAATTTTTTTTATCTAAAAATAAACTTTAGTGTTTATTTTCTAAAGAGAGAGGGACAGAGTGCAAGCGGGGAAGGAGCAGAGACAAAGGGAGACACGAAATCTGAAGTAGGCTCCAGGCTCCGAGCTGTCAGCACAGAGCCTGATGCAGGGCTGGAACTCACTAACTGTGAGATCATGACCTGAGCCAAAGTCGGCTGCTTAACTGACTGAGCCACTTAGGCGCCCCTCCCTAATTAAATTTTTAAACTATGTTTGACCTTATAATAGTCTTATGATTTAACAGATATTATAAAGAAATGGCTACTAAGTTCTCTCTTCACTTACATAACTTTTCTACAAAGTTTCCAGATATTTTAAGTGCTTATTACTGATATACACAAATGTGTTCTATTTTAATGTATGTACCCATTGACAGTGGTTTGGTTGGTTATGTATTAGCAAAACCATCTTACAGAATTTTGGAAATAGACATCCTGTTCCAATATGGTTTATCAGTGATTCAAAAAAGTCAGAAATACTTTTGTTGAGGAGTCAGAGAGTTTTGTTTGTAGCCACCTTTCTCCTCCCTCCCCCTTATGAACATTGGCTCTCTGTGTGCATGTCTGTGCACGTACATACACATGCATAAACACACATTCACACATACATGCACACATTGACATATATGCATACACACATACACATATACACATATATACACACATGCACACACAAATACACATATATACACACATGCACACACAAATACACATATATACACACATACACACGTGCACATATGTACACACACACACATACAAATACCATTTACAGTCAGTTTGTGTTCTTGAGCCTTTATTTCCTCGTCTGCGGGCAGCAGCATGGTGTTGAGCCAACACCACCAGACTGAGGCAGAGGTTCTGGGGTTTTTCCCAACTGTGCCTTAAGCAAATTTCTTTTCCATCTCTGGATTTCATCTGTAAGGGGAAAAAACTTAGATCTGACTGGACCATGTTTGTGACCTCCTCCAGATTTCAGATTTGACATAAATGGGAAATAATAACTCTGATGCCTTACACGGTAGGACTTCCTTCTGGATCAAACGGTATTCTATGTGTGGCAGGAATTTCTCTTAAACAAAAGGGTAATTAAAAAGTTTTGATCATTAATCATGGTTCTGAAGGCAGAATGTGAGGAAAATAACTTTCGGTGGATCCATCTATGTTTTTGAAGAGCCTACCTCTTCTTTGGTTGTGGGTGCCCATGCTGGGCCAGCTGGTGATAGTTGACTATCTCTTCCACATCCATGCAATGAAGGAGTCACTGAGACAGCCTCCACTGTTGGTGAGAATCACAATCACCTATAGCATTTAAAATTTTTTTAATGTTTATTCATTTTTGATAGAGAGAGAGACAAGAGTGTGAGGTGGGGAGGGACAGAGAGACAGAGAGAGAGACAGAGACAGAGAGAGAGAGAGACAGACAGAGAGAGAGAGACAGAGAGAATCTGAAGCAGGTTCCAGGTTCTGAACTGTCAGCACAGAGCCGGACGCAGGGCTTGAACTCATGAACTGCGAGATCATGGTCTGTGCTGAAGTTGGATACTTCACTGACTGAGTCACCCAGGTGCCTCTCACCTATAGCATTTTAAAGATACAGATTCCTGTTCCCAATCACTCTGGGCATTGGGCCCAGTAATGGGTGTTCTTACAAAGTTCCACAGTTAATTGCAGAGAATGTCAGATGTAGGAGACCATTTCTTTCTTTTTTATTAATTTTATTTTTTTATTTTTTAAAACTTACATCCAAATTAGTTAGCATATAGTGCAACAATGATTTCAGGAGCAGATTCCTTAGTGTCCCTTACCCATTTACCCCATCCTCCCTCCTATACCCCCTCCAGTAACCCTCTGTTCTCCCTGAGTCTCCTCTGTTTTGTCCCCCTCCCTGTTTTTATATTATTTTTGTTTCCCTTCCCTTATGCTCATCTGTTTTGTCTCTTAAAGTCCTCATATGAGTGAAGTCATATGATTTTTGTCTTTCTCTGACTAATTTCACTGAGCATAATACCCTCCAGTTCCATCCATGTAGTTGCAAATGGCAATATTTCATTCTTTTTGATTGCTGAGTAATACTCCATTGTATATATATACCACATCTTCTTTATCCATTCATCCATCAATGGACATTTGGGCTCTTTCCATACTTTGGCTATTGTTGATAGTGCTTCTATAAACATGGGGGTGCATGTGTCTCTTTGAAACAACACACCTGTATCCCCTGGATAAATGCCTAGTAGTGCAATTACTGGGTCATTGGGTAGTTCTATTTTTAGTTTTTTGAGGAGACCATTTCTTATGTTACAGTTGGATCTTCTGTTGATGACATTTCTTAAAGAAGACTTAAAGAGGGTTTGATTTTTGGCATTAAAGTTTTTCTTACTATATTGACTCTGTCCTTCACTGAAAAATCATGTCCACGTAAGAACATATGTTGAGGAAAGTATAATTTCTCTTGAATTTTGATAATTGCCTTGTGTGTAGACTAATGCTTCCATATCTTCTTTGTGATTTCTTCCCTTGAGTTTCAGTCTGATATTTGTCTACTTTGATACGTATGTGTTTTGCCAGGGGAAAATCTGCTTCCTGTCACTACCTTCTCTTCTTATTCTTCTGCAATTTGTCCATGTTATTTATGCCTAGGATTTATCATTGAAAAATATTGGAGAATCCCACAGATCCCAGAAAGCCATGGGAGCCACAGTAAATAGAAGTGCTGTGTACAAGTATCTTTCCTGACTGATAAATGTAGAACAGCTCTGCCTGCAGTTGTTTGCAAACCTACTATTATCAGAATCTCCTGGGGAACATTTTAAAATCCAGGTCCCTGGATTTAATGATTCAAAATTTCTGGGGCTGGTCGCTTGCTATTCCTGTTCTTAAAACACACCCCAGGTGATTTTGCTGCAAAATCAGATTGAGAACCACTGACCTAGGATTAAAGTCACCAACTGTGTGCAGTGTGAGCATGTGGCTCATTTTATATCACCCATGTCTCCCCATGAACATTTCAGGCTTCGATACATTTTTGACTAAACTAACTGTTGACTCAAGATATGATTAGCACCTTATCCTGTAATACATTATTTCTATTCTTTCTCATCTAATCAAATACCATAATTTTCCCTTTGCTCATAAATTCTAAGAAATCCCCTGACCCCCATTAGCTAAACTTCCATAAGGCACATAAACTTAGCAATAATAATACATTTTCCAAATGAATAGAAGGACTTTCTCCCCCTGCCCCCCTCCATAAGTATATTTACTACTTGCCTGCTATCCTGAAGAAATCATTTCTTAGGCAAATTATTCTTTTTAATGTTAGTCTTTAAAAAAGGAAGGTTTAGCACTAATCACCAACAATCACTGATAACTTAGCATACAAGCACTTAATAAAACACTTTCTTCCTAACAGCAAATATCCTCCACTGAGATAACATGGTTTTAATTTTAAGGGGAGAGTGGGTAGGAGAACAGGAATATTGAAACCAGGGATAAGAGGACGTCTGAAATTGGTAAAGGAGAAAGCTTCCTAAGGTGGTAGTGTGCTAAAGAGAGACAGCTTCTCCCAACTTTTTGTAGCAGTGGTCTTGGCTGTCAGATGGCTAGATCGTTCAACGTGTGGTGTAGTAGACAACAGAAAGAGACACAGAGCCATGTGGAGGGTGTAGGAAGAGCTGGCTTCTAATCCTGCCTCTGCCATTTACTAGTTAGGTACATAAATTTTGAGTAAATTGGTTACTCTCTCTATCAGCCTTACTTAATCATCTATAAAACAAGGATAATACCTCTTTCCTGTATTAGTTTGCTAAGGTGGCCGTTGCGAAGTACCACAGATGGGGTGTCTTAAACAACAGAAATGGATTTCCTCACAGTTCTAGAAGCTACAAGTTCAAGCTCAAGGTGTCAGCATGGTTGATTTCTTCTGAGGCTTGTCTCCTTGCCTTGTGGATAGCCATCTTTTCTCTGTGTTTTCACAGGGTCTTCCCTCTCTGTGTCTTATTCTTCTCCTTTTATGAGAAGAGCAGTCACGTTGGATTAGGGCCCCACCTAATGGCCTTATTTTCACTTACCTGCCTCTTGGAAGGCCGTATCTCCAAATACTGTCACACTCTGAGGTACTCGGTGTTTGGATGTTAATATATGAATATAGAAGGGACACAATTCAACTCATAACACCTCTGTACTTATTTCTTGTGATTGCTACAAGCACAAAATAAAAGAATGTATGTAAAAATGGTCAGAAGTTAAGTACTTATAGGGTAAGATCCTTGGGGACAGGGATGGTGCTTTGCTTATTATTGAACATTACAAAGCATCTACCACAGAGCGTAACATGGGTTAGACACTTACTAAATGTTTGTTGAATGAATGCACACACTTCACATAAACATAAAATGTTTGATGTGATGTATCAACTTATTAATATATGAAATGAACATGCAATCATCTGCATCCTTTTTGTCTCCTTAACATCTCAAAGGAGAGTAGCCAACAGAGGCCCATTAGTGTTAAGTGACTGAACCCTGGCACAAGCCATAGTTCATGTTAAGAGTCATGTCAGGAAGGCATTCTGCCATGGTGCATTTCTGCCACTAAGCACTTTGTTTGCTTTTCATTATACATGAATGGCTTCAGAATGTTCAGTGGAAGTGAGCAAGTTCTGCGAACATCTGTGAACTGAGTTTGCTGATCATGTTGTTCTTGACACAATTTTTGTATCTCTGGTTACAGTCTAAAACTGAAAAGTTCTTGTTTTCCTCCATTCTCTTTCTAGCTTCAGAGTCCTAGTATATAACCAGTCACTGCCACAACTTTGGCATTTCATTTGGGTAAGTGTGAAGTAGGGGGGGATGAGAGCAGAAAGGTTGAAAAACTCCAAGTGATAAATACAGACTGAAAACAGACTGTGCTGAGCACAAATGTAATTCTATATATCTTACCTTATATAGCAAGGAATTCAGAATGAATAGAACAGATTTAGAGTTCCATAATCTGTGCATGAGAAGTGTGGGAACCTTTGCAGAATAAAGCCTGCAACATGTTTTTAGGAATCAAATGCCATTGCTTATTAGCTAATTTCGATTGGAAATATATATATATATTTTTTTCTATACATTTCTATATATATTTAAAATGTATATTTATATATATCATACCAATTAAGATAATATTAATGTGTCAATGAACAATCATTTAATTGACTCAAATAAGTCAGCCAAGTAAGTGTGGGATAATATGTAGCAAACTAACAATCTGAGTATCTGGTTTTTAACTTTAAATTGATCAGTCACATTGAGTAGGCATAAACAAGTGTTATTTTTTTATTCTGCATACATTTGGATGTCACAGATACTGGCACCTTCACCTTTCTTATGGGATCAAGAGGGCACATGTGATTCTTCCATGATTACCCAGCCTAGCAAATGAAATCCTCATTATTCTTGAAAGATGTCAAGACTGGGATCTTGTATCTTGCTGATTAGATTTCACGCCTATTTCGGTGAACTTTCATTCTTTTACAGCTTTTTCTTATTATTTTAAAACCAATGTAAGAAGCTGAATCTTTTTTCTCTTTGGATGTAACAGTTCAATGTTACTGTCATAAGGGGTTTGTGAAAATTCTAGACAAATGTCACAAAGCTGGTAGCTAGCTTGGGCGGGACAGGGACATGCTGGGTGTGTCACTGTGGAAAACTCTGCCCCTCGGCCAAGAAAGACCAGAGACTCAATACCATGGGCATGGAGATTGAGAGACTCAGAAAGACTCACTCATCCTATTTAAGTTTGCAGTCCACAATATAAACAACGACCCCCGACTTATTCATTCATAGGAGAAATTTAACTGCCAAGCTGGAGGACAAGTGATTAGTGAAAACAAAGGGGAGAGTGTTCTGAGGACGATTCATCTTTGTTAAGGTTTGAAGAACTAGCCTCACAGCAGAGACTTCTTACTACTTACTGACCACCGCAACATTTAGCTTTGGCTATGGAACAAACCATCCCCATACTTAGTGACTTAGAGTGACAAGAGTTCTATTTAGCTCCTGCTTCTGTGGGGCAGCCCCGGGGGTTCTTCTGGCCTGTCCTCAGCCATTCTCTGGTAGGTTCTCTCCTACATCTGTGGTCAGTTGCCAGGCCATCCATTGGCTAGATGTTGTAGTATGACTTGACTCCCATATCTGGTGACAGGCAGGATGCTGGCCAGGGCACCTTGATTTTTCTCCACTGGTTTTTGCATCTACCATATCAGTACATAAGAGGTCTCACCATGAAAGGGCTAGATAGTCATTTGCCAAATTCTACCTTTCGGTCTCCCTTATTTGTACACACCATGCTCACCACTCACCTTCTTTGTAACATTACCCTTTCCAGAAGAGGGGTGCAGTGTAAGAAACTAGACATTACCTAATCATAAGAGTCACCCACCAGGCCTGCTTCCCTGAGATTAAATCCAGATCAGTCTGCAAAACACACTCACTTATTTAGATTTTTTTTTTTTAATTACTCCCATGGCTAGTGAATTCGTTCACAAAACTTAGTCATTCATTTGGGAATATTTTTCCACTGACTCCCATGGCTAGCTAATCTCTTCCATAAAGTGCAAATTTTACCAATGTCACACTCAAGAGAATATTCATTGTTTTTTTCGAATCCCTCCATAGTGCAGGAAGGCAGCGACTTCACCTCCTTGTTGCCAAAGCAGTTGACAGGTATGGGCAGAATTCTGAAAAATCCTAACTGCCCCAACCACACTCTTTCATTCCCTATGAAAATGTGTATGTACACATCACGGAACATCCAAGCCAGTCTTTCTCGTTAAAAACCACAGTTTGGAACGGGTGTAAAATTAAGTGCTAAAAATGCCTGTTCTGTTCTCTGGGATGGTCGACATGGAGAGACATTAGCCTGAGGGAGACAGACTGACTGGGGAGAAGAATTAATGGAAGCACATGGCTCCTGTGGGCAGGAAATGCTTTGATAGGCCTTTTCCTCTTTTTGTTACCAGGAGAGCCTTGACAATAGACTCCACCTTAGAGCAGCTGCTTTCTCCCCTTGTGATGATCACAGCACATTTTCCTTGTCAGACTTGTAGTCTGCACCAGGGAGTGCTCAGGAAGGGACATGGACAATGTTGGGGATCTGCCCTTGAGCCTCTGAGCTGTGTGATGGGTGGAGACATCACCCCTAAGACACACAACGAATTCCTCTGGCAGGCGCTTCAGGAAGGCCATCTGCTTCTGTTGTTCCTCTGACCTTTTGTTGGAACCCACCTGAAATTGGAAAGAAATTACCAGAATAAAACTAAGCCTAAGGCAGTTTTAGACCCTGCTTCTTGTTAAAGCAAGTTAGCAAGCCTTGGTTTAGCACCTAACAAGTGCCTGCTGTTACATTGGATATTGGCAGTTGAGGGAAAAATGAGAGTTTTGTTCAGTCCCTTCACAGTGTCAGGGCCAAGCGGGATGCTGAATACTTTTAATCTTTTCCATATTTTTGCAAAGCAAGTTTTATTATCCCCATTTTATAGATGAGGAAACTGAGGGTCTGGGAGGGTCACCAACTTTTCCAATGTTGTTCTAACCTCCTAAGAATTCAGGGAAGTACCAGATAAGAATTTTACCTCTCAATCCCATATTTGATTTGATTTCAGCCCTGATGTACCCTTTACTCTGATGCTAAACACTTTTGATTCCCCAATTTCCAAAGGCTCTATGAAACATTGGAAATCAGGAGAGTTGGTTTTCTCCCTATTCTGACCTGGGTCATGGTCACTTAACTTGCTGGTTTCAGTCCTCTTAATAATGTAAGAGACTGAGACTAAAGACTGAGACTAAATGAGATTATAGGCCTTCTAATACCTGAATCTATAACTGTTTATAAAATGCAGTATCGACTACACTCCGATTAGGATTGCTACCATTAACAAACAAACAAACAAACAAACAGAAAATAATAAGTTGTTGATGAAGATGTAGAGAAATTGCAATCCTTGTGCATTTCTGGTGGGGATGGCAGATGGTGCAGCCACTGTGGAAAACAGTATGGCGTTTCCTTAGAAAATTAAGTGCAGAGTTACCATATGATCCAGCAATTCCACTTCCGGGCATATACCCTAAATAATTAAAAGCAAGGATTCTGACATGTATTTGTATGCCCATGCTCAAAATAGTGTTATACAAAACACAATAGCCAAAACATAGAAACAACCCAAATGCTCATTGATGGATAAATGGATAAACAAAATGTGGTATACACATACAGTGAAATATCATTCAGCTTTAAAAAGGAAGGGAATTTGGATGCATGCTACAACACTAGTGAATACTGAAGACATTATTCAGTGAAATAAGCCGTTATTTTGTGAAATAAGCCAGTCACAAAAAGACAAGTACTGTCTGATGCCACTTATTGAGATATCTAGAGCGCTCAAATTCAGAGATTGAGCCTTGGGTGAGCAAGGAGTAGGGAGGTTTTTTGTTTTGTTTTGTTTTGTTTCGTTTTTTAATAGGTACAATTTCAGTTTGGAAAGAAGAAGAAGTTTTGAAGATAGATAGTGATGATGGTTGCCCAACAATGTGACTACACTCCATGCTCCTGAATTATATTCTTAAAATGGCTACAATAGTAAATTTTTTACTATTTTATAGTAAAATGTATATTTTGCTATAATTTCAAAAATAGTTGTGGTGCCTGGGTGGCTCAGTTAGTTAAGCATCTGACTCGTAAATAATTTTAATGTTTTTTTTTTTTAACTTTTGAGAGAGAGAGAGAGAGAAAGAGAACAAGTGGGGGAGGGACAGAGAGAGACAGGGAGACACAGAATCCAAAGCAGGCTCCAGACTTTGAGATGTCAGCCCAGAGCCTGACACAGGGCTCAAACTCATGCAACTGCAAGAAATGACCTGAGCCAAAGTCAGATGCTTAACTGACTGAGCCACCCAGGTGCCCCACAACTGACTCTTAACTTCAGCTCAGGTCATGATTTTGCAGTTTGAGAGTTTGAACCCCTCATCAGGGTCTGTGCTGTCAGATTTCAGACTCTTTGGATCATCTTTCCCCCTCTCTCTCTGCCCTCCCCTGCTTATGCTCTGTCTTAAAAATAAATAAACATTTTAAAAAAAGTTTTAAAATGTGGGATGGGGGTGCCTGGTTGGCTCAGTCAGTAAAGCCCCCGACTTTGGCTCAGGTCATGATCTCAGGGTCTGTGAGTTTGAGGCCCGCCTCGGGCTCTGTGCTGACAGCTCAGAGCCTGGAGCCACCTCAGATTCCGTGCCTCTTTCTCTCTGCCTGTCCACACCACTCATGCTCTGTCTCTCTCCGTCAAAAATAAATAAACATAATTTTTTTTAAATGTGGGATGGATTTTTATAACAAAACTTAAGAGTATTCCCCTTTCTTGAAATGTTGGCATTATTCAATTTCCTAATTATTTTTAGGGACTTTCAAAATACTACTGGTGCTTGCAATATAAATCTCAGTGTATAGGATAAGTAGAAGGTATTCTGACAAATGATAAAGAAGAGAGAATTTCAAAGAATGGGACTAGTTTATGACAAGATTTTGTGTTTGGAAAAGCATAACTTGTCCAAGAAAATGAAAACAAGTTGGTGTTGCTGGAGCCCAGAGAGTAGGGGAAAGAATGGCTTGTGCTGGAAATGGAGACAGAAACAGGGTTGAATCCTCTGGGGCCAGGTTACAGACTTTGCATTGTGTTATCATGTAAATGGAGCCACTGAAGAATTTCAAGCTGGAGAAAGGCAATATTCTGGTTTGTGTCTTTAAAGGGTCAGTCTGGCAGTATTTTGTAGAAAGGGCCAGTGGGTAGCAGTAGCATGAGAGTACACAGCTTTTTAGGATGCTACTGCAGTTGCCCAGATTGGTGTGCATGGGAGTGAAGATGGAAAGCAGTAGTTGGATTTTAGAGATATTTTGAGAGGAGACACCAACAGAACTTGGAGGCACACTGGCTTAATCCTCAGTGTTATTTCTCTAATAAGTCATTTTCTCCCAATGCCCCGGTCACCCTGCCTGGACCTCCCAATGTCCTGGTCACCCTGCCTGGACCTCTATCACAGTCCACTAGAGCACTGTTGTTGTTGATGGAGGCCATTACCTTCAGCTTTTACCTCTCAGTGTGCCCTTTACATGATAGCTAGATTTAGCTTTCTAATTTGCCACTCCATACACATCACTTGCCTGCTCAAAACTTTCAAAGTCTACCCACTGCCTACAGAATCAAGTCCAACTCCATCAGCCTGGCATGCAAACCATTTTATGACTCCATCTCT
The DNA here is from genome assembly GCF_018350175.1 of Felis catus. Taxonomy (NCBI): domain Eukaryota; kingdom Metazoa; phylum Chordata; class Mammalia; order Carnivora; family Felidae; genus Felis; species Felis catus. The sequence goes on along the minus strand of NC_058371.1, from coordinate 42,362,966 downwards.
CTTAGTGTCTCTACCTCATCCCCTTCACATGGACTCAATAAAAAACTGTGTTTATTTATTTGACACTCATTACAGTCCAGATGAATTATCACCAGCAATGTGTTATAAAGCATTCCTCTCTGACATTTTCACTCACTCTGTCTTTATGGAACACCCTCACCCAGTTCTCCCTCTGTGAATGCCACTTCTTGTTCTGGATCAGAACTCATTTCTTAGGAAGCACTCAGTGAGCCTTAACTCCTCCTACACCGGCTAGCCATTCTCCCCACCATCCTCTGCCATTCATTGCTAGTAATATTTTTAAGGTGTCAGTGGAAATAGAAATCTTACTTTCTGTTGTGAATGTGATCCATATGCAGAGTATGTTACTGATGACCTAATCAACAACCACATGCTTTGGCCAGAGCAGTAAGATGGGCAAAGGGACAGAGAGTCTGAGAGGCAGGAGAAAAGAAAAATTTGCAGGTACCAGGAAGGGAAGGCAGGAAATGCCGGGCATTCTGTAATATCAGTATTGAATAACTAAGTAGGTAAGCAAACAAACAAATAAATATATGTTTGACAGCTTTGTCTAACTACAATTTTGAACTGTACATAATTTGGGAATAAGCCATGGCCTCCTCTTAATGATGGCATAGCTAGAACTTACTAGGTCAGTTCAATCATTTCTGAAAACATGGCTCAAGGGACACAAGATGAATAGGTTCTGCTTGAAAATATCTGCCATGCAGTTGGGGGAAGGGCAGGAGGAGGACTGATACATAAACAAATAATGGTAACTTAGGGCAGTAAACACTAGCAACGAAAAAAACACAAGATAGCAATAATAACCTAGAAAAGGAAGAGTGTGCTTGTGCCCAGGGAAGCATTGATAACTGGAATTTGCTCATGCCCTAGTCTGACTGGAGATGTCTACGCTGACTCCACTATAATCTTTTCTCACACTCTGTGCACCTGGCAGTCACTCACACCTTCTCTGTGCTGTGGCCTCGCTGGCCCCAGGCACTACCTTCAGACCCCACATGCCTCATCCTCTGTGTTCTAACCCAGAGCTTCCCAAACTTTCATGTGCCTACAGATCACCCGGGAATCTTGTTAAGACTCAGAAGACTTAGGAGGTCAGTGGAGGCCGGGGATTCTGCATTACTGAAAAGCTCCCAGGAGATGCCAATGCAGCAGGACCACAGTGGTGGCCCTGAAACACCCTTTCCTCCACACACTCAAATCCTCTCCATCCCTTATGGTCTGAGTCAAATGTTTGCCCAGCGAGCGGAAGTAGCTTCTAAACTTCAGGGTTGTGCATCAGTGTTTTCCCCAGTTGTGAGCTCCTTGAGGGAAAGACATGGTCTAACTCACTCAGACTTGATCTAACTCATCCAAACTCCAGGCTGGTGTCTGTTACAGAATTGGGCCTTAATAAATACTCGCTCGGTTGAATTTGAATTGAACTCAAAATATGCTTGATTATGGAATAAATGTGTATGTATGTTTGTGTGTATGCCCTACTCCGTGTAGGTAGAGCAGGTCAGAATACATAGAGAAGCCAGGTCATTTTACTAATGTGTCACCAAGAATTACAATAAAACATGGATCATAGTTATCAGGATGGGAGAAGGTCCCCTAGAATATAAGCTTGATGAAGGCAAGACACTTTCTCTTGTAGGTCACTGGGTCCTCAGAGCTGAGGGCTGTGTCTTGCATGTAGTAAATAAAAAGTTTTGTTAAATGGTAAATAAAGAGAATAGGTACTGAATTTCAATTCCTTAAAATAAAAAACACAATATTAACCCCCCAAAAATGAAACCTATGTTATGATCTTCATTTTTTCTTTTTTGTGATAAAGTAAAAACAAACAAATGAACAATATTCCGGATATTTCCACTCAAGAAAAGAAGGGCCAAAAATAATCTGAAGATCTTCCTCTGTGAAGAATATAGTTAACTTTTTTGCACTAAGTGTATCTTTGTAGCAATAAAGCAAAATCTAAGGTATTTTTCCATGTGAATTGTCTTTTTTCCCTAAAATACCAGATTGTTTTAAATCAACAAAAGGCTTTGTTTTTTTTTGTTGTTGTTTTTTTTTTTTACTATTAAATATCAAAGGAGACCCATTTAATTGCAAACATAAAAGCTTTTTCCTTGCCTCTCCTTTCAATTTTGCTGATGAGGAAGATTTTGCAGCCTTACTTGGTACCAAAATAGCTCTGTTTTGCTGACCATTATCATCTTCACAGGGCGGAGCAATGATAGTGAACTCAGAACACAGGAAGTTTACCCTTTCACAGCATTAAAATAGAATTTCTTATTACAAAGATACCTCTCCCACAGAGAAAAAGCAACTAAATTTTTACTTTCTGGAATTTGTTGATATTACCAGGCTGTACTAGTATATTAAGGTATTCGTGCAATTCATACTTGGGAAATATTGCTTCCTTCTATATTTTTATTTGAATGGTCATTTAAAAAATAATTTGACACATTCCATTGCCTTATAAGCATTTTAATCACTGTGGCTTAGCTGAAGACAGAGTCACAAACAAAAAACTTTTTAGGAATCCACATTTTTCCCTGAAGAATTATGTAGTAACAATTAATTTTAAATGGTGATTTCAGAGTAGGAATAACACTGCACTGCTGAGAACCCACTGTAAGATTGGCTTGGTAGAAATGGAATTTCATTCAATCCGGGAAATAATGCTGGCAGGTATCTACTGTCAGCCCCACTTTACAGCTGAGGAACTCAGCACCAGAGCAGATAAATAACTTGTCCAAGGTCTCACATGAACGTGGGAGCTGAAAGTCTGACTTGTCTTCCTGACCCTGGACCCCACATGTACCAGATACTTTTAGAAAGCTTCCATCTATTTTATTTATTTATTTATTTATTTATTTATTTATTTATTTATAGTTTATTTATTTATATATTTTGAGAGAGAAAGGGAGAGTGAGAGAGAGAGAGTGTGTGTGTGCGTGCAGGGCTTATGCATGAGCAGAGGAGGTGCCGAGAGAGGTGAAGAGAGAGAATTCCAAGCAGGATCTGCTGTCAGTGCAGAGCCCAGTGCTGGGCTCTGTCTCATGAGCCGTGAGACCATGACCTAAGCAGACATCAAGAGTCAGAGACTTAACTGACTGAGCCACTCAGGTGCCCCTCTGTTATCTATTTTATCTCTGTGTAAAAAGTGTAACATGCAAGGATGTCTGTATCTCAGCTAGCATAACTTCGCTTTGTTCATTCCCTCAATAAACATTTACTGGGTTTCTACTATGTAATTGGCAATGTGTTAAGTGCTAAAAATAGAAATAAACTACAGCAATGTCAGGAGACACAGAAAACTCAAGACGAATGCAATTTGAAATTGCCAACATTTGACTGCTTTTGAGTTACAAAAATGTCACTTTCATGATTTATGCTAAAACCTGTTATCCAATAAAGAGAATGGCACACTTCATTCCAATTATTCTAACTTAATATTTTAGAAAGGAAAACATTTCCACATTGTTTCTCAACATTTCGATTATACTGGATATGGAAGTGAACTGTTTCTTTGGGTTAAATGCAAGTCTGGATCCCCCTGAGATGGTTCTGGCCTGAAGGAGCCACACTGCGTTTCTACCCAGGCTCCGTCGCTCCCTTGCTCTGTGACACCAGGCAAGTCACTTAACCTTTTGGTTTCATTTTTCTCATTTGATAATGGAGAGAATTTCACCTATTTCAGAGGCTCATTCTCGAATGAATGAGCTACCCAAGAACTTGTTTAATCATTTCTAGTCCTCTTGCTCTCAATCCCTTTATCCTTATTTCCATCTGAAGACATTGGAACAGAAACTATCAACATTTCACTTTCCAAAGACTTCAATTATCATCTTGTATTATGTTTAAAATTCCTTCTGAATGAACTTGTTCTGTAATTTTACCACTGCTCTAGAAAAAATAAAGGCAGATTATCACCATGCCAAATGTTTTTCAGGGAACTCCTCTTTGACCTCCAGTGTTAGCCAGTCTCAAACTGACTCACCAATTTCAAACCCCAGGGCTTCCCTGAGAAATGCACTTGGATTATGGAGGTTAATCTGCAGTGCAGAACTGATGTCACAGAGGCAAATCAACCTGCTAAGGACTGACATCTGTCACAAGTAAGTCTGGTCCGCACTCAAGGCGTTTCCAGAGCGAACAGGAAATGATTCAAAACCAGGGTTCGCCAGAACAAGTGTGGTGGTTTCCTCTGTGCATAAAATAATGGAGATCTTGCATCACAAACCTTCTCTGAATAGCCTTCCCCGTGATTCATCAGGGTCCAAACATCGTGAGGTAAGGGAGATCTTTTGCGTGCTGTGTTTTTGTTCTTTTACCTGAGGACAAGCAGTGCCTAGGAGAGTTAATACTCCACTAATACTCAAAGTTCCTACACCTCCCCCCACTGTTGTTTAAGTGAGAGGAGTCAAATTCAATGTAAGTGCTCTGTATATAGTATATAGTTTCTACATACTCATATATGTGTAGCCAGATACTGTGCTAGGCATGGATAAGAAGTTGGGTTTGCATGAGTAAGTAGAAGTCACAGATATAAATAAATATATCATTTCAGAATATGGTGATAGGTCTGAAGTATAGATTGCTATGAAAGACAGTATCAGGGAGGACCTCATTTATGTTGGGCCTTACTAAGAGAAGGACTTCTAAGTGAGATCTAAAAGATATCTCAAGCAGGTGAAGGATGGGAGGAAGAGACAGAGGTCCTGAGTGTGTGAAAGGTCTGGGCATGCAAAGGTTCTGATACAAGAGCTGGTTTGGCAGCTTGGCAGAGAAGACAAGCCTGGTGTCTGGGGTGGAGCTCGTGCAGTTTGGACTTCACTCTTCAAGCGGCGCAAAGTCAGTGAAGTATTTCACAGAGAAGGATGCAAATTGGGCACATATTTTTAAAAGTGCACCGTGGTTGCCGTGTGCAAAGTGGATAGGCTAAGGGGCAAGTGGAGAAGGTAAGGGAATCATAGTGGCAATGAGCATTAAGGGAGACCCTAATCAGTGATGTGGAAAAGATAAAAATTATGGAAAAGGTGGCTAGAGGTAGAGAACAGGAAAAGAATCCATCCAAGAGAGAGGCTGTGTGCAAAATCCGTGGGATATAGCAAAACAGGTCAGCAGAGAGTGAAGACAGAGAGGGAGCCCTGGTAATGACTTACAGCAGTGGTAGGCTAGAGGTGGTGGGGAGGTGATTTGCACACTGTAAACCTCAGACTTTCTTTTAAGACCTAGAACAGCCCCCTCATTCTCTTCCTTACATCCACTTCCACCCTGATCCAATAGAAGTGAAGTTGGCTCATGCAGCAATACTGACCCTCGCGCTAAAAATTGCTGTCCATTTCCCAGTGGCCCTGGCCCAAGTCAGTCTCCGTGCACGCTCTGACGTTCTCTGATATGCAGATGTGTACCATCTTTGAGGGGTTAGCCAAATGTGACTTGTAGGGACCCCCCCATTGTTCCCCACAGATGAATGGGCCTGCCGCCTTGGTGGCTGGTGGAGAGAGCCGCTCCGGCTGAGGAACACTTTGCCCTTTGAGTGTGATTAGTAAGAAAGAGATGATTGTATTCTTAAAGGTCTCCCAATGACCAAATTTGGCCTCTGAGAACCGGACAGAAACATTTCATATGAGTCATGCCGGTTTGCCTCATTTTCTGTCATTAGTTGTTATGGAAACCACACAGCACAAACCCAAGAGTTCAGAATTCCTGCAGTTAGCCTCAAACTTACCCATAGGTTTATACAGAAAACAAGTTTGCTTACTTTGTTAATCTTTAGCTACTTCCTGCCCTGTTCAAATTGGAAGCTAAAGAATTTAGCACTGCCTGGAGCCCATGTTGCTCTTTTCACGTGAATCAAAATAACAGACATGCCCTTATGTTCTGCCCTGAGGATGCTATAGATATGCCAAAGAATTCCAAATTACTTCCTGGGTTATCTGTTCGTTAGATCAAAGCTGCTTCCTTGCTAACATAGAAACTATACACATGTGATAGGAATTTAAGAATTCTTCACACTATCTCTTCTGGGTTCATCCCAATCTCTTGGCAAAATCTCTGGTCAAATCTTAATAGCCACTGGGTTTACTTTGGGAAGTATGCACTTTAGAGAGATGCTTGACAGATCTTTGCTACTTGAACTGTGATGATATCTACACATCTTTGAAAACTCAGACACAAGAAAGTTGTATGTTCATGGTGCCTCTTGATTATTCAAAGATCAATGGCATACTTTGTGGTTTCTTCAGCAAGGAGTTTTAATCAGACAGACCTAGATTCATAAAATGATAGTACCATCTATACGAGTTGTTATAAAGACCAAGCAAATTAAATGGGAAATTACTTAGAACAGTTCCTTATACAGAGTAGATACCTAATCATTGTTAATAACCTTTCCTTTTCCATTAGACTAGCTGCCTTTAGCCATTTTGCTGCTTAATAGCACTTCCAGCTGCATTTGGGCAAGATGAGTGAATTAACAAGTAAAGAATGTGGAATAATTTTTTAAAAAAAGATTTATAATTAGGACAGCCTGAATACCCTTCAGGTGTTCCATTTCACTTGAGCTATATGATGTAACTTGGGGAAGTGACTTAACTTCTATGAGCTGTGACCATAAACTGGAAAAGTTGGAGTAAATAATCCTGAAGCTAGGCATTTGGACCAATATAAAGAAAGCAACGTGTATGACTACTAGCCCTGATGAATTTCTATTTATCTGTAAAAGATTGCACAAAAGAAAGAGAACAATACAAGATGGAGAAGAGAGAAACATGGAGTAGAGTGACAGATACATTTGGTGGAGTGGATAGAATTCAAATTATTATTCAGTGTTTCCCTGCCATCTATCACCTATGCATGCTAATGAGTCACATTAACGATATTAAATTCAACTTGACTGACTTGTGCTCTCTCACATTAGGAGGAACTTGGTCCCTTGCAAAATCTCATCCAAGTATTTCTGTGAATCAACAGAGACAGTTTCACGTGTGCTCCCTGGTCTCTCAGGTCCATAGGTTCATATTTGTTGATGTTGGTTAGCTGTGAGGTCACTTAGGAGTGGTCACTCATAACTCCTAGTGACGTTGTTGCTCTTCCCACAACTATGCAGAATATAACAAGGGTATGGAGCCAACAATGCCTGCTGGCACTGAGTGATACTTTCACCTAGTGACACTGGCATTTTGAAGGATCAGGAGAACTCCCCTCCTCTTCCCCTCCCTGAGGATATGAACATACCTCCACCTTTCCCATTTACAATACCTTTGGGTATTGAAGTAAACTCTTTGGGTTCTGGAATGCTGTGGCTTCTCAAGAAAAGAGCTGTTTATTGCTTCTGCTGATATCCCTCTCTTCATAGAGCTCAGTATTAGTCCATGGGCCTAGAAGGGGGCAAGTATTGTCTCAAACCCATGTGCTATGTCTCTTCCCCTCTTCCAGCCCCAATTATTCATGAAAATTCAGCTCTGAAGGCCTTGTCCATCATTTAGCAAATATGTTCAGACAGGTCAGAATACACACTTGACTTCAAGCTACCATCTTCCACTAAGGAAAAATGGAACTTATCTAAGTGGGAAGGAAATTCTAGCTGATGGACAGTAAGAAAATACCATGATAGGTTTAAGAATTTATGACCCAAGTCCTGAGAGAGAATAAGAAATAGGGCCAGGTTAGGAAAGGCATCAAGTGCTAGGCTGGGGAGTTTATACTGAATGTGACAGGTTATACAGAGAGTTATTGCAGAGATAAAGACAGAGATAGTTGAAACTTACATCAATTTCTGTTTTTTTTTTAAGTTTAATAACTTAGAATTAAATCCAAATGTACTGAGTGCTGATGCGCATCTTTGTGTAAATAATGTAGCTTTCTAAGCATCAAGTTATTCTTCCGTGATATTGGGGTAATTCTACCTTTGTTTAGTGTGGCTATGAGGAGTAAATCAGATGATATATGTAAACTCAGTTGGTATAAAGCTTAGTGTATAGTAGGAGCTCAATACATGTGTCCTTTTTCTTTCTCCTTAATAGAAGATCAAGGTGAAATTATTTTCACCTTTAAAAAAGCTAAAAGAAATTAAAAAAAAACTAAATTTAAGAACACCTGTATATTTTAATTATTCACCCATTAATGATGAGAACAGTTTTCCTCTCAGAACTTAAGTAGTACTATGAGTTAGAGAGTTTTTTTCTTTCTGATAAATCATACCTAATTATAGATTACATATATTACTGAGATGCAACAAATAAAAATATTAACAAAGATATCCTCTCTTTTAATGGGTATGATGTTATTAGAAAATAAATTTATCACATTCACTTCCTCTGAGCTCTTCCTACATTATTTAACTCAATGTGTTTTCTGACATTTTCCTCTAATTTATACATAGAAATCATAGATTAAAACAACAATAGCACAGGTGGCTGGGTGGCTTCGTTGTTAAGCATCTGACTTTGGTTCAGGTCATGATTTCATAGTTCATGAGTTCAAGTCCCACATTGGGCTGGACTCCTCTGGGTGAGCTGGAGCCCTGCTTCAGGTGAGCACCACTTCTCTCTCTACCTCTCTGTCTCTCTCTCTCTCTCTACCTCTCTTGGTATTTTCTCTCCCTCTTTTGGCCCTTCACTCACTTGCACCCTCTCTCTCTCTCAAAACAAAAACAAAAACCCCAAAACAGCACTATTGACCTATATTCACATACCAGAAAATTCACTAATTTGTAAATTCGGTGATTTTTACTGTATTCCCAGAATTGTACAGCCAACACAACAGTGAATTTGAAGACATTCTTATCACTTCTCACAAAACCCTATATCCTTTCCCAGCCACCCCCTTTTCTGGCTCATCCCTCTCCCCTAGCTCTGGGCAACCACTTTCTGCATCTGTAGATTTCCCTATTCCAGACTGTCATAGGGATGGAAATATATCATATACGATCTTTTGTGTCTGGCTGGTTTCAGTTAGCATAGTATTTTAGAGGTTCATCCATGTTATAGCATGTACCAATACAGGCACACTTAATTTTATTGTGCTCTGCCTGACTGCACTTGTCAGATACTGTTTTTTTTTTTTTCCGTGAATGAAGAGTCTGTGGCAACCTTGCATCCAGTGAGTCCACTGGTGCTATTTTTCTAACAGCATTTTTCAGGTCATGTCTGTGTCACATATTGGTAATTCTTACCATATCTTAAGTTTTTTCATTATTTGTTAAATAATTATTTTTTCATTACTTTTCATATTCGTTATGGTGGTCTGTGACCAGTGATTATGACTCGCTGAAAGTCAGATAATGGTTGGCATTTTTTAGCAATAACGTACTTTTAAATTAAGGTACATACATTATTTTATTAGAAATAATGCTTTGCACACTTCATAGTCTACAGTGTGATGTAAACATAACCTTTATATGCACTGGAAACCAAAAAATTCATCAGACTTGCTTTATTGCAAAACTTGCTTTATTGTGGTGGTCTGCAACCGAACCTACAATATCTCTGAGGATACATCTGTACTTTATTCCCTTCCATTGCCAATAAATTCCATTGTATGAACACACCACATTTTATTTACCCATTCATCACTTAAGGGACATTTGGGTTGTTTCCAATTTTTGGTTATTACGACTAATGCCGCTATAGGATTTTAAAATTTTAAACCTAGAAAGTATTATGTGACTTATCCAGCCCATTCCCTCTCTATTTACACATAAGCAAAAGAAACATCAGAAAAGGTGGATGGTTAGGCCGTGTCTCACTGATGCTTTTCCATATCAAAACTTTAACTAGCACTCAGAACTTCTAATTATTTTTTGACTGCCATACCTACACCATCAACAGTTTGCAAAGTTTCAGAAAGAAGACCTTGTGGTAACTGTTATAGTGGATGCAATAACAGATAAGAGCCATTCTTGGTACCCTCAGCACTATACAATTTAGTGAGATGGTGATTGTATCTGATTTTATTCATCTCTGAAACACTTATCTTAGTGCAGAGCACATAATGAGTGTATAATAGGAAATTGTGTAATTGGTGCATCGAAAAGCTGAACTCATGGGGTATAAACATATAAGCAACTGTACTTGACTTTTATTTTCCCTTTAAACCTGCTCATCATGGTATTTTTTTCCATACTCCTACATAAAAACTTGGATAGGGTCCAAGAAATTAAAAGGCCTAAAGTTTCTTTATATCACAAAACAGACTCAACACTTAGAATGCCAAAGCCATGCAATAGTGAAAGGTTCCATCTTCATTGGAAGTGGTTTTCTCTCCCACTTGCAATAGGCCAGCGGCATGCCGGGGCTGGAGGGAGAGATCTAAGGGAGCTGGAGACCTCTCACAGTGCTATAGTGGCATGGCCCTATGCCTCTGGGGCTGGCAAAGGAGCTCACATGCTTCTGTCTTGTGTGATTGCTTCATAGGTTCTTTAGAGACTCTTCTGTCCTGCATCCCTGGCTGACTACACTTCTCTTGAGATGGATGATTTACACTTTTGTGGCTTGTCAATTTCTCCTTCCTTAGTCTCCAGGAAGATAGCAACACTTCAGCCTCTCTTTGCTGAAGCCAAATCGCCTTTGCTGGTAGCCTTATTGGGAAATTCCAGATATGCTTTTATTTTTTTTTTTTTATGGATAGTCCATATCCAGTTCACTAGAAATACTTCTGTGCCCTTTGCCCCAAAGAAGTTCAAACCCAATATAGCTTCTCTTCAGCTCATCTACCAGCAGCAGGTAGCAGGTTCTTATTTCACCCTTTATATTTCTCAGAACTTAAAATTCTGTCTCTCTCTCTCCATTCTGTTGTGTCCTGCAGGTCACATATATTTAGCGTTCTGACTAGTTTCCTTGATTCTGTCTTGACTTGAGGTGATAGGGGAATGTTTCTCCCACCTGCAGTGTTTCTGTGTCTGAGGTAGCCAGGAGAATTCGAATCACAGCTTTCTCCAAGGTAATACTCCTGGACATTCCTTCCTCAAGCTTTTTACTGTAATTGTAGGCCAGTGTTTCAAAAGTGGATCTGCTTTAAAAACAACAAAAAATCCATAAAATCTTTGGGATTTTGCACCTAGGTCTATTATCTTACCTTGAAATATGATATCTATCATTTCTCGGTATCTCAAATGTAATTTCCAATTTAATATCAGGTTATGCTTCTATTTTTTTATTTTTACTTTTAAATTAAAAAAAAGATTTTTTTTAGAGAGAGGGTATGTGTGCTGGGGAAAGGGACAGAGGTAGAGAGAGAATCTTAAGCAGGCTTCACACTCAGTGTAGAGCCTGACACGGGGCTCGATCCCACAACCCTGGGATTGTGACCTGAGCCGAAATCAAGAGTGGGATGTTCAACCCACTGAGCAACCCAGGTGCCCAGAGAGGGTAATATAATAAAGTAACACTGGTCTAGGGAGATAGTAGCTATCACATATGGAAGTCTACTTTGTACAAGATACCATGTTAAATAATTTGTAAACATTATCTCATCAACTTGTAGCAATTCATTGATAATAGCAATTATGATCTTCATTTAATAAATCAAGGAATTAGATATTCAAAATTTATATTTAGAGTGATATTCTGAATGTATCATGTAGCTGGATGCTTTCAACAGGAAGAAACAGAACCCCTCAGTCCCCACCCCCCCACCAAATACCTTAAACAACAGCAACAAATAGACTATGCTACATAGTAGTTAATTCAGAGGTAGGGCAACTCTGGTATTACTTAACTTAATGGTTCAAAGATGGGTCAAGAATCTGGGTTCTTTTCATATTTCTGTTCTGTAGTCTTGGTATTTAATTCTATCTTGGGCTCATTCCTTTTTTGAGCATATGATGGTTGCTACATTTCAGAAATCACATCCAGATGAAACCATGCTTAGCAGAAAGAAAAGCTGTTTCTCCCCGTTAGAAAAAAAAAAAAACTTTTCCTAAATCTGCACCCAAGAAACTAAACAAAATGGCATTTTGTAGGAAGGAAGAAAGAGGAAGATATACTGCAGATGTGGAGTGGGCAAACTTAGCCACAAGAGTGTAAGTAACTTGCCTTAGATCAGGGGGTGGGATTTGAACACAGGTTCGTTTTGCTCCAAAATGTATGCTCTTGTACCATGGTATACAGTAATGCTGTGCAACCAAAGGGACAGTAACTTGGGTTATAGCTCTTGTAGTTATGTAACTTTAAGAGATTGCTAAGTTCTCAGATGCTCATTTCGTTTACAAATAAAATCAGAGTTGTGTTCTAGTGATGGCCTTGCTTTTTAATAGCAGTGGGACTGACAGTACTTTCTGCCATCTTTTAAATTTTTTAAATGTTTTTATTTATTTTTGAGACAGAGAGAGATAGAGCATGAACAGGGGAGGATCAGAGAGAGAGGGAGACACAGAATCCGAAACAGGCTACAGGCTCTGAGCTGTCAGCACAGAGCCCGACGCAGGACCCGAACTCACTGTGAGATCATGACCTGAGCCGAAGTCGGATGCCCAACCGACTGAGCCACCCAGGCGCCCCACTTTCTGCCATCTTTTAAAAGAAAAAATAAACAAGAGTACATGATTTTAGTTCTTTAACACGACTGGTCAGTATCCTGCAAGTAACAATACCCGTGTTTCAATTGTTAGTATTTTATTTGTACTCTGTAATGAGTTACTACACAATGTAGCCAGATGGCTGCTCAAAAGTTTTAAATATTCATCTCTAGAGACAGCAGATTTGTGGTAGATTAGATGGATCCCCAAAGTGGATATATGGATCAATCAATCAATATAAATACATAGAGAGTGAAGACAAAGTGCGTCCATGCAGTCTAACCCTGTGCTATCATCGCCCAGGCCAGTTGCCAAACTTGAGCTTCAACTGTGAGAAAATAATCCAAGGAGGGCCACATGTGGAGCCAGTGAACCGCTGAGCTCAGATCATCAGGGAATGCTACCTGTTAGCTAGATTGCTGCTAATGGCCGGTTCATACTTACTGGTTTGGCTTGAAATTTTAGGATATAGAGATGTTTGCCCAGTAATGGGTGAAGACATAATTGAGACAGCTTATTTCCAAGCTTTCTTCCAAACTTCTTGTATATTAATTTGAAGAGTTCATAGAATAACTCTCAAGTCCCTAAATCAGGAAAAGAAGCCTCGAACATTCCAACTAAAGCTCTGAATTGTAATTAGAAGTATATAACACCTCCTTACCACCCATATCTCATTCATTCAGCTATCCTGGTCAAAATGAAGCATCCCTGTTAACACACATATTCATATTTCTGTTCTGTAACCTTGGTATTTAATCCTAGCCTGGGCTCATTCCTTTCGTGATCATATGATGGTTGCTACATTTCAGAAATCACATCCAGATGAGACCATGATGTTCATCACACAGAGTAATTATTTGCCCATTTGTAGGACTCCGTGTTTAATGCCTGGCTCTGCACCTGTGTGTGCACGTCAGGAGGGCAGCAACTGTGTGTTTCTTTTGTTCACCATGATATTGTCTGGCATGGCATGTAGTACACATTCAATAAATATTTGGTGAATTAATGAAGGACAAGGCATTGCATTTCAAAAATTTGGACATGCGATGTTTACTTTCTGAAGAAACCACACAACCTTTTGCAAAAAGAAATTGCTGGTATTTTTTAAAACTTCTCTGCTAAAAAAGACTTACTCATCTAATGGATTTAAAACATTTGATAGTGAAGAAATACTATACTACTAAAATAGTATATTTTCTGTACATATAATGGTATATTTTTATATAAATAGTATACTGTTTTTAATTCCTGGATATAAATTTAATATTTTAAGATAAGGTAGAGTCACAATGGGCTAAATTTGCTAGGCAAATCAAATAAAACTTATTGAACATTTATTCATTATATAATATAGTTTTGTGGACTAGATTCACAGTCTACTATGAATACTAGAGATTTTTAACCCCCTTATTTTACAAGTTAACAAGTATTGATTCTGATAGGTGACTTGATCGGATCTGTATGAAGTGTCAGATTGAATAGGGAATACTAATAATCCCAGGTCTCCTAATTCCTAGTCCAGTGTTTATTTCATTTTGCTACAATTTAAAAACAAAATGTTATATGGGCACAAACCTATATCATTTTGTTACATAATTTCAGAAAAGGACAGAAAACAAGGAACTTTAATGATCTATTGAAAGTAGTTAGAATTTTTAAAGTAACTTATTTTTAGTAAAATTATTTCCTCTATTTTAAAGAAACACTAACTTTTTCACTTCAGAATTTAAAAAATGTTGCTGTAAACTGTGATATATCCATAAAATTGAATACTATTTCATGTTAAAAAATTAGATTTCAGGGTGCCTGAGTGGCTCTGTGGTTGAGCATCTGACTCTTGATTTCTGCTCAGGTCATGATCCCAGGGTCATGGGATTGATCCCCCCTGATTGGGCTCTCCATTGAACGTGAAGCTTGTTTGAGATTCTTTCTCTCTCCCTCTGCCCCTCTCCCCTGTTCATGCTCTCTCTCTCTCTCTCTCTCTCAAATAAAAAAAAATAAATAAACTATTTAAAAAATTTAGCTTTCAATCCACAAAAGACACAGAGGAAACTTAAATGTATATTGCTGAATAAAAGAAGACAATTTGAAAAGGCTATATGCTATATCGTTCCAACTATATGACATTATGGAAAAAGAAAACCATGGTTTTGATCAGTGGCTTCCAGGGATTAGGGCAAAGATAGGATAAATAGGCAGAACACAGGGGACTTTTAGGACAGTGAAATTATTCCACATGATATCATATTCCATGTGGATACCTGTCATTATACAGTTGTCAAACCCTTAGAATGTACAACACCAAGAGTGAACCTTCATATAGACTATGAACTTTGGATGATAATAATGTATCTGTGTAAGTCCATCAATTATACCGAATGTCCCACTCTGGTGGAAGGTGTGGATAATGGGAAAGGATGTGCAAATGTTAAGGAATGGGACATGTACTAGTTTCTACTCAATTTTGCTGTGAACCTAAAACTACTCTAAAAAAAATAAAGTCTATTAATTATACATAAATAAATACATAAGTAAATGTTGTTCGTTCTTTTTTCTTTTCATTCATGGTCATCCCTATGGTACAAAACTTTCAAGTGCATTGCCTTAAGGCAGCATGAAGCAGCACGGTATGGTAAAGCCTCAAGGTGCAATCATGCCCAATACATAGCTCTGCAGGCTGCCAGTGCCCCACTCCATGGGTACCTTTCATGTAGACTATGATGTGATTCCTCTCCCCTGGAGTTTTACAATATGGCACCTCTTGTTCAAACGCATCCTCCTTTAGATAACTGGCTGTATGCCTTTGGTCAATACAGTTAAGCTTTTAAAATCCTTGCTGTTTCATTTCTTATAAAAATTAGGATAACATATACTTCATAGAGCATGCCAAGAGATGCCCTGAAAGGGATCATCTCTATGTGGGGCAGAGATCTATTAAGATAAGTGAAATCCAGTCAAAGGTTGTCAGAAATGTGATTTATTCATTAAGGTAAATCCTTCAGGTTTCCTCCTTAGGCTGGAATTGGAACCATGTTGGAAGAAGATATTCAAATCCTCTGTTAAAAAAAGAAGGGGGCTAAGTTTGATGAATGACAGACCAGGGACCAAGAGTTCTAAGTCATGCCCTAACTCCTCTATGTTACTTTTGATATTCTAGGTTGCTTTTTCTTGTAAATGAAAGCAGCTAAAACCTTCACTCTGAAATGTCTCAGTGCCTGCCTAAGGAGGTGTTGAGCACATCATGGTCCATCTTGGGGAGAACAGACCTGCAAAGATTAGGTGACAGTAGCCTAGAAAGAGGGGAAAGGAAGCAGGCTAAGTACAAAGAGGTGGTTTCTGCAGCTGGAAAAACCAGTTCATTGGTTGGCATTCTGGTTGTAGGAGAGGAAGGGCTCTGGAGGACAATTTCCTTCCCTCGGAAGATAATTTTTTAAGGTTTCTTAGAAAATTATTTTTGTCCTCCTAACTGGATAGTTCTTAAATATAAGATAAAGCTCCTTGTTTTGGTAATATTCCAAACATAGTTTTATATTAAATGTCTTCCCTTGACTTGCCGGAATAATGGAAACAGAGCTGTGTATCTGTAATACAGTGGTGAACATTTTTTAAAAACTACTCCAAGTGGAGGGTAGATTTATTGACTATTTAGAGCCCAATTCTTTTTATATAATCATCTTGCACTGGAAAAAGAAGTAAATCAGAAAAACGAGAAACATAGTGTCTTTTCTGGTTAGCCCAAATGCTCAGAATTCTCCCTAATTACCAGCTAAGGAAATGTCAAAAGGCAGTCTCTCTTCCGATCCCAGTCTGAGGAGACTTGCTCTATTAATAATGCACATATTTCTTTTTCTAGGAGAGGTGATTATTTGCTTAAAAGGACACCCTACTAGAAGGAATTCTTCTTGGACTGAATTCTTCTTCGAATACTTCTTGGAAGTACACAGTAAATCCATACAATTTTATCAAGAACTTAAAGGAAAGTTTGTGAAAAATAATTTACCCACAGATAACCAAGAATTAACTTCATTGAAAACACTATATTGAGAAACCTCCAGATTATTGCAAAAATGATTGAATGACATTGGCAAATGGGCATGGGTGTCATTCTACTGGATGAAGTCTCAACTTCTTTTTTTTAAGTTTATTTATTTTTTGAGAGAGACAGAGACAGTGCAAGTGGAAGAGGAGCAGAGAAAGAGGGAGAGAGAAAATCCTAAGTAGGGCTGTCAGCACAGAGCCCAGTGCAGGGCTTGAACCCACAAAGCTGTGTTATCATGACCTCAGCCAAGAACAAGATTCAGACACTCAATTGACTAAGCCACTCAGATGCCCCTCAACTTCTTTTATAAAGGAAAAAGGAAAAGGAAAATTTGGAGAATTTTAGAATCCATCAAATCTGTATTGATTCTCAGGAAAATGGAAGCAGGCACAAATTTTAGTAGGATCCAAAGCATGACCCTTACCATGAATGCTATACTTCTTCAACACACACTCTTGGCCAATAAATACATTCTTAAAGATATCCATTCAATGAAGTATTCACTAAACTCTATTATGCACCAAAACACTGTGTGAAAACTGGGGATAGATACAGCTGTTGGTTAAGACAAACTGTATCCTCTCTTATAGAACATTTATCTCTGGGAGGGGGGGGAGTAGATGAAAAACCAAATAAATAGAGCAAAAATAATGAAGCAACTATAAATTATGACCTATGAAGTTAATAAACAAGGCAGTAATGTTGAGACTGAGTGTTTTTCTGAAGTTTTGGCCTTTCTGAGACCTAAATGATCAGAGTCTGAGATCCAGAGAAATTCTTTAGGTGAATAAAAGAATAGTTTTAAAGATAAATCCTAAGTTTATTTTATGCAATTCTAAAAAGTCTTTCAAGAATTACTACTGTACAGGGACACCTGGGTGACTCAGTCAGTTGAGCATCAGACTCTTGATTTAGGCTCAGGTCATGATCCTAGGGTCATGGGATTGAGCCCTGTGATGGGCCCTGCACTGACAGTGTGGAGCCTGCTTGGGATTCTCTCTCTCTCCCTCTCTCTCTGTCCCTCCTCTGCTTGTGCGCTCTCTCTCTCTCTCTCTCTCTCTCTCTCTCTGTCTCTCTGTCTCTCTCTCTCTCTCAAAATAACTAAAGCAACTTAATTTAAAAAAAAGGAAAAAAAGAAAAAATCTTAAAAATAAAGGATTATTATTTTACACCACTAGGATGGTAATGCTTAAACTTTAGCCCATATCTGAATCACCTCCTACAAGGCTTGTTAAAATACAGATTCCTGAGCTGTACTTTTAGGGGTTCTGATTTTATAGGTCTTAGATAGGGTCTATAAATGTGCACTTTATTCCCAGTGCACAAATTCCCAGATGCTGCTGTTGCTGCTGGAGTCTGGAACACACTTTGAGTAGCACTGCTGTAGGCTTGATGCTTTTTGTGAACACACTGCAGAGAAGTATAGGTTAACAAAATTAAGGTATTTTACACTTGTAGTCTAACACATAGCCTAAAAATCATTTGCATGTACTTTATCTCATTAGATCAGTATAATTACCATATGAGGCAGAAAAGGCAGGTGGTTTTATCTCTGTATTATTCTTTTGGTCATTCAGTCACAAAACACATATGCTCTGAGATTCTACTTGGTGATGAGCAGTGCACAAGGTGTGCTGGGGGTATGGTGGTAGGCAAAATGGACATGGGGCTGAGTTCAGAAGAGCAGGCAGACATTAAGCCAATGATCTCATAATGTATATTTCCAAAATACCCATGTTATATAGATGACAAGTAGCAGGAAGAAAATGCACTAAGACAAAGAAAACTCCTTTCAAAAGGAAACTTTTATATTCTGAAGTCCAGAATTGTCTCTGTGAAACCTCCTAGGTTATGCAGTTAGGAGGTGAGATTTGCTATTTCCTTTCTACGGAGGCTGCCTCTCAAGATGAACAGGGTCAGGAAGTCACAAAGTCAGGAAAAGGATAAGGCACTCAGATCAGGAAGTGCCGCTGTCTGGGACAGAATCTAGGGAAGATCCACACCCCCTGGATGAGACTCACTTGTCCAAGAGATCTACAGAGGACAAGCTATCAGATCGAGTAGCTGGAGATGAATTATCAGTGGGTTTACAGTCTCCTACCTCATCAGGAAGCACTCATCCAAACTGCTATCAAAAGAGGGAAGAAGCCAGACATTTTTTGAGACTCTATCACATAATAGGCATATTTTGGGCCATATTGGTGCTTATTCTTCCCTATACATTTCTCAGGTTCTCAGAGGTTAAATAATTTAGCCAAGATCATATATTTCGGCAGGAAAGGGGTGAAAATCCATCTCTGTCTGATGATAAAGTCAGTCTGATTGGTAGCTCAGAGTTAAGTAGGTTCAGAGCCCTAAAGAAAAAAAAAAAACAATGACTCCCAGGGGACCCGACTTTGAGGCAAAATCTTATACCTGACTCACGGACTATATGGAGACTAGTCTGAGCACTCAATTCAGGGATCTTCAGTTATCATGTAAAGAATCAGAGGGATGTGCTTGAAACAGATGCTGGTATACCAATTCCTAAAGAATGTGATCAGGTCTTGGGTTTGGCCTTGATATGGATACACGCAACACACACACACACACACACACACACACACACATGCATGCACACACACACGTATATATATTTTTGCTTTTTTTTTAAAATTAGTTTCTCAGGTCATTCTAAAGCCCAGTTAGGTTCTGTTCTGCCAATGTGGCTATTTTCAAGCATGACAGTAGAGCAGGAAAGTAGGTCAATATGGCTAGAACAAGTCCAGAAATAGAAAATAAGGACATATTTTAATATTTTCATGAGTAAATAAAATTATTATTTCATGCCATCCAACTCATTTGTTCAAACATTCCATGCTTATCAAACTGAAAGATAACATTTCTAAGAATCTTGATACTGGGAAAGACTGCGCTAGCTTACATATCTCAATTCTCTTGTCATCCTGACAGATCTGCCTCTATAAATTGATTTTTTAATGTATTTTGTTCCTGGGACTTTATCTCGTACAGCCTCATTGCCCTTGAATGTACAGGCATACCTCAGAGTTATTGCAGGTTCAATTCCAGACCACCACAAGAAGGCAAATATCGCAATAAAGCAAGTCAAATGAATTTTTTACTTCCCTGTGCATATAAAAGTTAAGTTCATACTATACTGTAGTCTGTTAAGTGTGCAACAGCATTATGTCTAAAACAGATGTACATAGAAAAAATGGAAGCCATCACCTGAGCTTTCAGTGTGTCATAATAGCTGATCAAAGATTACCACAACTATAATAATAATGAAAAATTTTGAAATGTGGCAAGAGTTACCAAACTGACACAGAGGCACAAAGTGAGAAAATGCTGTTGGGAAAATTGTGCCAATGGACCTCTGGATGCGGGGTTGCCACAAACCTTTCATTTGTAAACAAACAAACAAACAGAGCAGCATCTGCAAAGCACAATAAAGCAAAGGGCAATAAAATGAGGTATGCCTGTTTACGGCCAAGGACTGGATACAGGACTGTCATCTCCATGATATGAAGCATGGTGGATATATAGGCTTGGTTAAAAACTTGTTTACTCCTAAAGCCATGAAACAAAAACAGGATGCTAAGGAAAAAGCAAACTATCAGAGCATAGGTAAGAATTCTTGAAAAGAAAATACCCGATTGTAAAAATGAGAGAAGGCCATGGTAGAATTAAAACATAAAGTTGAAGAAATTTCTCAGAAAATAGAATTAAAAAAGCAGTAAGAGGGATGACAGGAAAAAAAAAAAACAAACAATTAACCCAGGATGTTCATTATCTGACTAATAGGGGTTACATAAAGAGAATGGAGAAAATGAATGGGAGGAAATTTATGCAAAGGATAATTCAGGAACATTTTCTAGAACTGAAGAACATGACTATTTAAATTTACATGGTTTTCTAAGTATCAAGCACAATGCATGAAAACAACAAATGAAATTTTTTCACATTATAATGAAAAGTTACTGATGATAGATATCGTGTAAGATTTCAGAACAATAAAAATTGTTTAAAAACAAGTACCATTAATCAAAAAGAGTAACGAACTATTCAAAAGCTAGAAAACACCACCTTAAACATTCAAAAGGGAATGATGTTCAACCTAGAATTCAAAGCTGTCAATCGAGTGTGGTGATAGAAGAAAGGCAGTTCCATCTAGCAAAGTGTCGAAGTATGTACAGGTGACCCAGGCAAGGTGTCAAAGTATGTACAGGTGGCTCTTGAACACCCAGGTTTAAACTGTGTGGGTCCACTTACATGTGGATTTTTTACAGTATGGGACTGTAAACATATTCCTCTTATGATTTTCTTAACCTTTTTTTGCTCTAGCTTACTTTATATAAGAATATAATATATAACACAGATAACATAGAAAATGGTGTTAATCAACTGTATATATTATCAGTAAGGTTGTCAGTCAATAGTAGGCTATTTGTAGTTAAGTTTTGTGGGAGGCAAAAGAAATAACAAAGACTTTTGACTGAAGGGGTGTTGGGCTGGCTAATTCCCACTTTGTTCAAAGGTCAACTGTATGTGCTCTATTACTTTGATTACAGTGAAAAGTTATTATTTTTTATTCCAGCACAATTAACCTACAGCATTATATTAGTTTTAGGTGTACACTATAATGATACAACAATTCTGTACATCATTCAGGGCTCATCATGATCATTGTACTCTTAATCCCCTTTATTTTTTCACCCATCCCCCTACCTACCTCCCCTCTGGCAAACACCAGGTTGTTCTCTGTATTTAAGACACTTCTGGTTTTTTTGTTTGTCCCTTTTTTCCTTTGTATTATTTCTTAAATTCCACATATGACTGAAAATGGTATTTGTATTTTTCTGACTGACATATTTCACTCAGCATTATATCCTCTAGATTCATCCATGTTGTTGCAAATGGCAAGATCTTATTCTACATATATATATGGATATATATATATATATATATATTTTACATATATACATACATATGAGAGAGATATACACATATATGTATATATATAATTAGATAAATATTAGATACAAATGGATATATATATGAATCATCTCTTTATCCATTCATTTATGGATATATACTTGGGTTGACTCTATATCTGGACTATTATAAATAATGTTTCAATAAACAGGAGTGCATATATCTTTTGAAATTAGTGTATTCATTTTCTTCAGGTAAATATCCAGTAGTGGAATAACGGGGCCATATGGTATTTCTATTTTTAATTTTATGAGGAACTGTTTTCCACAATGGCTGCATCAATTTGCATTCCTACCAACAGTGCACAAAGTTCCCTTTTTCTATGCATCCTCACCAACACTTCGTTTTTCAAATTTATTTTAGAGAGAGAGAGACAGTGTGTGAGCAGGAGAGAGGGGGAGAGAAAGAGAGAGAGAGAATCTTAAGCAAGCTCCATCCTCAGTGTGGAGCCCAGCACAGGGCTTGATCCCACAATGCTGGGATCATGACCTGAGCTGAAATCAAGAGTCGGACTCGCAACCAACTGAGCCACCCAGGTGCCCTCCTCACCAACACTTCTTATTGCTTGTGTTTTTGATTTTGAAAACAAATTACTTTTTAAAAAAGAGGTTTCAACTGGAATTTTAGAATCTTGTTTCTAAGGCTTAATGACATTTATAATCAGCTGTTACTAAAATTATCTGCACTTCAGTTTACCCACATAAACAACTATTTCTAAGGTACTTAGTTTACCAGTCATGTTTATCTATGATGGTGCTAAAACCTCATGTTATGAATTTGGAAGAGGGGACAGTCATAGGGATAGGAGGGGATAAGTTCATCCTGTTTAATGAAATCTAAAGTCTGGACACATCATGAACATGAAAGTTGATGGTAATGGTGGCTATTATCCCTGTCCCCACCTTTCCCAACCTTCCTATCCACCATCAGTGCCATATGTTCCCCCTGCCCCACTCTGACAAGTGCCATGTCTGCAGCGTTGCAGGCAGTATAAATCCTTGGTGAGCGCAAAGTGGCAATTCTTTAGTTCTTGGGCTGAACACACAAACCAAAATTAGATTCTGATTTAAAGTGCACTAGAGAACTATTTTGGGTGAAGAAAGCCAGTGGAGAAGATTATTTGTATTTGAAACCTAAACAATAGAGTTAATAATTTGCTGATAATTTGGGGGGGAAAGACAAGATTTATAGTCACTAGAATGTTTAAAAAAAACTTTCAGAAAGAAAAGGAATTTCTCCACCTTCTTATAGCTGAATTATTTGTGCCTCTTATATGGAGTGCTTCAAAAATATTTCTAAGCATGAAAAATAAGCAACAAAGCAGAAAACACATTTCAATGGAGCAGGCTTGGTTGAACAAATTGTAAGAGAGGAACCCTAAGGAATAGTAATGATTCATAGACAGACAATTCATAACTATTTAAATGTCTAGGACTGGAATGGAGCTGGAACTGAATAGGAATATTGGTCTTAAGATACCAATTTTCTTTTAACTAGGGGGGAAAATGGCAATATAACAGATAATAAAAACTTTCTAAGACAACTCCAAGAGCATCCAAAATTTTAAAATCAAAGAAAATTGAGCAATAGCTTATAGAGAGTAGTCACTTAAAGCTACAGTTTACATTATAACCATTTAAGGAACTGAGACACAGAGGGATGAATTCACTTGCCCAAGGTCACACTTAAATTGCTCAAGGTCACATAGTTAATGAATGGCAAAACCGGAATTAAAGCCCAGATTTTCTGATGCTCATTGATCTTGATTATTGAACAAAAACATCATGCTGGAGATATTTGTGCAGAGTTAAAGATACAGAGAAGCTAATTGGGGGCTGGAAGCCCCCTTGGGTTGCACTAGCCCCTGTGGGTGCTGGGGACTACTGAAATGTAGAGTGTTTTGGGACAGGATCAGCTGCAATACAATCAGGAAGCTTTTTTATGCAAGCAAATCTGGAAAATCGATTAAATACGTATTAAAAGAAAAGCACTGCAATAATTTGTTGAGATTTATTATCTTGTTGTAAATAAATACATAATTTATACCACTTTTTTTTTTAGAAGAGGTCATCTAAAATTGTGTACAGTTCAGGCCCTGCAGAACCAGGATCTGATCCTACATCTGGGCCCTCATTGAATGTTATTGTTTTTGTGATCACATAATTATTGTGTAAATCTATTTGAAAAAATTAAAATTAAAATGGTTGTATTACAAAAAGCTGTTGTGCTCTTTCGCAAAGGGACAAATAGTACATATTTTAGGCTTCGTTGGTCACGCAACCTCTGGCACAACTACTCGACTGTGTCACTGTAGCACGAAAGCAATCAAAGCTGATACGTAAATGAATCCGCATGGCTGCGTTCTAATTCTAAAAACCTTTGTTTACAAAACCAGGGAGAGGACCAGCATCAGCCCGTAGGCTATAGCGTGCCAAGCCTTGATCTAAGGTTACTTTATTTATTTTTTTTAATATTTATTTATTTTTGAGAGAGAGACACGGAGTGCTATCAGGGGAGGAGCAAAAGAGAGAGGGAGACACAGAATCCAAAACAGGCTCCAGGCTCCAAGCTGTCAGCACAGAGCCTGACACAGGGCTTGGACCCACCTACCTACCGTGAGATCATGAGCTGAGCTGAAGTCGGACACTTAACCGACTAAGCCACCCAGGCGCCCCAATCTAGTTACTTACTTTACATTGACTTTCCCAATCTCAGAACTATGGACATTTTGGCCAGATCATTCTTTGTGGTGGAAATCTGCCCTGAGCATGTGGTTAACAGCATTCCTGCTGTCTATCTGCTGAATGACAGTAGTGCCCCATCCTTTCACCAGGGTCGGACAATCAAAATGTCTCCAGACATTGCCAAATGTTCCCTGGGAGACCAATTCACCCTTGGTTGAGAAACACTACTTTAAATGAGTAAAGTTCAAAACATGTGAGTTTAGGGGTAACATGGTGGGGTGGAGGTGTTCATATCTGAATCACCTGTGGGGCCTTCTCTTGATACATCTTCTGATCTGTCTCCTCTCCTTGAAGAACACCTGGGAGTGACAGTGGACAGCAATGAGGAAGTCCTGCTGGCAATTCAGAAACACGACTGTGGCCCCTTCATCTATATATGATAACTTCAGTTTTATTTTACAAACATAAGATGCATAGCAACTACTGAGTGCTTATATTGTGTAAACTGAGATCCCCCTGTCTAGGACTGAGACATTTGACTGCTCACATTGGATTTTACATAATCAGTCACCTCTAAAAATCTAAGGAGTATCCAGTAAGTTTCCTATTGGTAAATATTGTATATGGTCTCACGTTTTAATTCAAGATGTTAGAGTAATAAAATTTGCGGTGGAGCACAGGTGGAATGCTGCAGATTCTATAATTATTGATCCTCTGCAAAATTCAATTCAATGTTCTCTATAATGCTGCACCTTTAAAGAAACAGGAGGAA
Organism: Felis catus; assembly: GCF_018350175.1. NCBI lineage: Eukaryota > Metazoa > Chordata > Mammalia > Carnivora > Felidae > Felis > Felis catus. The sequence goes on along the minus strand of NC_058371.1, from coordinate 42,337,938 downwards.
GCAAACAGAGCTGTCACAGTTGTCCACTATATTGGAAGACTAAAACACGGACAGGGAGACAATCCTCTCTGGGATCACTTTTAGTCTCTGTTAATATGGGAGGAGTAGAAGGACAGACAAATGCCGTGGTGGTCTGGCCAACTTCATTTTGTTTCTACTTATGAGGGCAAAAGGTATTTATGGTTGCATTTCATTTCTGACAGGTGGCAGGAGAGTGTTGGGAGGTAACCCTTGTGGGCGGTTTTTCCATGGTGTTCACCGCGCCTGGCACCAGGAGGCGATTCTACCTCTAGTTTGCCAAATTAGGTTTAGCTTTTAACAACCCTACTGTTTAGAGGTGTTTTCACCACAGAAAAACTAAAAGCTTTGTTCCTCCTGCTCTTAAACATGTCCTTTCATAATAAATCTTTACACATTTGATTGCGGAACTCAGGGCTCTCAATTCCCTAAGTAAATAAATTAGAGATAATTCAATATTTGATTATAAGATTTACAGTTCCGCTCCTCACAGTTTCCCAGGTGAGTGCTCTCTAATTGAGCCCCAGTGAACAGCCCCATTAATTCTGATCCCGGTGTAAAATGGGTCCTAACAGCATGGGGTGCTAAAGCACACACAAGAGAACAAGAGCCAGACAAAGAACAATCTCTCCCTTAAATCTTCATGCTCCTGCTTCACAGCTGTGCTCTACTGATGTATTTTCATCTCCAGAGGAACCATGCCTTCCACAATTTTAAAGTCAGTATGGCATCTGTGTCGAAGCCGGGCCTACCCTCATCAGATAAATAAACTATTTTTGAGCTGACTGCAATTATACTGAAGAGAGGATGAGAGATCTATCCACTCATCATGCCTCCAGAAGAATCCTGCTTCTCTCTGCAACATTCCTGAGATAATACCAACATATATTATCTAGGGCTCAACAGCCTAGTCAAACAGAAGGACAAAGAAGCCTGTGCTGGCTATTGCGTGGTACTGTTGAGACATCTGGGAAACTCCTAAGGCACTTATTTGTTTTTCTGGAGAATTTTATTCCTTGACATGTATGGTTACAACATTTGCTAATACTCCATGCCAGAATCCTTATGACTAATTGCCCTTCAAGGGGCATGACCTCAGATAAGTAAAAAGCGAATCCACAGAATGAGTGCTGCGTGAAGAAAATTTCCTTGTTTTGTGCCTGAAGACCTGGTAAGAGAGATTAAGCTATTTTTAGCTGTGAAAATTATGCCTGGTTCCACAACCTGCCTCTTTATAGCCATTAACAAGAAAGAAAGAAAAAACCCACGCATAATTGGAACCAGTTGCTAACATGGGCAAAGGTGTTTTTTATTGGGCATATTTTTTTAAGAAAAAAATGCTAAAAAGAATCCTTATGGAGAAATCTGGCCTTTAAAGAAATTTATTTTCTCTGGGTAATAGGATTATTGGTTGGGCTGCTTGTAAACCAACAGCAGAGAAACACATGGTTGGCACTACAGCTGTTGTTCAGTGATTCTCATTTGAAAGACACCCACCCAAAAACTCTATTTCTAAAGGATCAAGAGCCTCTGAACATATTTTACAGTTCTTTCCTAACATATGTACATAGCAAATCAAGAACAAAGTTTGACCCTGTCCACCTAAGTTCATCTATATGAGAAAACACACAACCAATATGCAACTGTGTATACATTTACACATACACACGTGTGTGTGTCTGCACTCTGAACAAACACATTGTATGCTTGGCAACTGAATTTTTCATCCAGTAAAATACATTACATTAATTATTGCTTGGTTTTTCAGTAACTATATTGATTGCATTTGGGGCATATTCATTGCTACATAATGCCATTCTTTAGAAATTTAGGAAAGAGGCTTTTTGTAATTGAAGAGAGAGAGAAAAAATAAAAAAAAAAGAGGGGAGGAAGAAAGAAAGGAAGAGATGGAATGAGGGAAGAGAAGAGAAGAGAAAATAAAAGAAAAGACAAGAAAAGAAGAAAACACATAGAAGTGCAAATTCTAATCCCAATCTCACTATGGACTCTACATAGTTTCTGCACATGTAAAATGAAGTTAATGCTATTTTGCATATCTATCAGAGCAGAGGATAAGATGAAGTGAGAGGAAGGGCTTTTAAAATTACAAAACACTCTCAAACTCCAAGAATAGATCACTGTGAAGAGTAGTGTACTTGTGCAAAACCAGGTCAGAAAAGGTAGGTAGAGTAAAGCTTGCTCCTTTATAAACATTGTTCTCAACCAATCCCCATCAATTCATGCCTAGAGCCTCGATTCTTATACCATTCAAATGAATCTTTCAGAACTTCTACAGTGATCTCTCTAAAATATTCATCTTACCATCCTTATCCCCACATAAAATGCATCACCCTTGACATCTTCAAGGTGGCATTTTTAACATGGCTCACAAGGCTTCTTGCCATTTGACCAGTAGCTGATTTAGCAGCTTCCCTTTACCACCTCCCTTGAATTTTGGTCTCCAACAATATCAAACAACTTTCAGTTCCCTGAACACACTGTGCCATCGCTATCTCTGTGCAGTTGTAAAAAATTCCTTCTTCTTGCGATGCCCTTCTTCCCTAAATCTGCCTGGGAAACTAGCAATTGTCTGATACTTAACACCACTGACTCCTCCCCTGTGAAGCTCCCTTGTTCTAGACAAGCAGGACCATTACTCCTCCATCATACACAACGCTCTGGTATATGCTTACTTTTTTCCATTCTTATTTGTTCACCTGTTTATTTTATGGCTAGACTCCCGTAGTCTCGAAACCGTAAAACACATCTACTCTGACCTTGGTACCAAATGCCTGGCACAGGGCCTGACATATAGATGATACTCAATGTTCACTGAGAGAATGCAGAAAGAAAGGAAGGAGGCTCATGCCTAAGCTTTAGAATATCCATATGCTTCATTATGGCTGCATGTTGTTCATTATTTCCCATATGCACCTTATCCTTTTTTATGACATAACCAGTGCTTTGCACTGATGATATCCTCCGATTATTCTTTTGCCTCTCCTTTCCCCAAACCACCGGGCCACTGATTTATAACTTCTGGAGCCCCATCCTTTCCTGTTCTTTCACGATCTCCAATTCTCTTCACATGGTTAGCCAGGCCATTTTACTTAGCAAAGATTCGTACAGCTTGATAAAGGAATGCAAGATTTCCAGAAACCAAGAGGGAAAGAAGACAAAATGAAGAAAGGTTGGAGGAGAAGGAAGAAGGTCCCATACAAACAAATGAGGTAGAGAATGAAAACCAAGACCTAGAATGATGTCTGCATCCATGGGTTGAGGACAGGATAAAAGTAGTTTAGCTCAACATGATAGCAATAATGCTGTCTACCCCCTAATTAAGATAGTTATAATGTAAGCCCTTTAAACAGTAACTTCAATCTAGTGAAGTTTATTTACTCTTCTAAAACTACAGACACTTAAAAAATACTGCTTCAGAGAACAAAAAAACAAAACCAGCCATCACTCGCTCCAGCCCCCACCCCCAAAAAATAAAACCACTTCCTTGAGTCAGTTAAACCAACACACTAATCAAAAAGATCAAGTAATGTCCTCATGTATTTATAGACCTAACCTAGTCACCAAAACTGAGTCACCTCAAGCCCATATGAGTAATACCCTTGTGTAGAAAATGTACAAAAAATATTTTGACTTCAAAGTTCAAGTACCTCCTCCTGGTTTCTAAACCATTGCATTTTCCATATATTCAATTTATACTGATTCTTTTCAGTAAGAGACCTAAGAGTTAGATATCTTATGACTTGTATCCATTCAATAACCATATCCCAAATATTTATCAAACACTTAATAAAACTGTCATATTTCATAGACCCACTAAACTATTTAGCCTGCAAAGGACCTTAGAAAACATCAGATCCAAATTCTGATTTCACAGACTGAAAAATAAAAGGAGAAAGTAGTTAATTATTTAAAGGCATGCAATGAGAAAAATGGGATTAAATTCAACCCCCTGAATCCCTAGGCCAGGATATTTTCCCTCGCTTTATAGAGCACAGAACAAAACCCATGAAATGCTAAACACCATGCAGAGTTTACACATATACGTGTAAAGAAAGATAAATATTTACTGCAAAATAGAATTAATTCAGTTGTTGCTCTTAGTATAAAAATAGGAATAAAACTTCAGTAGAATATTTTTATTAGCTACCATCTCACCCTACTTCTTTATAACTTAGTATATTTCATCTTATAATTTTTTATTTTTCATGGTTTTGAGTTTTAAAAAGGCAAAGAATTAATACAAGTGTTAGTTACTGCCTCAATAGGGGTTAGGGAACTCAATTCTCAAACCCAAGGGCACAGTTCTTTCCTATGACTGGGTTGGAAAGGGCTCCCTCTTGTGTTATTTCGGTGTCATAGATTCTTCTGCCTTACAAACTGCCCTCCTTCCTAAAGAATTCCTTCTGTTCCTCTCCAGAGAGAGGGCATTGGAGTCTCAAACATAAAATAGATCTCCTCTCACTCACCTCTTTGCGTGTTGTACCTACCAAAGATAAATCAAAACATAAGTATGAATAGCGAGGCTTCATATTTATTCCTGACTTGGTTAGCTGCATTCAAAATAGC